>NC_092133.1:125704144-126064144 GCF_043159975.1 Macaca nemestrina
AGAAAACAGCTGCTACTCTTTTTCGATAAAGCTCCTTGCTACAGCCATTCAGGATGTTGCCATCACATGCTTGAAAAGCATCTGGCAGACTCGGCTGGGGTGGGACCAGCTGGGACCTGTTGCTAGGAGCAAAACAAACAGGCCCGCTGGTTACTGTCTGTTCAGTTTCAGGTGTGACTGGAGGTGCCACTGACAATCTCCCTGAGGCCTAGAGTGCTGAGATACTGTTCTTGTTACTCCTCCATTTCCTCTTCTGTTACCTATCAATCCCTGCCACCTGCTTTCTGTTCACCCAACCTTCATGCAGGAGCTATTCAATTCCCCGGAGAATTACCAGTTTAATGTTGCCCCATAGAAATATCATATGAGCCAAATACATCATTGAAATTTTCCAGCAGCCACATTAAAAAGGTAAACAGTAACAGGTGAAATTAATTGTAACAATGCATTTATTTAACCCAGCATATCCAAAACATGATCATTGCAACATGTCATCAATTTAAAATTTACTAATGAAGATGTGTTACATTCTTTATTTCATCTTAAGGCTTTGATAGCTGGTGTGAATTTCACATTTACAGCACATATCAGTTCAGACTAGCCACATTTCAAGGGCTCAAAAGCCACAGGTGGCTAGCGGCTACCACAGTGAACAGCACAGATTTGGAGCTTGGAGAAAGGGTCCTCCGTGAGAATCTGGACTTTGGAGGTAGACTGTGTCCAAGTTCACACTGAAACTGTTTAACAGTTTACCTAAAAAGCAATGCAATTTTCTTAAATTGGAACTTTCAAGAATTTGCAGTTAGATTGCCACTCATTTCTTATGAAAGAAATGGATCCATTTTGGGCCGGGTATGGTGGCTCACACCTGTAATCCCAGCACTTTGGGAGGCCAAGGTGGGCAGATCACCCGAGTTCAGGAGTTTGAGACAAACCTAGCCAACATGGTGAAACCCCATTTCTACTAAAAATACAAAAAAATTAGCTGGGCATGGTGGTGGGCGCCTGTAGTCCTAGCTACTCAGGAGGCTGAGGCAGGAAAATTGCTTGAAACCAGGAGGTGAAGGTTGCAGTGAGCTGAGATAGTGCCACTGCACTCCAGCCTGGGTGACAGAGTGAGACTGTCTCAAAAATCAAAACAGAACAAAAACAAAAACAAAACAAACAGAAACCAGGGCTCTGAGAAATATATCATTTTGTTTATGGCAATGTACTGGGGCAAATGGACCGGAATGTATCAGGGTGCTCCCTCTCTCTAGGCAGACTGATTGATACAGAAAAGGAAAATGGCAGAGTTTGCAAATCTACGTCTTCTGCTTTCTTCATACAAATATAATAATATAATCCAGAGGTGAAGTAGAATGATTCCTAAAACCAATGATTGCTTTAGAGGTTCCATTTGTAAATAGAAACTCCATTTCTAGGTAGAACTGCCTAGTAATTCTGAGTAGAATTACTCGGTACCACACAAACGGAGGATGCTTTAGAGCCAGCCTCCTTACTCAGGCAGTTTTTACTGCTGGTCTGTTCTGCCCAAACAGAGATATGGAAGAGATGACTTTGCCAAGCCTCACACAACCCTATGATGCCATGATTTATTAGATATAAAATAAACAGGCAATGGTTCCCTCAAATAATGGATGTGAGATGAACGCAATTCAAGTCAAATTGCTTTCATTTTTGGAAGGCAGAGAAAGCAAGGAGATGAATGTTGATGCAGGTGAATATTTCTCTCTCTTAAACTTGCTTGTAAAATCCATTCTGCCCTCTCTGTTCTCTCTCCTTTATCTATGCAATCACTCGCTAATTCCTGTGAATTGAACTTTGAGATGTTTGATACACAGAACTGTCATATCCATTATCTTTTCATCTCTTTTTCTCTTAGGCCTGATTACCCCTGGCCCAAACTGTTACATCTGTCTGCCTCCTGGTAACTTCACTTCTGGACTCCTGAGATTTGAAACTATCATACAGAACATTTGCAAGTGAATATTCCCAAATGAGCTGTTAAGTGGGTCCTGTTTTGAACTCCTTCCACAGTTCCCTGTCGCTCAATACACTAAAGGTTCCAAGTCCCCAAGATGTAGTCTCAAATTGCTTTGTCAGTTTTATGCCTAACTGTGCCCGATCTTGACCTTACCATGCTCCTTTTAAACTAGAAATGATAAATATATACTGTAATATTTCTTACTTCTGGGGCTTTGTTTTATGTACGACTGCTTACCAACTGTCTCAGAAATATCTGGTGTAATCTGACCCATCCTTCGAATCTTTTTGCAAATGCCACCTCATCAGTGAAATCCTTACAGATTTCTCCAAATGGCATGTTTATTATCTTTATTCCTTTGAAGCCGTATACTAGTTAGAACTTCTCTTACAGCCCCTATACATACATCCTAATTGCTGCTACTGGAATATAAATTCTTTGAAGGCAGAAATTGTGTCTTTCCACATCAGAATCATTTCCACATTGCTGCTGTACAATAATTTGTTGACTTACTTTAATCATTATACATAAATCACAAAGTAAATTAGTATCTCTTATCTGAATGCCAGCCCTGACTTTGATCTCCAGGAATTTAGGAACTCTATTTTTATCATAAGAATAAAAACTTTTCTAAAATATCCCTCAAGGAAGATCAAAGGCAAATGAGGGTCTAAACGTCCTTTCCTTTGATGGAGGACTCGAATATTGATAGTATTCAAGACCTTCATCCTAGAATAACCGAGGTCTCCGGGTACATTTTTCATTCTATCTAACCTGGCAAGCGTCTAGATAAAAATCAGGAGTCTATAACAAATGCAAACTCTATTGGTTAAAATTCAGATCCTCTGGCAGAGACCAGATGGGAATGTAGCTGGTTCATTACATGTCCCCACTCGGCTTGTGAAGCAAACAGCCCAGGGCGGACTAAAATCTAGCTGTTTTACCACTACAAAAGAAATAGATTTCTGATTACACAAGTCCTTGGTTTCCACATTATTCCCCTTCTCGAATCAAAGTGAATTATGTGTTTTAAGTTAGCACATTAATTTCCCAATGGTAAAAGAAAGTTCAATAAAGCTAGACTACTATGCCACTTGGAACTGCCATGATTACAATATCAAAATATCTAGAGCACTCAGGTTCCACCTATGGAAACAACAGCAAGAAAACATTTGCCACCATTAGGTTGTCACACTCCTGCCCCCACGACTACAGCAAATGATACTCTAACATGCTCTCTCTAGTGTGTGTATGTGTGTCTATGTATTAATATATGTGTATACACACACACTATATATATAATACCACAAATTAAAATCTGGCAAATATAGGCTTGAAATCAACAAGCCAATACCGTTAAGCAAAGAGACATTTCTCCAGAATGCTTCCTGAAATGTAACAATGACCTCTTCACATCACTGGCCAGCCAACAGCCAGCCCGCAGCTAGGAGTCTGAAGTCATTTCCCTGCTGGGAGAAAAGTTGAGCGACTCCTCACTGCTGAGACCTGGAGGTGTCTGTAACCCAAACTGTACCTGCTGAAGCCTTACGTAAAAAAAAGCCACCTTGTCATTGCCCAGCGCCTACAACTGACATCTCCAATTTCACAACAACCTGCAGCGAAGCTGACTTTTTCCAGAAACCGCGAATACTTATCGGAGAGAAAGGGGATCCTGGAGATCCCTGAAATGGCTAACATTTCAGGGGAGACGGAAGAATAAAAACTTTCTTGTCCCCAGCTTGCTCGCTTCTTACGGGAAAGGCACGAGGTGGGACAGGCAAACCTTGGCAAGTGCCCGAGGGACTGGAGAGCTGTCAGCCCCAGGTGCGCAGCGTGGTCCGGGCAACTCTGGGGGGAAATCCGGCAGGGCGCCCCCACATTCGCTCCCCTCCTGCCCACCTCCACCCCATCACCCTCACACCCACGCCCATCCCGGTTCCGAGCGTGGCTAGGAGGGTCGGCATCGTAGAAAGCGCTGCGATGGGCCCCCTCCCGCCCACCCGGACTCACGATCTTCAGCAGGTCCAGTCCACTAGCCTGGTTCATGTCTCTCCATGTGCCTCTCCCGGGAAAGGGCGAGGAGGGCCAGCTGGGGCAGCCCGGGAGAAGTCTGGGAGGACGGGCAGGTCTCCCCCGCCCTTCCCCACTGGCTTTTCGGAAGCAGAGAAAAATGGAAGCCGAGGCAGAGCCAGGAAAAGGCGCAAAGGGGCAGGGTTCCCAGCGCCAGGAGAGGAGCAGAGAGTGGGCAAGCAGCAAGGGGAGGAGGTGGCTGACGATACCCAGGCAGCGGGGAGGTGCGAGGCTAGAGATCCCTGGAGCGGAGGTGCCGGGAGAGCCCGAGGTGGGTGCCCTGCCCGGCGGCTCACAAAGCAAGGAGAAAGCGCCGCGCTCTCGCTACCTGTGCGGCGGCTCCGAGCGCCCCCGCGGGAGCCACGTTCTCCAGCAGTTCCATCTGGATCTCCGGCGCCACCGCCGCCGCCGCTGTGGGAGGCGACTTGGACATGTCGCTTTGGACCATTGGCGAAAAGTCGGCTCGGAGCGAAGCAGCCAGCCCCGGCAGCGGATCCCCTCCTCCTCGCCCCCGCCTCCCGGCGCTCCGATCGGCTCTGGGGGACGCCCAGGGCTCAGGCCCGGCTGTTCTCGGCGCAGCGCCCCGCAGCGCCCCGGGACTCGGCGCCGCGCTGCCAGGCGCTCAGTGCGCGGGACGGGGCCGGGGCATCCGGCGAAGCGAGCAGCGCGGGAGGCGGGACGCGGGGGCGCAGCTGCGGTGCTGGGGAGAGGGGCGCCCTCCGCGGGGCAGCCGGGGCCGGGCAGAGCGGGCGCAGCGCGGCGGGGATCGGAGCCGCGGGCGCCGGGAAAGGTCCTCGCCAGGAGGGGAGGGAGCTCCGGGAGCGCGAGCCAGGGGGAGGTGCGTCGGAAAGCGAGAGTGACAAGCCGAAAAGTTCCTCGCGGGAGGCGCGCGCCGCGTGGGCTCCGGTTCAGCTGCTGCGCGTCGCGGTGGCGCACAGGCTGAAAAGTTTGCGAAGCCGCAGAAGCCAGGCCCGGCGCTCGACCCGGGCGGGGGGCGGGCGCCGTGGGGGCCTTGATCCTGTTCCCATGGCCCCACACCTCCTCTCAGGAACCCTAAAAGCAGATCTCTTAACTTCGGAGGGGAAGGACGACAGAGGCTGGGTTCCCACACTTAAAGTTTTAAATTTGTAAAGGCTGCTGGCAGCCCGGGAGAGCAAATGTCTGCAAAGAACATCCCCTGGGCAGCTGAAAGGCCTTGCTGATGTCAGTAATAAGGATCCAGAAAAAGAAATGGCGTTGATAAAGATCATCTGGTGATCCCACCTGAACCTGCCACTGGCCTGGTCAACTAGGTGGGAATCTACCCAACCTGAGACGGAATGTTTTCCTTTATGACTCCTGTCTTCATCTTTGCCAAATTAAATTAGCACTACTTTCCAAACAGAATTGAAGTTTGTTGTTGTTTTAGACGGAGTCTCACTCTGTCGCCCAGGCTGGAGTGCAATGGCGCGATCTCGGCTCACTGCAACCTCCACCTCTTGGGTTCAAGCGATTCTCTCGCCTCAGCCTCCCAAATAGCTGGGATTACAGCCACATGCCACCAAGCCCAGCTAATTTTTGTATTTTTAGTAGAGACGGGGTTTCACCATGTTGCCCGCGCTGGTCTTGAACTCCTGACCTCAAATAATCCACTGGCCTCCGCCTCCCAAAGTGCTGGGATTACAGGTGTGGGCCACCACGCCCAGCCAGGATTGGAGTTTTTCCATAGGGGTGAAAACTCTTAGTGTCACATTTTTGACAAAACAAGCACTTCCTTAAGATCCAGAACTCTTGATAACAGGGTAGTGACTACAGTGAGGGTGTTTCACTTAACATTCCGTTCAGATAGTCCCAAGGAGGCACATTTTTACATGATTCAGTGCATCTCATTTCAACAAATTTTACTACAGTGGAAACCTCTGTAACGAGTTTTCCAGGGTTTTTTTTGTTTTTTTTGTTTTTTTTTTTTTTGAGACAGAATTTTGCCCTTATCACCCAGGCTGGAGTGCAGTGGCACGATCTTACCTCACTGCAACCTTCGCTTCCTGGGTTCAATCGATTCTCCTCAGCTTCCCGAGTAGCTGGGATTACAGGTGCCCGCCACCACACCCAGCTAATTTTTTTGTATTTTTAGTAGAAATGGAGTTTCACCATGTTGCCCAGGCTGGTCTCGAACTCCTGACCTCAGGTGATCTGCCCGCCTCTGCCTCCCAACATGCTGGGATTACAGGCATGAGCCACTGCATCCAGCCTAATTTTTGTATTTTTTAGTAGAGACAGGGTTTTGCCATGTTGCCCAGGCTGATCTCAAACTCCTGACCTCATGATCCACCCATCTCGGCCTCCCAAAGTGCTGGGATTACAGGCGTGAGCCACGGCACCAGTCCAGCTCCAGGCGTCTATTAATATGTTATTTTGTAACAACAAAATGCAAGTTTGGTATATTGAAATATACATGCAAAAATTTACTGTAATAGGCTTCAACTGCCTTCTGTATTTTACTATGATATATTAAATTATATGAGATATAGTATTTGTTCTCCTCAAAGATAAGCATAGACATTTTAAACCTATTGTCTCCACCATAGCACTGATTTGAGCCAGGCTTAAAGAATGGGTCTTGACACAGTTAAAGATTTAGGCATAAAGCGTCATTGATTTTCCTAATCTTTGGTATTAAAAATGCCGCTTTTATGGGCTATGGACACTAATAGACAATTCTCAAAAGAAGATATACAAATGGCCAACAAACATATGAAAAATAGCTCAACATCAAAAATGATCAGGGAAATGCAACTCAAAACCACAATGTAATACCGCCTTACCCCTGTGAGAGTGATCATAATAAAAGAATCAAACAACAGGAGATGTTGGCATGGATGCAGTGGTCAGGGAACACTTGTGCACTGCTGGTGGGAATGTAAACTAGCACAGCCACTATGGAAAACAGTGTAGAGATTCCTTAAAGGACTAAAAGTAGAACTACCATTTGATCTAGCAATTCCACTGCTGGGTATCTACCCAGAGGAAAAGAAGTCATTATTCAAAAAAGATATTTGCACATGTGTGTTTACAGCAGCACAATTCATAGTAGCAAAATCGTGGAACCAACACAAATGCTCATCAATCAATGAGCTGATAAAGAAACTCTGATATATATGATGATGAGATACTACTCAACTATGAAAAGAAATTAACAGCATTTGCAATCACCTAGATGAGATTAGACTATTCTTTTTTTTTTTTCTTAGAGACTATTATTCTAAGGGAAGTAACTCAGGAATAGAAAACCAAACATCATATGTTCTCACTGACATGTGGGAGCTAAGCTGTGAGGATGCAAAGGCATAAGAATGATACAATGGACTTTGGAGACTTGGGGGGAAGAGTGGGAGAGGGGTACGGGATAAAAGACAACAAATATGGTGCAATGTATACTGCTAGGTTGATGGGTGTACCAGGTTCTCACAAATCTCCACTAAAGAACTTACTCATGTAACCAAATACCACCTGTACCCCAATAACTTATGGAAAAATAAAATTTAAAAAATTAAAATACCACTTTTTTTTAAATTTTGCTGAACATTAAATAGAAGCACTTAAGTATTGGTTTGTATTAGTTTCTAAATAGGGAATATTTTGAATAGCAACAATCACCCGTGCTTTTATATGTATGCCTGTGGGTATGTGTGTGTGAAAATGGAAAAGAAATTGTATTGAAAGTTTTTGACTTATAGTCTACTTTCGCCCCATGATCTGTTGATAATATCACTCTTTTAGGCCTACTCATTTAATCAAACCCCGGAGTCTTCTTGAGCATGAGTTTAATTCTTAGGGATAACATTAAATCCATTTCAGACTCCAAACTCTGTGTGGACAGGAACCAACCGCACTTATATTCTAGGACACATTCAGAATCTGGCAAGCTGCCCTCTGAGTTCTTTCAACATTCATTCAATAAAGTATGAATCAAGCTTCTATTTTGTGCCACTCAATGAGCACAGCCAACAAAGACCAGGTCACTAGCTCCATGGGGCTTACAGTCTTGCTAGTTAGCACTTAAAAGTCAATTAATAAATGAAGGAAGGAAGGAGGGAGAAAACAAAAGAAGGAACATTATTTAAAAAACAAAACAAAACAAAAAACCAGACTTGGTGAAACTGAGTGTTTTCTCATGATAGCTGTCCAATTTCTTATAGCATGCTTATTCGTGCATTCGCTTTCAATTAGGACCATTTGGAAAGTAGAATTTCATCTTTCATCAGATGTTTAAAGAGACCGCAGAAAAATCAAAACCTTGAAAATAATTTTAATAATGCTTATAACCAGAGGGCAAGTTTGAATTAAATGTTCAAATGTAATACAATATATTCATTTCATATAATTTATAATATGAACTCCCTGTTTTTTATGTTTCTCCCTACCACTAGACAGGGTTCCTTGAGGGCAGTGATGGCGTCTTTTTCATCTTAGTACCCCAGCACCACCCAGCATGGTGTCTAGCACTTAGTTAGAACGTGAAAACATTTGTTGTCTAAATGAATGAATGAATGTTGAACGACTTCTTACGTCTTAAAACATAGCATACAACTCATACAATGACAACATTTACCTAATCCTGACTGCCATGAGAACGTTATACTAATTCTTCCTTTATAACCCAGACTAGTTTAATTAGCATGTATTGAACACTAATCCAATACAATGTACCCATTCAGACTCTTGTCTGGCTTGTAAAAGATCTCAAATACAGAGTAACAAAGTGTTACTCCTGCAAAAGGGAGCAAACTCAGAATAAACAGAATAAAAAGACTTGGAAAATGTATGGATGCCTTCGATCATGGTTGATCTTTTTAAGATACTTTGACTTACACAATATTTAAAAGCCACAAACGAAAGCAAAAATTTGGTGAGTAAAGCCTAATTCTTTTAATGTTAAAAGTTAAGCAGATGCAAGAGACTCCAGCAATAATGGATGTGCCATCGAGGCATTCAAATGCAGATGACTAATTTCTTCAAGCTGTATGTTAGCTTCCTCGTGCTCATTAGTTGTTGTAATGGACAGGCATATTCTGAGAACTACTAATGCTCTGAAATAGGAACAGGGGCTGGTAAGAAACACTGGCTAAGGAAGCCACACATTTTAAAAGATTATTTTTTCTGTAAGTGGAAGAAAACAGTGATTATGAGGGCTTTATTCTTCCTCTCCTGCTTGCAGATTTGTGACTGCGTTTAACACCTTAAAAAGCAAGCTTTTTAGGACAGATACACATGTATGATTTCTCATTTTACTCAGTAAATCATTTTTCACCTTGCCGAAAGCCTTGGATTTCCGCCACTATTAACAGCATTTTCATAAGGATATATATCTGTATCGGCCACTGGCCTGACTTAGCATGATGCATTCCATGAAGTTACATGTTTGCTTTTTGTAAACCTACACTGTAAAGTGAATGCCCTGAATTACAGATTGTTATTTAAAAGCATATAAAGATGCAAGCAAATCCATTATAACGGGATTGAATGTATCTGTATGGATGGTAAAAGTTTAAAACTGCAATGTACAAGTGTTCGCAGAAAGTTTAATTCCACTTTCAGAGAAAAGATTTGACAGAAATGGGATTCCTTGAGTTCCTAAAACTACCCAGGAGAGCACTCTGGAATATTCAATAGTATATAGCACTTTTTAGTTTATAAAGCACATTCATTTGTGATCTATCTGATTTATTTCTCATCTAAACCTTGTTATAACAACTGATACTTTTGCTTACATATGAGGTGCCAGGCTTCCTATTAAGAACTTAAACACATTTTATTTGCCTGTGACGTAGATATTACTATTCCTCCATGTTAATTAGGGCAAGTCAAACTGCTATAATAAACAGTCTGAATATTCAATGGATTTGAAAGAAATGTACGCTGGAGTAGGAGTTCCCCATTAGAAATAGCTCTGCATTGGCCAGGCGTGGTGGCTCAAGCCTGTAATCCCAGCACTTTGGGAGGCCGAGGCGGGCAGATCACGAGGTCAGGAGATGGAGACCATCCTGGCTAACACGGTGAAATCCCATCTCCACTAAAATAAAATAATAATAATAATAATAAATACAAAAAATTTGCCGGGCGTGGTGGTGGGCGCCTGTAGCTACTCGGGAGGCTGAGGCAGGAAAATGGCGTGAACCCAGGAGGGGGAGTTTGCAGTGAGCCAAGATCGCACCACTGCACTCCAGTCTGGGCGACAGAGGGAGCAGAGCAAGACTCCGTCTCAAAAAAAAAAAAAAAAAAAAAAAGAAAAGAAAAAAAGAAAAAAGAAATAGCTCTGCATCATGCTGACATTTAGGAACCAAGGCTTGAGTAACTAGCTACCATCTTCACAATGCAACTTCCAATGTCACCATGTTATTCCCACTGGGGTTACTTGCAAGGAGGAAAAAGAACATTAGTGCCTGAGGTGATGGTAGATGGTAGTGCATGCAAGTTTTTATTGTCCAAACTTGGAAGTGTTACACATCTCTTCCACTTATATTTTATTGGCTAGAACTCTGTCACCCAACTAAAACTGCAAGACAGGCTGAGCAACACAGACCAATTGTATGCCTTAGGAAGAAAGGAGAGTGGACTTTGAACAGTTAGCAAGGACTGACTTAACCAAACCTGAATAGCTAAAGGTGGCAGAGGCGGGACTTAACCGCATATCTTTTAAACCCCAACTCTCAGACTCCTTTTCCGTGCACCACAGCCGTCTCTCTGGTAGACCTCAAAGAACCCTGCCACTCAGGTTAACACTGGGTTGACGGTTGGAGAAACAGATTTACACAGTTCTTTTGCGTGCATGCTGTGATGACTACAGCAATGTACTTACTAGAAGTAGGGCTCATCTCACAAATAGCTATGAATAGCAGAAATGTTATTAATTTATGGCATCTTGTATGTGTGTATGCCTGCTATGACCCAGGCAATAGGGACAAGACTACTGAACAAGGAGTGGCTCCTGTATTATATAGAGCACAGATCAGGGAGGACACAGATAAGTATGATGAATATGAGCGCAAAATACTATGGGAGAAATTTTTTTTTTTTCTTTTCCGAGATGGGGTCTCGCTCTGCCGCCCAGGCTGGAGTGCAGTGGCATGGTCTCAGCTCACTGCAATCTCCGCCTCCCGGGTTCACGCCATTCTCCTGCCTCAGCCTCCCAAATAGCTGGGACTACAGGTGTCTGCCACCACACTCGGATAATTTTTTGTATTTTTAGTAGAGACGGGGTCTCACCGTGTTAGCCAGGATGGTCTCGATCTCCTGACCTCGTGATCCACCCGCCTCGGCCTCCCAAAGTGCTGGGATTACAGGCGTGAGCCACCGTGCCTGGCCACTATGGCAGAAATTTTAAAGATAAGGAAAAACGTTCTAGCCTAAAAGAAAATTCAAAGATGGAAGGGAAGGAATTCAGTACAGCTTGAAAGTACAGTAGGAAGGTGGAAAGATGGGTAGGCATTGATTATGAAAAATGTACAACTTTTCATATCTTTTGCTCTCCTATGGATCCAACCTATCTTTTCATAGGAATGTTCCATTCACGGGCATTGTCTCTGACCTCCCATGCCTTTTCTTATCAAGCCATCTTAATTTTTTCTTATGGAAGATACCATACTCACACCCATACCCATGTGTGTGTTCGTGTCATAGGTATGAACACTAATGAAACCCACTTTATTAAGGAACACATTTGAATTTACGTATTCAAAGTAGTCAGCTATCTGCAGCTGATATTCCTAGTTGCTCATGCTTCCTTGTTATAAAAACTGTTTTTAGCTGAAACGGTTGTCAGGTGGAATGTCAGACAAATGGAAATTACATTATGTTGCTTAGAGTGTTTTTCTACGTTTCTATATCCTTATAGTTTTTTGTTGTTGTTGTTTTTGATCTATTTGTTCTATCAGTAAGAAAGGAATATTGAAGTCTCCAAGTAAAATTCTGGATTTGTATTTTACCTTTCAGTTTTCTCATTTTTGCTTCATGTATTTTGAATCTCTGTTATAAAGATTATTATAGCTTTGCCATGAATTGACCCCTTAATGATTATGTAGTGTCTGTCTTTATTTATGGTAATATTCCTAGTTCTAAAGTCTACTCTAATTTTAACAAAGCCATTTTAGGTTTCTTTTGATTACTACTTCCATGGTATATTTTTCTATCTTTTTACTTCCATGCTATATGTTTATGTTTATAATGGGTTTCTTGTAGACAGCATATAGTTGTGTTAGCCTTATTATCTAATCTGACAACGTGAGTTTTAAGGGGCTTGTTAAATACATTTACATTTAACATAATTATTGATATAATTTGATTTAAACATAATATTATACTATTTGTTTTCCATATTCTCATCCATTATTGGTCTTTTTTCCTTGTTTTCCTGTACTCCTTTGTAGTAACGAGTACGTTTCAGAACTATTTTTAAAAATCTCCATGACTGGCTCATTAGTTACACTTTACGTAAACATTTTTAGTGGTGGCTTTAGGGTTTACCATATATATTTTTAACTTATTACAGTCTACATTCAAATAATATATTTCTTTTCCAATTGCATAAGAATCTTTAAATAGTATACTGCCAAGGATGGTGGTTTCCAGTATCAACCATGTCCCTGCAAAGGACATGAACTCATTCTTTTTTATGGCTGTGTAGTATTCCACAGTGTATATGTGCTACATTTTCTTTATCCAGTCTATCATTGATAGGCATCTGGGTTGGTTCCAAGTCTTTGCCACTTTAAACAGTGCTGCAATAAACATACGTGTGCATGTGCAGAAAACCAAACACTGCATGTTCCCACTCATAAGTGGGAGTTGAACAGTGAGAACAGATGGACACAGGGAGGGGAACATCACACACTGGGGCCTGTTGGGGGATGGGGGTAAGGGGAGGGAGAGCATTAGGACAAATACTTAATGCATGTGGGGCTTAAAACCTAGATGACGGGTTAACAGGTGCAGCAAACCACCACGGCACATGTATACCTATGTAACAAACCTGCATGTTCAGCACATGTATCCCACAACTTAAAGTAAAATAAAATTAAAAAATAGTCTACCTCCAAATGTTCCTTCCATTGTGTTATTCTGTGTTTTATTTCTGCATATGTTATAAACCTGCTAATGCTTTATTACATGTTTTGCTTGAGCCATTGATGCTTTAATGATATTAAACATTTTAAAAATACTTTATATTTACCATTTTTACCATGCCTAGTATCATATTCTCTTATTTTGGTGTGTACACCCAAATTTCCAGCTAGTATCATATTCCTTCTGCCTAAAGAATTTGCTTTAGCATTTCTTATAGTACACATCTGCTGGAAATGAATTCTCTCAGCTTTGGTTTGAAAAAATATTTATTTCACCTTCTTTTTAAAATATATATCTTCTCTGGTTATAGAATTCTGCAATGACAGTGTTTTTGTTTTGTTTTCCTTTTAGTACTTTAAAGATATTGCTGGCCGGGCGCGGCGGCTCACGCCTGTAATCCCAGCACTTTGGGAGGCCGAGGCGGGCGGATCACGAGGTCAGGAGATCGAGACCATCCTGGCTAACACATCCTGGCTAAGACGGTGAGACCCCGTCTCTACGAAAAATACAAAAAAATTATCCGGGCATGGTGGCGGGCGCCTGTAGTCCCAGCTACTCGGGAGGCTGAGGCAGGAGAATGGCATGAACCCGGGAGGCGGAGCTTGCAGTGAGCCGAGATCGCGCCACTGCACTCCAGCCTGGGCCACAGAGGGAGACTCCGTCTCAAAAAAAAAAAAAAAAAAAAAAAAAAAGGCGGGGGGATATTGCTGTGGCTTGTGTAGGTTTTCACATGATATCTGCTATAATTCTTATTTTTGTTCCTCTATAAGTGAAGCTTCTTCTTTATCTGAGGTTTTTGGCAGTTTAACTATAATGTGTCTAAGTGTTTTTGTTGTTTTTAACTTTTATTTATATTATATTATTTTCTATATTACCTGGCCATTTCTAATTTATTAACGTCCACTCCTATCTTTATTGTTACCATTAGCCTACATACTTTGGGTTTAAGTTGCTTTCTTCTAGGTACTTAAAGTATAAATTTAGATCATTGATTTTTAAACCATTTAACTTGTGAGCTATAGTTTGCCAACACTTAATCAAAAGGAATAAAAAAAATGTATAAAATTTAAATGTTTCATTAGAAAAGAAAAATAAGGTAAATATTAAGATACAAAAATTATTTTGCATATGATTTTAAACCAGATATTTTTCTTCTAAAATTTAAACATTTTCTATTAAAATGTAAATGTCAATATAAGTTGTAACTAATGAATATGAACTGTTTTAAGTAAAATTATAAATAAAACCAAAGTGTTACCTACTATTTTGAAGTTTAATATTAAGATTTTTAATTAAAACTATTTGCAATTCTCTTATTTGCAATCTAATTACAAATGCAAAGAATACATATCATGTTTCACACATTACATCTATGTATACAAATTTGGTAACATTTAGTAATTTAGTAACATTAAGCAACTCATTTAAAGCATAAAACCAGTCACTCAAGGCTACTAAATGTCCACAGTCACCCTGTGCAACTATTTCAAACAACAAGCTAATTGGTTAGCATCTTCAGAATCAAGAAATTAACTAGCACACACGTAGTAAATTACACAGGCCATAAATGGCTAATGTTTCTGGATAAAGAAAGTTGTACCTTTGAAGTTCCTCTCATGGATGGGCAGTTACTTCATATTTGGTTACTCTGTCGTCTGTCCTGTCACTAGGCTAACTCCAACTTCTGTCCCAGAAGCTTACCCTCACCACCCTAATGTGGGATGAAAGCCTTCCCTTACTATTTTTATTTTTATTTTGCATTTCCCATATTAAGTAAAAATGACCATTTGTCTGTCTTCAGCACTATACTGGCTGAGCAGGGAGCTTCTTTCATTTTTACACTCCTTGATACCTAGGGCCACGCTAACAATTCATTACACTAAAGCAAACATAGTTATTTAGAATGAACTAGAGAGCATTTCTGTCTTCTTAATCTGTTACCAAAATATAAATGAAGTCAATATTTGATTTTAATTATTTGCCTGCTTTTCTGCATATAATATATGACGTAATCTCTAGAGTACTGTGCTATAAACAGGGGAGAAGGACAATATATAGCCCACTCACACTTGATAAATAACACATTCAAACTCTCATAGCCCTACAGGGGAATAAATTGTTTGGACTTAGGATATGGGGATGTAAAGATGAAAAAGTCCCAAGATAAAATTCTATTTTCCTCCCAAACACAGATGCCTCTTTGTTAACTTGTCTTTCACCACCTGCTCACTGCTGCTTCAGTATCTCTCTCGTCCCTCACTGTCCCCTGGATCATTCTTTGCCTCCCCAGCCAGAAATAAACAAAACATCCCAGGAAGCACAGCCAGCTGTCTTTTCTTCAGGTTCTCTTTTAAGACCATAAATAGGTATTCCCCGGACCTCTGCATTTAGCAGTCAATTTTCACATTGCTAGTTTGTCATATTATAAAATCGAGGAAGGTCTTTTAAGCAGATTGCCACCAGAGTGGTATACTAGAACTGTTGTTAAGTTTTGTCTACCTTGTTTAGACTGCACATAAAAAGAAGCTCTAGTCCGGGTGTGGTGGCTCACACCTGTAATCCCAGCACTTTGGGAGGCTGAGGAAGACGGATCACTTGAGGTTAGGAGTTCAAGAGCAGCCCCATGCTGAAACCTCATCTCTACTACAAATACAAAAATTAGCCAGGTGTGGTGATGCATGCCTGTAATCCCAGCTACTTGGGTGGTTGAGGCAGGAGAATCGCTTGAACCCAGGAGGCGAAGTGAGCCAAGACTGTGCCACTGCACTCCAGTATGGGTGACAGAGAATCTGTCTTAAAAACAAAAAAAGAAAGAAACTCTATATGACTCATCACTAGGGAAATGCAAATGAAACCACAATCAGATACCACTTCATACCCATTGGGATGACTGTTATCAAAATAACAGAATATAATAAGCATTGGTGAGGATATGGAGAAACTGAGACCCTGTGCACTGCTGATGGGAATGTAAAATGGTGCAGCCACTATGGAAAATCATATGACAGTTTGTCAAATAATTCAGAGAAAATTACTCTATGATCCAGCAACTCCACTTCTAGATATACACAAAAAATTTATTTTAAAAGCAGGAACCCTAAGAGAGATTCATACGCCCATGTTCATGGCACATTATTCACAATAGACAAAACGTGGAAACAACGCGTATTCATCAGTGGATGAATGGATAAACAAAATATGGCATATACATATATTTGTATATCCTCTTTGGAGAACTGTCAAGTCCTTTGCTCATTTTTAAACTGCAGTATTTGTTTTTATGTTGTGAGTTGCAGGGGTTTGTTTTTGTTTTGTTTTTGAGACAGAGTGTCACTCTGTTGCCAGGCTGGAGTGCAGTGGTGTGACCTCAGCTCACTGCAACCCCCGCCTACCGGGTTCAAGAGATTCCCCTGCCTCAGCCTCCTGCATAGCTGGGATTACAGACGCCCGCCACCACACCTGGCTAATTTTTGAAATTTTAGTAGAGACAGGATTTCACCATATTGGCCAGGATGGTCTCAATCTCCTGACCTCATGATCCACCCGCCTTGGCCTCCCAAAGTGCTGGGATTACAGGTGTGAGCCACTGAGCCCAGCTAGGAGTTTTTAATGTATTCTGAATAATAATCCTTATCAGATATTTGATTTGAAATATTCCTTCCATTCCATGGGTTAACTTTTCATTCAACAAAGTGAAAAATGTCCTTTGACCACAAAAGCATTATAGTGTCCTTCGATGCACAAAAGTTTTCAATTTTGATGAAGACCAATTTGTATATTTTTTCTTTTGCTGCCTATTACCAATCCAATGTCGCGAAGTTTTCCCCTGTGCTTTTAAACAGTTTTATAGTTCTAGGTCTTACATTTAAGTCTTGGTTTCCTTGCCAAAAATCATTTGACCATATATTCAAAGTTTTATTTCTGGGCACCCTATTCTGTTTCACGGGTCTAAACGTCTGTCTGTATGCCTGTACCACACTGTTTTGATTACTATATTCAGTGTTTTAAGACTATGGTGCTATCTTTCTGCAAAGACCCTAGAAGGCAATGAGTACATTTTGTGTGTGTGTATGTGTGTGTGTGAGAGAGACACAGTCTCATTCTTTCATCCAAGCTGGAGTGCAGTGGCGCGATCTCGGCTCACTGCAACCTGGGCCTCCGGGGTTCCAGCGATTCTCTTCCTCAGCCTCCCCAGTAGCTGGGATTTACAGTCGTGTGTCACCACAGCAGGCTAATTTTTTTGGTTTTTTCTTTTCTATTTTCAGTAGAGACAGAGTTTCACCAGGCTGGCAGGCTGGTCTCTACTCCAGACCTCAGGTGACCCGCCCACCTCGGCCTCCCAAAGTGCTGGGCTTACAGGTGTGAGCCACCGCACCTGACCAAGTACATCATTTTTATGGGTGAAAAGCGCCATAGACAGATATTATATTTATCGTCTGAGAAAAAAAGATAAGTAGTTATTATTGCGTGAAAATTCAATGCCTGCAAAATAACCTGTAGTCTTAGTTTCCCTTACCAACTCTATTTTTAAGCAGTTTAACTTGCTGTCAATTAATAATTTGAAACTGCATATATAACATGTAAAAAATTAACTCAAGACCGGGCGCGGTGGCTCACGCCTGTAATCCGAGCACTTTGGGAGGCCGAGGCGGGCGGATCACAAGGTCAGGAGATCGAGACCATCCTGGCTAACACAGTGAAACCCCGTCTCTACTAAAAGTACAAAAAAATTAGCCAGGCGCCTGTAGTCCCAGCTACTCGGGAGCCTGAGGCAGGAGAATGGCGTGAACCCGGGAGGCGGAGCTTGCAGTGAGCCGAGATCGCGCCACCGCACTCCAGCCTGGGCGACAGAGCAAGACTCTGCCTCAAAAAACAAACAAACAAACAAAATCAAACAAACCAAAAAAATCTTAACTCAAAACATTCACAATTACAGACATTTAAAATGAGTATCTTTACATTCCTTTGGAATTCATGATCTCAATTGTAATAATTGTCAACTATTTACCCACCTAATTTTAAAAGATGGACTCTAACTTCATTAACTTTAACAAAATAATTTCAGAATAATCAGTTTGTAGTAGGTCTTTAATCTCTTTATAAACCTCAGTTTCAAACTATTGGAAAACCACCAATTCTCACAGTGCTCCTGGAAGACAACTGAGTCTTTCCTTTTTTTTTTTTTTTTTTTTCCGCAAACAACAGGAGATTGAGTTCCGACATAAAGCCGCAAATGAGGTAAGCACAGAGAAAATACTTTGCATTCCCAATTTTTTAGTCATGTATCTTCTTAGATAATTAGTAATTAGAAAACTGTATCTAGGAGAAACAGTAATAGGAATGGGGTGATTTAGAGATGGCCCTTTATGATCATCTTTAACTGTATAAAGAATTTTATATGGAGTACAGGCATTAGCTCATTCCTTAAAGCATGGAAAAAAACTCATGTTTATCTTCAAAGCACCATGGTACTCTTCTTTGGGAAGATCCATTTTTCAGATAAGTCCTCTTACCCCTACCTTTCAAAAACCTAAAACATGGTAAAATTATTAAACAAAAACCTCACTGAGATGGCTTTATGATAGAGATTTTTTTCTTTAAATGGGAGAACTGTTTGATAATTGTTTACTCTGTGTTATGCAGTCAACTGTATATAAATAATCTCATGCTATCTTCCTCATAAGCTTGGAGTTATTACCACCTTACAATTAAGGAACCTGAGACTCAGAAAAGACACATTTTTGTCTCCAAACATTCAGTTAATAACCAGCAAAATTCTTATAAAATTAAAAACTTTAACCCCTATTTCAATAGGAAAGGAATACATACTAGTGTCAACCATGAAAGGAGCTTATTTTTATAATTCAGCTACAGTCGTATTACAGATGTATCCCTAGCATTTGTTATGATTCCTTCCTCATGTCTATTTTTAGCTGTTCCCACCATATTCATTGGCAAGCAGATCCACAATAAAATGCCACTCAAGTTGTCAGGGTAACATTCTTAATTTTTCTGTTATGTTTTTACTTTTAGTTGCTGCAGTTCTAGCACATTTTACTGCATGAGTCTTTATTTAGGCTATTGGACTAAGGTTTTCGTCTTAATAAGAGGATATGGGAGCAAATGTTCACCATTTTCCAAATCGCAAAGACATATTTAGAACAAAAATTATCCAGCAATTCCTACAGTATTTAATGACATATTTGTGAACCTCTCTTTTTTATTTTAGGCTAGCAAATAACTTGATATTTTAACTTGTTTATTGATGTAAAATTTACATAACAAAAAATTTTAAAGTGTGCATTTTAAAGTATACAACACTCAGTACCTTCAGTGTTATACAACCACCACCTCCACCTGGCTCTGAAACATTTTCATCACTCCAAACAGAAAACCCATTTTGATACATTGGAAAGTGTGACTTCTTTAACTTTGTTCTTTTTCAATGTTGTTTTGGCTATTTGGGGTCCCTTCTAATTTCATATGAATTTTAGGGTCAGGTTTTCCATTTCTGAAAAAAAGCTGTTGAGATCTTGATAGGAATTGCATTTAATTTGTAGACGGCTTTGTGAAACACTGACCTCTTAATGACATTGTTTCAATCCATGAACATCGGATATCTTTCCATCTATTTAGGTCTTCTTTAATTTCATTTAGCAATATTTGGTATTTTTCATTGTTCAAGTATTATATGCCTCTGTGGTTAAATTGATTCTTAAGTATTTGTTTTTATAATATTCTACTGTACATTTTTTTCCTCAGTATCATTTTCAGAGTACTTACTGCTAGAGTATAAAAATACAACTGATTCTTGTATGTTGACATTGTATCCTGCAACTATGCTGAATTTGTTTATTAGCCCCATTAGTTTACAGATTCTTTAGGAGTTTTTATATATATGATCATGTTATTGGCAAACAGATAATTTTGCTCTTCCTTCCTGATTTGGATGCTTCATATTTCTTTTTCTTGCCAAACTGCTCTGGCTTAGACTCAAATATAATGTTGAATAGAAGTGGCGAGAGTGGGCATCTTTGTCTTTTTTTCTGATCTTAATGGAAAAGCTTTCAGTCTTTCACTAATGAGTATGCTGTTAGCTATGGGTTTTCATGAATGCTTATCATATTGAAGAAATTCCTTTCTGTTCCTGGTTTAATTATTTTAAATATTATAGCTGCTTCAAGGTCAGCCCTATAATAATAAGACCATTCATCTGCATTCTGAAGCAATTTAAACCTACTATCTTTATAATTTAAATCTTAGTTTACAGTGTGGGTAGCCTAGATCATATTATTATTATTCCTATAACCTAGGGATATGTAAGCTCATGGAAATAGGTCCATGACTGTGTTCATATAACAACCTTCATATTTTTGGAAAAGGACAGAAGCCTACTTTAATAACACCTTCTTGAATATTCTGAATAATTATTTTTCTGTTGACTTTGCCATAAAGTGTTTTGTAGGATAATGCTTTTATTACTGTGCAGATCCAGTTTTCCATCAGAATTACAAAAAAAAAAAAAAAAAAAACCATGCAATTCATAAATAATTGTTCATTTAGCATCCTGATAATTTGGGAAGGGAGAGAAATTGCCCTATGCATCTAAAAGCAAGACACATTTACAATCGTAGATCTGGGCTTTCCCAAATTATTAGCTAAGTTAGTAGTATTTTGCTTCTTTTATCTCACCAAATTAGGCCATAGAAATCTAGTCTTTTTTTTTTTATTCTTGGTCATAGAAAAGTTAATAAAATTGGAACTTCGAAGTTTCCCCACAATAGTTGAGTTATGGAATCTTCCAGATAGGCCAGATAAAAAGCATTTGGCTATTATATAGAACCTTGGCTCACTGAATACAGCTTTCAGTATATCATTCTTAGAACTATCAAAGATTCAAAGTAGACAACTAGTAAAGTAGGTAATTTTTCAAAAAATAATTTGGGGAAAATAGAAAGTTGAAAGGATTAATCTGTCTTGACCAATTTTTGCAAGTGCTAATCTGGAGACCGATTTGGCCTAATTTTCTTCTCAGTCCTGACTCCTACCAGCTGAGACCACATAGGTAAGACTTTCAACACCCTAGCTCTACAATAAGGGGTCTGCCCAGGTGACATAAAACCTATTCTAGATGCCAGGACAAAATTTGTACTAAGCATATGGCCTTTGATTATGTGGCCTATGTTTATAATTTAACACAAAGAAATTATTTGTGATGACTTAACAAAAGTAAAAATAGTTAAGTTAGAATTACCAATCCAACTTTAGTGGATAACTCTGGCTATATATTTTACTTGTTATCATCTTCTTTAAAGTGTATCAAAATTAAAGCGTGAAATGTTGAAAATAAAAAGCCATTGTCAGAAAACTCTATCAGTCAGAGTTCTCAGGGGATGTACTACTTTTATTTATTGAATTCAGAGGAAAACTGAGGAGACACTGAAAAAACTTTCAAAATAGTTAAGTACTTTCTGACCTTGAAGTCCCAGAAGTATCATCACTATGAACAATTATGATGGCAAAACTAGCCAGGCTCTAGGTGATTTTATGTAGTGTTACTGTAAATAGATGTACTGAATTGATTCTCCCACCTCCCCGGTTTTCTGCCTTTTTCTAAGCATGTAGAAAAATGTTTCCAGTTAGATGATGGTTTTAGGCATTGAAAGTTTAAAAGTGACACGTCTAAATCACCAAACACAATAGGCAGTTTCCCATGGTAATCTAGATAGTGTTTTTAAGATGACAGCTTGCCCGCTGTGGCTCATTAGATTTAAACACAAATGGCCTTTGCCACTTAACCTTAATGTCCTTCATTGTCAAATGAGGAAGTTAGAGTAATTTTTTATTACTTTTCAAGGTTCCTTTCAGCTCCGAAATCCTATGCTTTTAAGAAGAATAGTTAATTTGCATTTCTCTGATGGCCAGTTGATGATGAGCATTTTTTCATGCGTCTGTTGGCTGTATGAATGTCTTCTTTTGAGAACTGTCTGTTTATATCCTTTGCCCACTTTTCGATGGGGTTGTTTGTTTTTTTCTTGTAAATTTGTTTGAGTTCTTTGTAGGTTCTGGATATTAGCCCTTTGTCAGATGAGTAGATTGCAAAAATTTTCTCCCATTCTGTAGGCTGCCTGTTCACTCTGATGGTAGAGAAATGCAAATCAAAACCACAATGAGATACCATCTCACACCAGTTAGAATGGCGATCATTAAAAAGTCAGGAAACAAGAGGTGCTGGAGAGGATGTGGAGAAATAGGAACACTTTTACACTGTTGGTGGGATTGTAAATTAGTTCAACCATTATGGAAAACAGTATGGCGATTCCTCAAGGATCTAGAACTAGAAGTACCATATGACCCAGCCATCCCATTACTGGGTATATACCCAAAGGACTATAAATCATGCTGCTATAAAGACACATGCACACGTATGTTTCTTGCGGCACTATTCACAATAGCAAAGACTTGGAATCAACCCAAATGTCCATCAGTGACAGACTGGATTAAGAAAATGTGGCACAAATACACCATGGAATACTACGCAGCCATAAAAAAGGATGAGTTTGTGTCCTTTGTAGTGACATGGATGCAGCTGGAAACCATCATTCTCAGCAAACTATCGCAAGAACAGAAAACCAAACACTGCATGTTCTCACTCATAGGTGGGAACTGAACAATGAGATCACTTGGACTCAGGAAGGGGAACATCACACACCGGGGCCTATCATGGGGAGGGGGGAGGGGGGAGGGATTGCATTGGGAGTTATACCTGATGTAAATGATGAGTTGATGGGTGCTGACGAGTTGATGGGTGCAGCACGCCAACACGGCACAGGTATACATATGTAACAAACCTGCACGTTGTGCACATGTACCCTAGAACTTAAAGTATAATAAAAAAAAAAAAAAAGAAGAAGAATAGTTAAAAGCCAATGAAGCACTCTTTCCGTTACCATTTGTTTGGAGATGACTTCTTCAAAGGAAATAGTTTCTGAAAGTAGATTCCCAGATCATTCAATATTTTTAGATCGCATTCGAAAGAAAGTATCAGAGAGAATCTAAAACCTACATTATCATGTTCAATAATAAGATGTGTGCTGATATATTTGGGAATATAAAAGAATATTTCCTTGAGCCTAATCTCTTACTACAGATTATAAGGAGTAAAGACATCACACATTTAGAAGTGTTTTATGTTCTTCTCATAAGCCATCCGATGCCAGGATTACTAGCTCTCCGAATCACATACTTAAGGAAAATGTCTCAATCATACTTAAAGGCACCATAAAAAGCCTTTAATTAGAGTGCTAATAACAGTATTTTCTGCTGATATAGTACATTAAATGCAAGTGTTCCAAAGGACTCTACAAATTAATGTAGCCTAATAATATTCAGAAACTAGATTTCACACTGCACATGAAGGACTTTGGGGGGAGTGACATACTGTTGTCACTTAAGTCACAGAAATAAACAGACAGAAAATGCCATATAGCAATAGTAATATAGAAAATGCTTTTCTTTTGTCCTGAAAAACCCCAAAGGGTTTGGTAAATGTAAATGAATATACCAAACACAGCCCCCCTCTAGACTAGAACACAGAAGTGTGCCTTTGATCACACGTTAGCACTACAGAACAGTTTGAGCAAGGGTTGTGTTTACTTGAAACTGCAGTGAAGCATTCCTCAATGACAGAGATAAAGATCATGTTGGAACGCTGATAATGCAGGACAGATGAGCCCCCAAATTGGGGCATAGCCCAAGAGGATTCTTGGCTTTGCCCAGGAGAGAATTCAAGCATGTGGCTGGGCGCGGTGGCTCATGCCTGTAATCCCAGCACTTTGGGAGGCTGAGGTATGTGGATCACAAGGTCAGGAGATTGAGACCATCCTGGCTAACACAGTGAAACCCTCTCTCTACTAAAAGTACAAAAAGTTAGCTGGGCATGGTGGTGGGCACCTGTAGTCACAGGTACAAGGGAGGCTGAGGCAGGAGAATGGCATTGAACCCGGGAGGTGGAGCTTGCAGTGAGCTGAGATTGCGCCACTGTGCTCCAGTCTGGGCGACAGAGCAAGACTCCGTCTCAAAAAAAAAGAAAAGAAAAAGAAAAAGAAAGAGAATTCAAGGATGAGGCGGTGGTGTTAGGCAGCAGCCTTTTATTGAATGGTACTGTTCCTTATGGAGCAGGGCTAACTCACAGGTAGTGCACCCAGTATGGGCTGCTGGCAACTATATTTATAGCCACTTATATTCACTTTCAATTACATGCAAATTAAGGAGTGGGTTAATGCAAATGGAGGTTTGGGTTATTTAGAACTTTCTAGAAAAGGGGTGGTACCTTCTGGGTTATTGCTGTGGAAAGGGAAGCAACTTCCAGGTTGTTGCCATGACATTTGTGAACTGTCGTGGCACTGGTGGGAGTGTTCTAGGCTAATAAGCATTGAGGGCAGCTAGGGGTCACTTTCCTTGCCGTCTGCTGGTTCCTGCTGGTTTCCAGTGTCTTCTTCCCTTCATCTGGTGGGGACCGGAAAATTAGCCCTGCCAGTCTCCTACCTCACTAAGAAATAATAGTTTACAAAAATAAGTACACAAATTAAACATAAAACAGGAGAAACATAATATTTCAATGAAATGTATGCACAATTTGAATGTTTTACATGTAGTAAGTGCTATGTACCAGGCGCTGTGCAACTGCTTTGCAGATTTAATCCCCACAATACTTCTGTGAGGTGGGCCACATTATTATCCCCACTGTACAGATGTTCAGCAAGATGAGAAATCTTGCCCAAGGCTAAACAGATGATTGGCCACAAATATTGATAAGAAATGTATATATGGGTGTTTATATATATCTATGTATGTATATGTATTGACTGGAGTGTCATCATTTCTGCTATTCATATTAGAGATCTGTCTTGAAGTAATTTAATTTTAAAATGGATAAACAGGAATTCAAAATGGCAGAATTTTATCATCAGCCAGCATTGTAGTTGAATTTTAACTTATGAAACAAAAGAATGTTTTGAGAGAAGGAAGGAAGGAAAGAAGAAAGGGAGGTAGGGAGGGAGGGAAGGAAAGAAAGGAGAAATAGCAAAAGGGTAGGAGATGAAGGACAGAGAACAGTCTGCTGAAACCTTGTTGAATCAAGGCAGTTATTTAACTAATGTCATAAGCCTGCTTTAAACAGGCCAGGTAGTCCAAGCCCTCACATATGAATATAACCACCGTGTTCAAAGTGGTTCAATACTTCAGGGCACTGGCTATGGTCTGGGTTTGGATACCCACAAATAGCACCCCACTCCATGTGGCTTTGGAGGAGTGCCGCTCTGAAGATAGGTCAGGTTTCTTACCTGTAAATTAGGAAAAATAATCTCTTCTTCTTGAAGTTGTGGGGATTAAGTATATTAATAAACAAAGAACTTAACAAATAGTAACCGGCCATAAATATTCATCATTCTTTTTCTTTGCTTTCCTATTGGAAGGGAGAAGAAATGATATTCTCTAAGGTTTGGTTGATTTCACTGACATGTAGAAGCAGTAAGGAGATCAGAGTGGTGGAGGTGAAAGAACTTCGCAGTTGAAAAGCTCATGTTAACAGTTCTGCCATAATTATTTCCTTCAGCGTCTTATCTGAAAAACTGGCTGGTAGCTGTGAACCCTTCAAGTGCAGGGTTTTTATACAGTGGCCCTGGAGCCCACTTGCTTGTGATGTGCAGGATAAAACTACTGCCTCCTTTGCACCCAGCAATGAACATGGCTGTCCAAATAACACACATGCTTCACACACCACACAAATAAACACATACAACACAGATACCTCACACACCACACACACCTTACACACACACCTCACACAATATATATAGCTTACAAACCACAAACACACCGCAACCACATACCACACACACCATACACACCTGCCTCACACACAAACACAACACACACACACCTCACACACACCACATACAACACACATACATCACACACTACATGACATACCCCAACCACATACCACACACACACACCATATACAAGACACATGCCTCACACACCTCACCCATGCACAGAACTCACAGATGCCACACATAACACATATACCTCATACACCATACACAACACACATACTTCATACACCACACACACCACACACATTACACAACCCAACTACACACTACACAACACACACACTGCACACAACACATACACAATCCTGAGGGATGAGAACAGGAAAAAAGACATTCATAAAAAGCAGAAGGCTAAAGGCCAGCACCATGTAATCCAAGCACTTTGGGAGGCTGAGGCAGGAGGATCCCTTGAGCCTACAAATTTCAGATCAATCTCGGCAACATAGTGAGACTCTGTCTGTATAAATTTTTTTTTTTAATTAGCCAGCTGTGGTGACATGCACCTGTGGTGCCAGCTACTGGGAAGTCTGAGGCAGGAGGATCTCTTGAGCCCAAAATGTTGAGGCTGCAGCAAGCTATGATTGTGCCACTGCACTCCAGCCTGGGCAAAGAGCAAGACTGCATCTCAAAAAATAAAAAAAATAAAAAAAAATGTAGAAGGCTAATATTCTTAACAATTTTTTCCCACATGTAAAACAAAAAGGCAGACACCAAGTAACTGCAAATAGAAAATATTCATTTTGATTAAGATATTGTCACAGGAGCCCTACATTCAGATCATAAAATACTGCATTTCTATCTTCTTGCTGATGAACAAACTTATCTCTGACATTAGTGCCATCTAAACAAACATACCAAAAGAAAAAGCCCTGAATAGATCTAAAATGAAACCTTGTCACCAAATGTCTTGACTTCCTTTTCCATCTTAGAAATACTGTTCTCCTAATTCCTTCAGCTGGAATCTTCCATGCTGTCATTCTTCTCTTCTGTCTGTCCATCCAATCAGATAGGAAATTCTATTAATTTTCCCTTACATATATCTTTCCAAGAAGTTCTATTTTTTTCTCTTCTGTCATCATCCTAGTCAACAACATAAAATCTGGATTTCTCACTTTACATCTGGAAACCTCTGCAGTGTGGTGGCCTGGAGGCCTCTTTCTCTATCCACACCTGAACACTGACAGATTTGTTTAAAACAACAACAACAACAAAACACTTCTTGTGCTGATAAGTCTGATCAAGTCCTGACCAGTCTCTGATATGTAGAAAACTTTTTAACAAGTTCTGCCTGCTGGGAGTCTCAGCCTCTCTTGCCCCTAGTGGAAGTTCTTCTTGCCATTATCATTTCTCTCCAAAGTCCTGTGATCTCTAACTTGAGAAACTTAACTCTCTTTCCTCTCTGTTTGTTTCTAGCATTATATCTGCCATATAGTAGTGATATATATATCTATATATTTATATATCTATATGCATATATGTGCATATGTTTGTATATGAATGAATGAGCTCATTCTTCAAATTATCCATAAAGAAAAAGCCTGTGGCTCTTTCCTCAACTTTGAAAAGTAAATGCTACACAGAGTCACTTTGCATATCTGAGTGTTCACGCTTTAACTTAATCAATGTGAGTCTGAGGGGCAATGATGACTTAAAAATGTCTTAGGAAGTCAATTTCAGTTTTATTATTGCCTTAATAAATCATTCTATTAGTCCATTCTTATGCTGCTTATCAACACATACCTGAGACTGGGTAATGTATTTTAAAAAAGAGTTTTAATTGACTCACAGTTTTGCATGGCTGGGGAGGTATCAGGAAACTTACAATCATGGCAGAAGGGGAAACAAACAAGCCCTTCTTTACATGGCAGCAGCAAGGAGAGGTGCTGAGCAAAAGGGGGAAAATCCCCCTATAAAACCATCAGATCTCATGAGAACTCACTCACTATCACAAGAACAGCATGAGGGTAACCACTTCCATGATTAAATTACCTCCCACCAGGTCCCTCCCACAACACATGGGGATTATGGGAACTACTCAAGGTGAGATTTGGGTGACGATACAGCCAAACCATTATCAATTATGTTCTGTTTTTCAGAGAATTTTACAAGAGGATGGCTTATAAAAAGTAGATGCGTATAATTTAAATGTGTTACTAATGTAGGGCTTTAGAAGTATTCGTTATTATATTTTTTATGATAGTAAGAGCAAAGTAAACAAGTGAACAAAAATTCTAGCAAAAAAGAACAAATTGAACCCTATGAAGGACATTTGATGGGGTACCCCAAGACTTCAGAAATCTTTCTGTTGCTACCTTGTATGTACACGTTTGGTTCAGGAGTAAAAGTCCTTAAAATAAATTGTTATGCACTGAATGTATCTCTCTAAAATTAATATGTTGAAATTCTAATTCCCAATGTGATGATATTAAGAGGTGGGGTCTTTGAGAGACGATTAGGTCACGAGGGTGGAGCTCTCATAATGAGATTAGTACCCTCATAAGAAGATACAGGATCAATACTTGTAGAACTATGGAAACCCTTTGGTTTTTCAAGCACAATTTTTAAAGATTATTTAATCCTCTTTTGGGCATCTCTTATCAATTTGGAAGCAAACTTTTTTTTTTTTTTTGACAGGGTCTCATATTGTTCTGTCGCCCAGGCTGGAGTGCAGTGGCATGATCTCAGCTCACTGCAGCCTCAACCTCCAGGGCTCAATTAATCCTCCTGCCTCAGCCTCCCAAGTAGCTGGAACTACAGATTCTTGTCACCACGCCTGGTTAATTTTTTATTTTTTGTAGAGATGAGGTCTCACCATGTTGCGGAGACAGGTCTTGAACTCCTGGGCTCAAGCAATCCACCCGCCTCAGCCTCCCAAAGTGTTGGGATTACAGGCATGAGTCACTGTGCCCAGTGCAAACTTTATAAAAATTCATATTATTACCTCAGGTAAATTAGCCATCTTATAACTTAATATGTAATCTAGTAAAAATTATCCCAAAACTCTTTTTACATAATTTGCTCATTTAAATGAACAAAATCATTTAATTTTTATTTTAAAATCTTCTCAAAAATAGTTCTATATCTTGTTAAAAATAAGGATTAGAAATACACATGAAGAATTTCCCCTACACTGGCCCCACCATGAGCCAACAGCAGAAAGCCTTAAAAGTAGTACACCCAAAACAGCATTATGAGAAATGTAATTACTCCCATTTCCTTGGTATTATGCAATGTAAGAATACATTGTAGCCTCAAAAAATAAGGATTTTTAAATAGAGTAAATGAACATGACATTGTTTATAGATGACTCTGTACTGCCCACTTCGACAAGCTTGGGTGAACTTTGTGTTGCCACCCTCATAAAACATAGTATTAAATAGCAAAAGAGTCAGAACACAAACAAGCAAATATTATGGGGGAATCAATCTTTTTTGAAGTCTTGCAGAGCAGGAGGTTTTGAGGGAATGATGGCAATTTTCAGTAATTTTTCACTTGAAAATTATTCTTTAAATTCTTCTTACCATGATGGGCTGTTTTTCATAAATGACTTTTGCTACATTTATTTCAATATATTGGTGATTGATGATGTAGTTGTAATGTTCCTTAAAGTAATAAAATGGTTCAAGTATAATGCTTGAGGAAGGAATGTTTATGGGGTTCAAAGATGATAAAATTCCATGGGGCTGTTGTGATGATTAAATGGAACAATCCCATCAAAGATTAAGGTTGCTCTGAAATAGTGAGCCCTCAGCAAACGTTACTTACTAACAGTAGGATTTTAGTCATTATTACTAAAGTTATGTGATGGATTTTTTTTAAGCTCTAAGCAAACTTGACTTAAGTAAATTTCTTATTTTTTATCTTAATGAATATAACCTACATCAGTATCATTCATTCTATAACATATTTCAACATTTCAAATTCAAATTGTGGATTACACACCAAAAAAACATTTAAACATAAAAGTATTTCATTTTAAAGTGACTTTAGTATTATGGTTGTTTTCTTTATGGAATTTTTAAACCAAGTCCTCCAAACCCATTGGGACTCTAAATTATGCTTAGTCATGAATGAGGTAACTATTAGACAGAATTACTATCTTGACATAACACAGTATGCCAACAGGCCTCAGAGTTATGTGTTTTTAGTCTTTTAATTGAAAAGCAGCATAAGCATAGGGAAATGTACAAATCATGTGCATATAGCTCGATGCATTTTTCACATAATGAACACACACTTGTATAACCAGTACTTATTAAGAAATAAAACATTATTAGCACCTTACAAAATTCCCTCAGTCTCCCTGCCTATCACTAACCACCATCAGAGAAAACCACTGTCATAACTTGTAACACGAATAGCTTTTCTATTTTGGAATATACCACAGTAGGTAGTCGTTGGCATATGATTCCTTTCACTCAATGTTATGTTGGGAAGATTCATTCAGATTATTGTGTATGGATGGGTATGATTTAGAAAGAATGGTGGAGTGTATAAAATATGAGAGAAATGGAAAAATTCCTGATCAATGTATTTGAACAGGAAGAAGGTATAAGATCTAACACATAAGCACTGGCTTTATTAGTTCATCTACCTTAACAGGATCAAGATTTATCTTTGTTTGCCTGAACTAGCACAACGCTTTGCCAAGATGGATATTCAATCCATATGTGTATTTAATTTCCCTTTGTTGTGTGTAGTTGCAGTTTGTTCATCCTAATTTCTGTATCGTATTCCATAGTGTGAATATGTGATGATTTATCTTCCCACTCTATGTCAATGAATATTTGGGTTATTTTGCATTTGGGGCAATTGTGAAGAGTGTGCCTGTGACCATTCTTGTTTTCTGGCAAACATACGGATACATTTCTGTTGGACATAAGCCTATGAGAGCAATTTATTTAGTTATTGAGTATGACATTCAGCTTTCGTAGATACTGTAAAATGGTTTTCCAAAGTGAATGTGCCTATTTATAGTCCCCCAAACACGGAGAGTTCCAACTGCTTCACATCCTTTCCAACACTTGGTATCATCAATCTTTTTATTTCTAGCCATTGTGCAGGATGTACATTGTCAAGAACTAAAAAGGGTCTGAGATTTTTATACTAAACTCAGGCTAATGAACTTACCACAGCTTTGTGGAGCTTGGAAGAAGACTTGATACTTCTGGGTCAGAGATGAAGGATAGTTTATCACTTCACAGCAATAACAGTAACTAGAGTGTCAACACTTTTGCACTGGCTCCCCAAGCCTCAGTGACCACAAGGCAAAGCAAAGAACACCAGATGGCACCTGCGGGAGCAGTGGGTTGTGTTACACGGGAGAAATCCTGAGTTTACGGAATCTGAATCTTTTATAGCGGGTGATAAGCATGCCTGCTTTGCTCCAGACAGAGACACTATTTTCATTGTCTAAGGCTGTCCACGACACAGATGTTTTTGAGAAGGTAGTCGACAACAAAAAGCAGACTCTCAAAGCATGTCTTGCAGACATGCAGAAGCATGAAAGACCTATGGAGAATGATCTCTCAACAGTGGTGGTAGCACATTATGGTTTTAATTTGCATCTTGCTAATAACTAATGATGAGTGCCTTTTCATGTCTATTGATCATTTGAATACCCTTTTTAAAGAAGCGCCTGATCAAGTGTCTTGGCCTATGTTTCTATTGGTTTGTCTGGTGGTGGTGGTGGTGGTTTTTCTCATTTATTTGTGAGAATTCTGCATATGTTCTGAATACTAGTGCTTTGTCTCATATGTTTTGCAAATATCTTCCCCTCGTCCTGTGGCTTGTCTTTTCATTCTCTTAATATGCCATTTGACAAAGACATTTTCAATTGTGGTACTGGCCCAAAAATAGACAAATAAAACAATGGAAAAAATAGAGTCCAGAAACAGAGACCTCACTGTCTTAGTCCATTAGAGATGCTAGAAAAATACCTTATACTGAGTAATTTATAAATGACAGAAATTTATTTCTCACAGTTCTAGGGGTCAGGAAGTCCAAGATCAAGGCTTCAGGAGATTTGGTGTCTGATGAGGGCCTGCTCCTTATAGATGGTGGTTCTGTGTGTCCTCACATGGCGAAAGGGCAGAGAGGACCAGAAATTTCCATTCTTTTCTAAGGGCACTAATCCCATTCATGAGGGTGGAGCCCTCATAACTTAACCACTTCTCAAAGGCCGGCCTCTTAATATTACTATGATGGGGATTAGGTTTCAACATTAGTTTAGGAGGGATGCATTGAGACTACAGCACTCACGTTTGCATGATTATTTGATGTTCTGACAACGCTGAATGGGAAAAGTACTCAACTTTTAAATAAATGGTTTGGGTCAATGGGATAGGTGTAAAAAATAAATATGGAAAAAAAAATCTTGATTCCTACTCTTGCACCATAATACAATCCTTGATAAACCCTAGAGAAATATAAAAGGTAAAACAATAAAACTTCTAGACTAAAACAGGAAAATATCTTTATGACTTTAAGAAGGGTAAAGTTATATCAAAAAGGACCTCTATATGTTAGCCATAAAGAAAATTTGATAAATTTGACTACATTAAAAAGTTAAGCTGGGAAGCAGTGGCTCACTCCTGTAATCCCAGCACTTTGGGAGGCCGGGGTGGATGGATCACTGGAGGTCAGGAGTTCGAAACCAGCCTGGCCAACATGGTGAAACCCCATCTCTACTAAAAATACAAAAAATTAGCCAGGCGTGGTGGCAGGTGCCTGCAATTCCACTACTTGGAAGACTGAGGCAGGAGAACAGCTTGAACCCAGGAGGCAGAGGTTGCAGTGAGCCAAGATGGTACAACTGCACTCCAGTCTAGATGACAGAGCAAGACTTCTATCTCAAAAAAAAAAAAAAAAAGTTACAAATTGGAATTATTAAACTTAGTCTCATATATGCATCAAGTTTAAAGAAAATGCATTCTTCTTGATACCTTTTAAAAATATTTTTCTCTCTAGGCCCCTTTCTAATACTATAGGAGACTTAGGTTCTAATAGAATAATGTGTAAGAAGAAGCTTGAAACCTCAGAATGTAACCACAAAACCACAACAGCTTAGAAGGTAGGGTATTCTAATAATGGAGACTTGATTTATATACCTTGTTAATGGGAGAGAAAACCTAGATAATTTATCATGAGCGGATTCAGTATTTTTTTCTGTTGCCACAATGATCAGACAAAAATACATCTACTAATTTGTCAATACAGTTGATGGACACATTACATCTTTTAATCAAGCTTTCTGTTGCAAAAAAGCACCTCACAAAAGTTAAATGTTTATTTTGAGGACACTCACCAACTGGAAAAAGAAAGATCTGAACACCATCAGACATCAACCCTGTTTAGTGATTAGCAGAGATGGGTATTCTGTGAACCCAGTAAAGCCTAAGCTTCAGACCTATGACTGGATCTTTACCAAGAATCTGGGAGAGCCTGCAGCGATTTTATATTTGTAACTGTATATTCTTTTTCTTATACAAGACCCTTGGAATTGTGTAAACTTCTGGCCCTGGATGCCTGGGTCTGCCCTTGGTTGCCAGTTAACCCTTTCATTTCCACAGTAAGGCTTATCTTTTTGTCTACAAACTGAGGTCTGATGATTACCCAGATTTTCTGCTTTCTGGTGAACTCAGTCCCCACAGCCTGTGATGATTTCTTTGGCCACTCTTGCTTTCATGATGAAAAGTCAGATTCTCTCCTATTAGCAACTGTATAATTCTTTCAATGTTTCCCAGTTAAAATACAAGAGTAAAATGGGGATTGGCTCAGCTTGTCCTTTTGTACTAGACTACATCATAAATCACTGAACCACCTATGAAATGATTGCTCTTGTGTCAGGTGTCCAGCACAGACACAGGAGGGCCCCACGGGCCACACCACCGCCATCTACTCCTTCAGCAGGGGCTCTGACCGCCATCTGTTACACTCACATCTCTCATTCAACAGAGAACCTCAGTTTTTGATTGAAAGTCCAGACACTAAAGTACAGGACATGCAAACTTCATTGCGAAAATTAGGTAAGGCTATGTCAAGATTCTGTAACTTTTAAGTATGGAATAGAAAGTTCCAGATCCATAGAAATTGGGCATCAGCTTGTGCTCTCTGGGCTTACTGTTGGTCTCAGAGGGTCCTGACTTAGGGAGGCCTTAAAATAGCCCCAGACCAGCTCTTCTCTGGAATTTCATGGCTCACCCTGTATGGAGGGGTGGGGGTATCACAGATTTTCCTAGAGCAATCAGATTTCCAGTGTGTGCCACTCTTTAGGGGACCCACAGACATGGAAAATCAAACACATTTATGATGAGTGAGACATCCCCAATTATTACTAAATTATTCTTTAGGTAGTTTAGAGATGGTCTGATTTGCTTCATTAGTAGAGATTTAGATCAGAAAAACAATAGATAATTAAGATTATTATTATTATTATTATTATTATTATTATTATTATTATATGAGATGGCTGCAAGCTCTGCCTCCTGGGTTCATGCCATTCTCCTGCCTCAACCTCCCAAGAAGATACTTAATTATTAAATTACTAGAAAATGTCAGGAAGGAGAAATTGGAGTGTCTTTCTACACTGGGTCAGTTCTCACCAGTGTTTAGAACAGGCCATGTAGCCATGGGACAGAAAGAGACTGATTTAGCAACACAAAGTACATTAAAGTCTTATAAGAAAAATAAAGTTTGTCTCACAGAATGAATCAGCCTCTCTGTAGGTGGAGAGACAGTTGGGTACATCAGGACAGAGCCAAGGAGGTCAAAACACTGTTGCATCTGAATAGAGGAACGGAAAGTGGGCAGGAAAACAGTCCCTCTTTACTAGAGATGAAACTGCAGGAGAGAGGGGACATGGTTGATTCATGATGAGGTTACCCTGAACACTGCCGAGCGACATAATGTCAGGGAGGGACAGAGAACACAGCATTTCCATAACTGTTTGACTTCCATTTGTCAAATAATTGAATCATAAAGTTTTACGAAGTTTTGCAGGTTGTGTGATACAAGGAAAATAAACTTCCCTCTATTTCTTTCCTGTTTTTTATTTATTTATTTATTTATTTATTTATTTATTTATTTATTTATTGAGATGGAGTCTTGCTCTGTTGCCCAGGCTGGAGTGCAGTGTGGCAGGATCTTGGCTCACTGCAACCTCTGCCTCCTGGGTTCAAATGATTCTCCTGCCTCAGCCTCCCTAGTGGCTGAGACTACAGGAGTGCGCCACCATGCTGGGCTAATTTTTACATGTTTAGTAGAGATGAGGTTTCACTATGTTGGCCAGGCTGGTCTGATACTGCTGACCTCCAGTGATCTGCCCACCTCGGCCTCCCAAAGTGTTGGGATTACAGGCGTCAGCCTCCTCACCTGGCCTCTTCTCTATTTCTTTCTCCCTCTACTCTTCCTCTCCTCTCTCTTCCCCTCTCCCTGCCTCTTCCACTCTCTCCCCTCTCTCCCCACCTCTTCTACCTCCTCTTGCTCCCCCACTCCTCGTGCTCCCCCTTGCTCCCCTCTCCTCTTGCTCTCTCTCTTCTTGATCTCCCTCTTCTCTTTCTTCCTCTCCTCTCCCTCTCCTCTCTCTCTCTCTGCCCCCCTAATTCCCCATACTACAGTCTTTTTGCTCTTCTTATGAGACTGTTCAGTGAATCGCTGGAATGAGCTATAGCACAACATGGTCCAGATAGAAGAGAGAAGGAATGGAGGACAGCATGCTTTCCTTTCTTCTCTACATTAATGAAAGAGCAAACTGGCGGGCGCAGTGGCTCACGCCTGTAATCCAAGCACTTTGGGAGGCCGAGGTGGGCGGATCAGGAGGTCAGGAAATCAAGACCATCCTGGCTAACACGGTGAAACCCCAACTCTACTAAAAATACAAAAAATTGGCCGGGCATGGTGGTGGGCGCCTGTAGTCCTAGCTACTCGGGAGACTGAGGCAGGAGAATGGCGTGAACCCGGGAGGCGGAGCTTGCAGTGAGCCGAGATCGCGCCACTGCACTCCAGCCCGGGCAACAGAGCGAGACTCCGTCTCGGGAAAAAAAAAAAAAAAAGAAACAGCAAAGCATTAAATATACACTCATTGAACACCCATCATGGACAAAGTATTGGGCTAGTTCAGGAAAACAGATAAATCTTGATCCTGTTAAAACAGATGAACTAATAAAGCCAGTGCTTATGCATTAGAACTTATACCCTCTCACCTGCTCAAAGACATGTATCCAGCAATTCTCCCATTTCTTTCCTATTTCATCCATCCGCACCACTCCATCTGCATCATTCCCAGCAACACAAAGACATATTTTCCTCTCAAAACTAACAAGACAACAAACAAATCAACAATTCCCTCCCAACCCACTTCCTCCGACCTGTTTCCTACTCACTTCTCTGATCCTCTTACAAGACTCCTTAAAACAGCTGTCTATATTGTTTCTCATTTCTCCCCACTTCTCTCTTAAACCCATTTTAAGCAGGTCTCTTCTCCCCACATTCTACAGAATTTATTCTTGTATCTTAGCCCACATCTTATTATCACTTCACTTGCCTTCCAGGCACCAGACTGTCGTGGGTTTCTTCGTACCCTGCTGGGGGCTCCTCAGCCTCCTTTGCTGATTCTCCCTTGTGTACAGACCAGTTAATGGTGGAGGGTGTCAGGGCTGTCTTTGGTCCCATTCCCTTTTCCATTTACATTCACTCCCATGATCCTTTCACCCAGTCACATGGGCTTTAAATACCATCTATGTACTAATGATCCCCACATTTTCATCTCTAGCTCAGACTTCTTGCTCATGCTCCAAATCAAAATACCCAAATATCTACTTGGATATAGAGGAGACATCTCTAAATCATTATTCCCCAAAATAAGATGCTGATATTCTCAAACTTACTTCATCTGAAGTCTTTCCTAAGTCAGTAAATAGAAAGTCCTTTTCAGTTGCTCAAACCAAACAATTCAAGAGTCGTCTTGACTCCTCTTTCTCAAAATCGTTTTCATCATACCGTCAACATATACCTAGAATCTGCTCATTTTTGCCATCTGAATCCCTACTACCCTGGACTTAGCAACCACCATTTCATCTGAATAACTACAATAGGCTCCTACCAAGTTCTCCTGCATATTATCCTTGTATGCTTAGAATCAACTCTCAACACTGAGAGAAGTCAAGAACTGAATGACTCTGCCTTCTATCATCTTTTTTTGTTTTATTTTTCTGCTTAGATACTGGACTCTGTTGAAACAGCAGAGTTCCCCGATCCACCTTGCCTGACGTGCGACAGGGGTGTGGCTTGTCTGTTCTGTCACTGCCACTGCTCAAACCCCTGAGGGAAGTGGGTGCACATAGATGGACAGACGCAGGAGCCCAAGTGGGTCTGTGTTACAGTGTGCCCTTTCAGCCCTGCCATCCGCAGATGGCTTGAGTGTTAACCAGCTCAGTGGACTCTCTGCCTTTCTGCAAGGGCAGAGGGCCAGTGTGACAGCTCTCTGTATCTCAAGCTCTTCTTGTTCAGCGTCCCGGAAGAATTGGGTCACACACAGACTTGAAGGATGGATGTGGGGTTTTATCAAGTGGTGGAGGTGGCTCTCAGCGGGATGGATGGGGAGAGCGAAGGAGGGACGGAGTGGGAAGATGATCTTCCCCTGGAGCCTTGCCATCCAGCAGCCGATTCCACTCTGACCATCCCCAGCTGAAGTCCTCTCGGTGTTCAGACATTCCTCCTTCTTTCTCTGCCACATCATTCACCCATTCATCTACTTATCTCGTCTTGTCTGCTCCTCTGCTTCTGAAGCCTGGGGTTTGGGGTTTATATGGGTGCAAGATAGGGCGTGTGGCGGGCCAAAAGGCAACTTTTGCGGTGTGAAAACAGGAATGCCTGTCCCCATTTAGGGATGTGGATCTCCAGGCTTCAGGGCAGGGACATTGCTGGGGAACTGCCCTCTTCTACCCAATATTTCCCTGTCTCCTGTCGGTGTCACTGGTGGATACGGTTGTAACTATAACTCCTGAATTGAATAAGTACAAAGAGTCCAACATTACTGCACAAGATAAAGGAAGGAAGATATTCAGAAAGAGAGATCCAAGAGATGGTAGATGAAGCTAGGGGTGATAGTAGGGACAGAGCCAAGGAAAGGAAGAGGGAGAAGCTGGCAAGACTTTGAGCTGCAATGAAGGCTGCAATATTAGAGAGAAAATATTTCTCTGAGCTATGCAGTGATTTCTTTTACTTCTTCTTCTTTTTTTTGTTTTGACAGAGTCTTGCTCTGTCACCCAGGCTGGAGTGCAGTGGTGCTCACCACCACGCCCGGCTAACTTCTGTATTTTTATTAGAGACGGGGTTTCATCATGTTGGCCAGGCTGCTCTCAAACTCCCAACCGCAAGTGATCCACCCTCCTTGGCCTCCCAAAGTGCTGGGATTTTTCTTTACCAGAAAACTTCGGTAAAGTACAACATTGTAGCCAATGCATTTTGGAATCAATTTGTGTTTGTTTTCAATGAAACACTGAGCTGAGGCAACTCAGTATAGTATTTGACTCACTGAGCTCAAGGCAACTCAGTATAGTATTTGGTTGTACTGGAGAATGACAAAGGCTTTGAAGCAATTAGAGTACAGGTATGTAGAGGACAGAGCATTGGCAGATAAGTCTAGAAAATATACTATAGCCAGGGGTAAAGAGTTGGGTATGAAAGCTAAGGGATTTGAAGTACATCTTACAGACAATAAGGAGACATTTCACTTTAAGAAGGGGAATCAATAACGAGATCTATGCTAAATTTGGTGAGAAACTGGAAATAGTCTGGTGGAGGAAATTAAAGAGGCAATTTTTCCAGTCATAAAGAAGGAGAGATGGTGAAAGTTCTAATCTAGGGAAGAATAAAAGATAGGTAAGAAAAGCCATGTTTGGGCTGGGCGCCGTGGCTCGTGCCTGTAATCCTAGCACTTTGGGAGGCTGAGGTGGGCAGATTGCCTGAGCTCAGGAGTTTGAGACCAGCCAGGGCAACAAGGAGGAACCCTGTCTCTACTAAAATACAAAAAAATTAGCCAGGTGTGGCAGTGGGCACTTGTAGTCCCAGCTATGTGAGAGGCTGAGGCAGGAGAGTCACTTGAACCCGGGAGGCAGAAGTGTAGTGAGCTGAGATCATGCCACTGCACTCAGCGAGACTCTGTCGAAAAGAGAAAAGAAAGAAAGAAAGAAAGAAAGAAAGAAAGAAAGAAAGAAAGAAAGAAAGAAAGAAAGAAAGAAAGAAAGAAAGAGAGAAAGAGAGAGAGAGAGAGAGAGAAAGAAAGAAAGAAAGAGAGAGAGAGAGAGAGAGAGAAAGAAAGAAAGAAAGAAAGAAAGAAAGAAAGAAAGAAAGAAAGAAAGAAAGAAAGGGAAATGAAGGAAGGAAGGAAGGAGAGAGAGAGAGAGAAAGAAAGAAAAGCTGTGTTTGATATGCATGTCTCTTCAGAGACATGTCACTCTTGTCACTACCGAATTTCACCCAATAAGCATTCCTACAAAGAAATCAGAGATGATGTAGAAGTGGAGGTAACAGCCAACCTGATTTCGAAGATCAGGTTCAGAATGACTCCAAGGTTATTAAGCTAGAGGTTTGGAGTAGATAGAAACAGCACTGACCAAGAAAATGAACCCAGGAAGAACAGGGTAGCAGCTGAGAGAGGGGGTAAAAATCATGTGGTCAGATTTTTAAATGCTGAGTTTGAACAGCCTATTGGACATTCAAAGGCAATGCTCAAAGAGCTATCTGACTACCAATCTTCAAGCTTGGAGGGGATGGAGATAGAGATTTGGGTGCCGTGAGCAGAAGTGTGAGTGCTGAAGCCGTGGGTATGGATGTGATCATCTAGGGACAATGAGGAAAACAAGAGATGCAAGAGCAGACTGAAGAGGGATGGACAGAGAAAGAGAAGCCCTTGAAAAGATGGAGACAACCAAAATGGACTCCAAAAAGCATGGACTGCAATGCTGTTCTGTATATGTAAAAACCAAAGGATATTTAGAAGCTGTGTCATAGAAACTAAGAGAAGTTTCAAGATTGCTTCTTTTTCTCTCTTGCCTATCCCCACCACCCTCTGCAACACACACATACACACATTCCCCTTCTTTTATGGTAAAATGAGGTCCCAAGTCATCAAAGTACTAAAAGCTGCAAAAGAACACTCCCCAACTCCCCACTTAGCCTACTCCATCACACCTTCTTGACATTTCTGCTAATTCTAGAGTGTCAGATCCTTAGTGGAGATGAGGAAACAAAAACAGCAATAAAAACTAACCATTGCCAGGCACGGTGGTTCGCGCCTGTAATCCCAGTCCTTTGGGAGGCTGAGGTAGGCAGATCACAAGGTCAAGAGATCAAGACCACCCTGGCCAACATGGTGAAACCTTGTCTCTACTGAAAATACAAAAATTAGCTGGGTGTAGTGGCACGTGCCTGTAGTCCCAGCTACTCAGGAGGCTGAGATGGGAGAATCACTTGCACCCGGGAGGCAGAGGCTCCAGAGAGCAGAGATTGCACCACTGCACTCCAGCTGGTGACAGAGCAAGACTCTGTCTCAAAAAAAAAAAACAAAAGCAACGGGTATTGCACTAAGGCTTTACATCCACTCCTCTTAACAGTTCTACGAGGGTTTTAACATTTCCATGAAGTATATAAAAACTGAGGTCCAAAACTTGCTGTCCAAAGGTCAGCGCTTTTTAGCAAGTGACAAAGCTAGGATTTGAGTCTGAACAGCCTGTCTACCTCAGTTCCTGCCTTACATTCAACCTCAGTGACATGCCACTTGGTGAGTATTCAATTGGATGAAAAACATTAAGAATTTCCCTTACTATCTTTTTGTAAGAAAGTTAGAAGATCTAAGACAAAATTTTAAGATTCACAGTGATAGAAAGCAATGCTGGTGATTAAGAATAAACCTGCATATAATAAAAGAGACATTAAAATATGAGTAGATTGATGATGGGGCCATAGTAATATAAACAAGCCCAAGTGTTGGAACCTATTTATTTTATTAAAAACATAGAAAGAGAAACATCTGAAAAGCACTCAAAGAAAAAAAAAGCTGGTCTTCATTCCTATCCTGTAGATAATTTCGGGCCACATTGCTTCATCTCTCCCCTTTGTCAAACTCCTAATCCAGATAAATGCTAAGTCATTTTCACTTATCAGAGAATGTCAGAGTACCTGCCCCTGAGCCCTCACTAGGTGTCCAAAAAAGGCTCCCATTTCCCGTGTTATGCTGGCTATTTCTGACGGAGGAATCTTCGGCTACGTTCCTCATTGGTCCCATGATTGAAGTCTGTTTTTAGATGGACATTTTCCAGTTTAAATAAATTAAGAGCAATTTAACTTCATCTGCTATTAGAGATCTGGGATAATTCTGCAGCACACAAACTGAACATTTATTTTCTATAGTAAGGGAGATGATAAATGGATGTCATAAGGGACAAAACAGAACGTTTTAGAACTCAGAGAACTAGTCAAGAGTGTTAAGAAGGCCCATTGATATCTTCTTTCATTAAGCTGGAAGTTATTGAGTTTTTCACTTAAGAAAATTCCAGAGCCATTAAAAGACAAAACAAAACAAAACAAAAAAACACTAATGTGGTATTTTTAAGAAAAAATAGCAATAGGGATATTGGAGCCATGGCTATGCTAAAACCAAACCAACAAAATCGGGGTGAATTACGCAGGCATATTCTTCTCAAGTATAAGAGAAAAATTGGTTAAACTAAGTAATGATTAATGAAAATTTATAATTAGAGAACAAAACACCTACTTATATTGCTTTAATCTTGCATTTATAAATAGTTTAATTGGACTTTAAGAAAATTGAATTCTATCATAGAACAGGAAAAAATGGGTGGAAAGCCATAGAGTTTGACTCAGTTAACCAATATCTTTGGATCAAGATTCCACTGAATAGCAAATACTCTAACTTTTCAAAAGTAAAACAACCAGGAAAAAACAAGAGCCCCTGGGATTCTGATCTTGCAGCTTCATACCTTCAAAGTATAGTTTAGATGAAGACTCTTCTCATCACCATTACCTTCTCAGGCTCAACCTTTCCCCTGACCTCACGCAACCTGTATTCCTACATACTTCAAAAATAGATGAGTTTGTGTCCTTTGTAGCGACATGGATGCAGCTAGAAACCATCATTCTCAGCAAACTATCACAAGAACAGAAAACCAAACACCGCATGTTCTCACTCATAGATGGGAACTGAACAATGAGATCACTTGGACGCAGGAAGGGGAACATCACACACCAGGGCCTATTGGGGGGAGGGGGGAGGGGGGAAGGATAGCATTAGCAGATATACCTAATGTAAATGACGAGTTGATGGGTGCAGCACACCAACATGGCACATGTATACATATGTAACAAACCTGCGCGTTGTGCACATGTACCCTAGAACTTAAAGTATAATAAAAAAAAAATAGTTGGAATAAAATTTCGGCCATACTTTTAACATAATCACAAATGATTCATTTGCTATTCTCTGAGCTTTAACCAACCAAATTATATCGCTGATGTGATTTTCTCAAGAAAGAAATATTGGTCCAAAGCAGCAGGCTAACAAATGTATTAGAACATTGGGTGGCTGTTCTAGACACACCTTAATGATGTAAAATATCTCTACAACTGTGGGATGAAAAATGGCGCCCAACCACTCACCATATTTTATCCATATCCAATTTGTTAGACAGGCATCAGTTAGCATGGAACTTCCAAATAATGAAATAGAACTACACCTAAAGGAAATGTGAATTGACATAAATCTTATGATGCCAAATTTGTGGTCAAGTGCATCAAGACCAGGATATGGCCTTTTTCTTACACCAACAGAATGAGTAAGATCTATAGTCACAATTAGGAAGAAAATCAACACTGCATTACCCAGATGTGGGCATTTTCACCTCTTACTATAACTACTTGTTTACGAGACCATCCTGCCTGCTACGTTGGAAACTTCTTTAGCACAGGGTATGCAATTTGTTCATTGCTATATTCTCAGTGCCTACATTGCCCGGCCACGAGTCAGGGCTCCATAGGTGTTGAATAAATGGCATTTTAAAATTGATAGACTTGTGGGTTGTATTGGAAGAGCTGCAATCAATGGTCAAGTCCAGAGGATTCTGAGGATTCCCTTCCTAACATTTTAAGTTTTCAAGGTTCTGTGTCAGTAAATACAGTCCGGGCCAGCAGAGGGCAGTGTGACAGACGATGGAACTAGTTTCATGGAAAACGTATTAAAAATGACACTGGGTGGGAAGAGATTATCGATCTCTTCGATGGTGGTGGGACTCAAGGTTATTGTCATTTGCCTGGTACAGAACATATAGTGCTCGTTCATTTTTCGTAAAAAATAGTTTTGACACATGGTGTCAGTGTGCTGTCATATGTCCAGTAGAATGTTCAGGAAAGAGAGAACCCCCAGTTTCTGGCTGAATGCCCAAGTCAAGAAGAGGACATCACTTTCCGGAAGTGATTTGAGTCCCTCAAGACCATGCGATGCGCATACTAAGGTCCATCACAAATTAACATATTGTAATATGGCTTCTGAACAGAAAGTGTTCTCCAGGTCCCGAGGAGACATTCTGTGCTCATAAAAACAGGACCAAAAATAGATGAAGTTACTTCAAACAATCCTGAATGATTTAGTGTGTTTCTGACAAAGGGAAAGACAAAAGCCATTTATTTTCCCTGTCATGAGCACCAGAGAGGATTAACATTATTTTGGGCAATGGAGAAGAAAATGCAAACCATTGTTTATAGTCATCCTCAAAACCCTGTATGCCCATCTCATTTTCTAGAACATGTGGAAGTATTTCAACTGTTTGGTTCCTTTTTGAAACCAAATACCAAAGGTCATTATGAAAGCAACTGTTTGCCTGAGAATATTATTAATTTATGGTAACTTCTAGTGGTTATGCTTTTTCTTTTTTTTTTTTTTACCATCTCATTTTAATAATTATGGAAATATTAAAATCTGATACACTGGTGACAATGTACTTTTTATGGCACTCCTGAGTACCCTCAATATAATATTTCTTATCTACAATATGTTATGCAGTCTGCTAGCCTCATTTGTCCCTGTCCTTAGGGAGCTCCATCTAGTTTCTTAGCATCTATAATGAGAATATAGAAAATAGTTGACTTGATGGAATCTATTGTCACCCTCCTCCTCAAGCTTTTCTTGTCCCTGATATTAAAAGAATTTCATTTCAGCAACATTCATTGATTCATTGCTAAGGGCCCAGCATTGGAAAGTACATAAAAGCAGCTTATAACTCATTCTGCCTTGGGGAAATTCTGCACACTTGGGGACTAAGCATTCAAATATATGGAGTCTAAGGTGCTTCACTCCAATATTGACAGGAAACCTGGGTCAGGACTGAAGGAATTAATATCATTCACTACCTACCCAAGGGGAATTCAGCATTTCAGTTTCAGATTGAAATTGAGAAAAGTAATGACTTGAAAAAAATAGGATGGCGTTTACTTCCCACAATCACTGTAATAAACCTACTTTAATACTTGAGAATGTCATGTTCCAAAAATCTAAACCACTCTCTAGAGTTCACCAGCAAACAAGAAAGGAGATTTTTCTCTGTTAGAAAGGAAAAGGATTTGAAGTGAAGTCAATCTGGCTGTTGATGCTTTCTATAATTTTGTTTTGTAAATCAACTCAGATTTTAATAGGTTGATGTTCTTATCATTTTGTCTAGTGCAAAGAGAATAAATTTGATAGCCTTAATTCAAACAATGTAATGGAAAAGTAGGCAGAGTGAATGCATTGTAGAAAATCAGCAAATGCTCCCCCAGAATGACACCCCAAAGACTGTCTTATCAAATCAGTTATGTTCCTCAAATCAGGTTTCCTGAAACTGAACTTGGCTTGATATCTGAAAAAGAGACTGTGTGTGTCTATTTGTGTGTATGTGTGTTTGTATCTTTGCAATGTGAGTGTGTTTTTGTGTGTAGGTATGCATATGTGCCCTATGTATGCATGTGTGAGTGTATGCATGCATGTATGTATGTATGTATGTATGTATGTTGGAGCAAAGAAGGTGTTGGAAGATTTTTCTTTGCCCAATCAGTAGTATCTCTAAAGAATAAATGAAGATGCAAAGAATGATTATCTTAGAGCTTCACATAACCTACTGATTACTGAAAAGACCACAGTGTTATTTCAGTTCTCGATACTTAATGTTCTTCTAAAAGAGAAAAATCCTTATTTTCTAAAAATGTACCCCTGCTTCTGAGAAGCTCTAACTTGCCAAACTTTCATTGACAAGAAAAGGTACTCCAGCAATAATTTCAGATACCACAATATCTGCTGACCCCATCTCTCCTTGAGGACTATGCTTTCTTGAGGAGGTAGCATAGGTAGAAGATGAGGTCAGGAATTAAATAAACCTGGATTTTAATCCTGGCTCTACGGTTTACTAACTATGTTTGGGCAGGTTCCTTAACCTCTTCCTAAGCCTTAGTTTCCTCTTCTATGAAATGGATTTACCATGGTACCTACTTTACAGGGTTGTTATAAAAAGGAATTGAGATGATGTAGTCATATGAGTAGTACAGAAGTAATCACGTGGTCAGTTTCAGTACGTGTTGATGATAATGATCTTGTTTGCAAATGAAACGTACACACAGTAACAATTAAACACCATTATAGAACAATAACGAGCCAAAGCATATGGGATTCCCCATCTCCTGAACTTCAGAAGACATACACCATCTTCTCAACTCTACTATCACTTATTTAATATTTTATTATACAAATAAATTTAGCTTTGTTATAAAAATAGTATTTGTGAAATCACAGATTTTATGTGCTAGTTTGGTTTTTTTCTCTAGTTAACAACATAATACTGAAACATTTAGAAATGTTTGCCTGTGTATCACTTAGAACTATCTCATGTATCCCGAGTGGTACACACCACACATTTTGGAAATAAAGAAATAACTAAGTGGCTGTAAAGTAAAACAGACAAATATAAACTGAGGAAGGCTTTATGTAGCAGGTAAATTTGAGCAGGGGCTTGAAGGATGAATAAAATCAGAGGACTCACATATGAAACAATTGTTAAAGGAAAGAATTAATCAATATATCACTAGGTTAATCAGACCTCTGTATCAATGAAGCAGGGTAATAGAAATTATTAACATTTTTAACTTGATTTGTAGTACTGTAACTGACCAGAAAGACAATAACATATACAGAAAACTGACAAACATTTTATTCTATTCTTTTATGCAGGATCACTGAAAATTAGGGAAAAAAAAACTCATAACACTTATTTGTATCAATACTCTCCAATTCTGCTAGTTTCTGGAGGTTTGTCTTGGCCAAGTTATTTCCCCTCTTGAAGCCTCTGTTTCTCACTGTAAAATGGGGATAGTACTTGCTTCACAGGTTATTATGAGAATTAAAGGAGATAATTTATGTAAAATCTTATTCATTGTACTGTCCAGACCTCAACAAATGGTAGCTATATCAAAATTATAATAGATTCATAATTATTATAATGATTTATCACAGTAGTACCTGTAAATTTTAACAAATAATACCAAGAAAAATATAACAAGGACTTCATATCTGGCAAAGGAACTATTTCTATTGACTGTATATCAGTACTCAGAGATGTAAGTAAAAACCGTAGTTGCCCCCCGCCAAAAAAAACCATGATTAATCTTCACATCTCTGAAGCTTCAATGACAGTTAAGATCCTGTTTAGACTTTTTCTTCTCTGAAGGACCCTGGGCATTTTCAAATGGAAATCCTGCTTAGGAAATAATAGATTATGCACCTGAGTGTGTTCATATTTGCTCCACATCCTGAAAGTTCACTTATTATAGCAAAAATCAATTTTTCAAGGATGTAGCAAGGTGTGGTTCTTCTGCACCTATAAGAAACTGATCATCCATAAGAAACATGGATGACCCATGCACTCAGGGGACAATTTGTAGTGGACATAATTACCGTCTGTTTTCATTCTTAGCTGTAGTAAAACAGCAACTATATTTGTAATTCGGTTTTGCTGCTCTTGATTTTTCACAAAATACCATAAACATAAAAATTCACTTAGAGTAAGATTTAGAGTAAGACCTTAAAATCTGAGAATGTTCACATGTGCAAATATAGTTTACTAAAAAAAGAGTATTTTGCTGCTATGTTAGAAAAAACAGTCTTAATATTTTCAGAGCTTCTCTCTCAGAAAAACTCAAAATATTTTGTGAAAGAAGAGCTCTTAATATTCCTACAAGACAGATTGAGGACAGTATCCTTGTTTTGCAAAGGGGAATACCAGGTTCAGCTCAATTATGTGGTTTTCTGCAATCTTTACCTCCCTCCAGGGTTTAATAGCTTGAGAAATATGTTTCCTGTAGCATCTCAATGATTTAAAATTTTCACCAGCAGGCCACGAACACAGGACTGTTACCTTTTAATACAAGATCAGTGTGACTTTTCTAGTCTTCCTACAATGCATAAAAGCAGTCAGTGGACTGCTTTTCTTTGGGCGTCGATGCACCTTGTTTGTGAAAGACCAATGCTCACAGAAATCTTGTTTCACCTTCCTTGTTCTTCCTTCTTTCTACAACAAACTCTTTTGTGCTTTACATTTCTGTGACAACAAATCACTCACTTTTTAATAGAAGAATGAATAGTACAGAAAGTCAAGTCATGTCACTATTTTGGAGAGTTTAAAATATAAGATTTAGAGTTTGTACCTTCCATATTTGGGTATTTTATGGTTATAGAAAATATGGTAAATGTTCCTCAAAGCAAAAGGTGCTTGTTGCTTGGTCCTAAGTCCACTCTGTGGTGTTCAAGCTTTGCAAGTGACCTGTATCTGGGATACATCCACTTATTGAAGAACCGGCTGGAACGACATTCAGCATTGGTCCATCAGTAATTCAATTCAGGTGTTTATTCAAATGCCACATCAAAGAATCTACTCCAGTTAACTTTGTTTTGCAGTGTGTGTAGTCTGGAACATCTCTCTCATTTGTGGACAGGGGGTATTGGCCCAGGACCAAGACTACGAAATAGAAATGATGCTTTAGTCATAGCCTCACTTAGCCTCTGTGTCTGGTGTAAGCTGCCTAATATTCAGGCAAGACAGAACAGTTCTTACCACAGGAAGTAATCCTCAAACTAGTCTAACTGGCTCAGATAGTCCATATATGTATGATCAAAACCAGGGACAGAAATAATAACTCATTCTTAATTCTATATTAATTGCTTACAGTCAGGCTAACTCATGGTATATGCCTCCTAGGACTTCCATTACGGTTTTGAGTGTCTTAAGTCTGCTCAAGAGTCATATAAAGGAAATTACTGGGATTCTTTACTGGAATTGAGAGGTTTTTAGTAAAGTGAACAATCCTTCCTGTTGACTGACTCTGTGATGCTACTAAGAATTTGGAAGTAAGGAAGGTCTCCCTCTAAGAGTTTACCTATGAGACTAACTCATAGCAGAACAGAGATATGCAAAATCACCTTTAAGAATCTGATTTTATCCGCCGGGCGCGGTGGCTTACGCCTGTAATCCCAGCATTTTGGGAGGCCAAGGCAGGCGGATTGCGAGGTCAGGAGATTCAGACCATCCTGGCTAACATGGTGAAACCCCGTCTCTACTAAAAATACAAAAAAAAACTAGCCGGGCGTGGTGGCAGGCGCCTGTGGTCCCAGCTACTCTGGAGGCTGAGGCAGGAGAATGGCGGGAACCCGGGAGGCGGAGCTTGCAGTGAGCTGAGGTCAAGTCACTGGACTCCAGCCTGAGTGACAGAGTGAGACTCCATCTTAAAAAAAAAAAAAAAAAAAAAAGAATCTGATGTTAGCTCCCTAGACCTTGCAACCAGACTGAATATAGTAAGAAACTAAAAGAAAAAAAAGATCTGTTGTCAACTGGATGTGGTAGAGAAGAGGAGGTACCTGGAGGTAAGAGCACAATGAAGAGCCACAGGCCAAATTAATATACACTGCATGTAACAATTTCCTAAGTTTGCTCATTTTTTTTTTCATATTGAATTCTTAGGTTGAATTACCTCCTTTTGACCTTCTCAGATTGCTTATTTTTCAATTTAAGGTATTCTTGATTTTTAGCTATTAAAGAGAAAACTGGAATAAAATACTCATAGAACATCTTTCTACTGAATGAAAAACAATAAGGAAAATAACAGAGTGAATGTTTCATTATCAAGATGCATTATCACATCTTATTCCTTATAAGCTTAAGCAAAATAAAAGTAATTTGATGCACTTAGGACTTTTTAACTGTGTGAATTTGGGTAAGTCAATTGACCTCTCTGAGCTTTAGTTTCCAGTCTAAAATCCTGAGGATATTTCACATACAGATTACTATATGGATAAGTGTTCAAAGGTCTATATAGGGTTAACACAGTGTTTGGCATATTCTGATAAAACTTCATCACTTGGTAGCTAACCCTAGCTTTAAAACTCCTATATTACAAAATAGCTTTGTAAAAATGATGTTGATAAACGTAGTGCTGCGAGAGCAGACTAGAAAATGACATTTTCCTTCCACAAACAGGAGCCCCCACAGTGCCAGTCTTTTCAGTCTTCTCTACTCCCCCAGAGTAGAGGTAGAAATATTTCACAAGGAGTGTTGATGCTGAAGGGTGAATTGAGCCAATATACCGAGTGCTCTTGGCCATGCCTGAAAATCCCTTTAAGATATGACCTTCTCTGATGGATTCCATGGCCCATGCTTGTAATTCCCACACTTTGGGAGGCCATGGTGGGTAGATCACTTGAGCGCGGGAGTTCAAGACCAGATTGAGCAACACGGTGAATCCACGCCTCCACAAAAAAATACAAAAAGTAGTTGGGCATGGTGGCATGCACCTGTGGTCCCAGCCTCCCATCTATGTGGGGGGCTGAGGTGGGAGGTTTGCCTGAACCCTGGGAGACTGAAGTTGCAATGAACCATGATCATGCCACTGTACTCCAGCTTGGGTGACAGAATGAGACCTTGTCTAAAAAAATTTTTTAAAAAGCTTTCTTATGTTATTCTGGATTTTTTTTTTTTACCTAGCTTTGGCTTTAAGATGTCACTTTCTGAAACAGCAGTGCATTTGTAGATGGTATTATGATGAGAAAAGGAATGTTACCAGGGTCATGGCATTATACTACGTAAGTCAAAACTACAGGAAAATAATCAGAGACAAAAAACCAAAAAACTCACAGCTGAGTCATCTATGCTGATTAAGAGGCGGCATTATTCCCAGCTAAAGGCAATTCTGTGGGTAGAAGTCAAACAGATGATTAGGTGTGGGGGTGACAGTCTTGAAGCTGAGATTACCTGCCCACAAATAAAATCAGAAAATCTTGGTATTGAATAATGAGTGCAAAAGACAGCATTTGCCTCCCCCTTCATTCGTGACTCTTTTATGTAGATGCTCAAAGGTTAGAATTCTAGCAGCCTAAACCCCTTCCCAGTGAGCTGGTTGGTAACTAATGGAGGGCAGACTATGTATTGATCAATCAAGATGCTTTTGTTACCACAATGGGGGCAAAGAAGGTTAGAAAAGAAACCAAATCCACTGCCACTGAGAACTATATATTTGTTCCTGGATGCAAACCTAATTTCAGAAAGACAGGAAACCCCAACCCCCAAATCTTTTCTCTATGTTATGTCTCGTAAAAAAAATTATTGTTTGGAAATCTCATTTTTCCTTTCCTTAAATTCCTTTGTAGAGTTTCAGATCTTGTTCATTCTCTTGAGTTGACCAAATAGGGCAGTGGAAATGATGCTGAACACTCACCCTATGCCAAGTTCTTTGTATTGTCTTATCTACATCTATTTATCAACAAACCTTCAAGGTTAGCATTTTTATCTCAGCATTTCACATATGAGGAATCTCTTGGGAAGTTAAGACATTTAGTGCAAATTTGAACAGTCAGTAAGGCATGAGAGTAGGAAGAAAAGACAGGTCTATCTGACTTCACACTTCTTGCTATTTTTACCTCATCACAAAGCCACCTCTAATTTTGGCATTTGTAGCTAGGATCCCTCTAGCAGGGGCTCCATAAATTTGCTCCTAAGGTAAAGCCAACTGCGATGGTATTTCCCCATGAGTACTGAGCAGGGTTGCACAAAGAAAAGGAGATAGCCCTGCAGAGTCTGAGAAACGATGTGAGGTTTTCCTTTGCAGAGTAATTCACCAACCCCTACTTCTTAAGCACTGCCCCCACAAGGAGGGTTCAAGCTCCTTGGAGAACACAAGTGTCATGTCTCCCTTTTCCACAGTGTCATTTCATGCACGTTTTATTTGGAGGGAAGGGGCATCTTTTCTTCCTCTGACATAGGAAAAGATACTGTTACTCTATTTAAAAAAAATATGACCAGATCAGGGACTTGAATGCACTTTTGCTCATGTTGAATATAGATGAACAGAGAGGAAAATGTATTTAAAAGAAATATGAGAAAAGAAAATGTGAAAGTTTTACAAGTAGAGGGATGGAATGTAATGTTTAATGTTGATGTCATGGAGTGACAAAATGGCTTTGCTGGCACTCAAAGCTCCTCATTTGGCTATGTTCTAAGACTTTTAAGAGTTATAACTATAAAACTAATTTTTCTTATACACTAAATGGGTGTTATTTCTTCAAAATAGTGAAGTTACGGCTTCACATTCGTTCCAGTGGGATATGGCTTTTATGCAAAACATTTTTAGAACTCCAGTTTTCAAATCATGTTTGAATCTACATTCACTTTTAAAGTCTACATAATGGTGGTCATTTTTTTCCTTTTAGAATACATTAAATGGTTGATTTGGGGAGGAAAACTTATTCTGAATATTAACAGTGGTGAAAAGGGGACAGTTTTTACCCTAAAGTGCAAAAGTAAAACATACAAAATAAGATTGATTTTTAAGAGTAACTCAGTAATTTCAAAATACAGATTTGAAAAGCAGCATTAATGGTTTAAGTGTCTACTAAAGGAAAAATTGAATCTGATAAATAAAATGAAGGTCTGGTGTATATGTTTTAAAATACTCTGATACAGTTACACATTAAATGAAGCCTTATATTAGGCCCCTCTATTTTCAGGATATAATTCTTAACTATCATTATTTACCTGATTTTAATCATCAAATTTGAAATTCTGTGCCATGGCATATATGTTCAAATTCAAACCATTTTAAAATGTGACAGATGGACTTCATGCAAGTTGGCAATGGTTCTGGTACTAAAAATTGTGGTTGTTTTTTTCTGTTTACGTAACCTGGTTAGTATTGATACTCCCTACCAAGAGGGTTCTCCTAAGAAGAATGCTGTCATTATTTCCTCTTGTGAACAACTTGTGACATGAGATTTTTTAAGGGCTTTATGTGAACTATGATATTGTAATTTTTCTAAGCATATTCAAAAGGGTAACAAAATTATGTTTATGTACTAAATCTAATCAGGAAAGTAAGCCAGGAAAAGTTGATGGTATTCATTAGGTTTTAACCGAATGGAGCAGTTCCTTATATAATAACAATTGTATAGTAGGGATAAAACACTAACTTAATGTGTATTCATTTTAAATTGTTCTGTATTTTTAAATTGCCAAGAAAAATAAACAACTTTGTAAATTTGAAAAAAAATCTGTTAATATTAGGTAGGTAAGGGATTCTCAGTTACTCTGACAATGTTGAACTATGACTGAAAGTAATAGTTTACTTTTACTATTCTTTCTTTTCCTTTCTTCCTATTTATTGCTGTCTAATAATATTGCTACTTTAAGTACTTAGACAGGAAGGGAAGAAAAGAAACAGATAAGATAGATTAGATGTAGAGAAATATAGATATTTCTTATTTTAGTTCTGAAAACTTGATTTAACTTTTGAATATGAATGGAAATTTTAAAAAATGTGGGTGATATAGTCAAAAGATTTAGGGGTACTTGTTGTGATTTCATGAAACCTGCAAACGTCTCCAATCTGACAATTATCACACTGTTGTAATTATGTGTTTACCAGTGTATTTGTTAGACTCGAGATCTCTCACTTTACTGAAATTACTCTTTAATATTGAAAGAGAATGTCTTAAAATGCCCTTCCTTTGTGAAAACTCTAGCACACAGTCCTAAGAATTCTACAGACTCTCCGTGAAGGGCAGTTGTTTTGTGAATACATTGAGATATATTGAGAATGTATCAGGCATTAGAACCAATTTTTTTCCAATGGGCTCTAATACCTGATACATTCTCAATTGCTGCTCATTTACTTTTCTCTGATGTTCACAGTTTGCACAGATTTTCTCAAAATCTGGCCCCTACTGAAGCAGCCTCATTGTCTGGGATGACACCCAAGGTTTGTTGTCTCATGGCCACGAAGATCAAGGATGTGGACACACAAAGAGTGAAGTTAAGAGCAGAAATTTTATAGGCAAAAGAAAGAGAATAGGGCTGGGCATGGTGGCTAATGCCTGCAATCCTAGCACTTTGGGAGGCCGAGGCTTGTGGTTCACTTGAGGTCAGGAGATCAAGACCAGCCTGGCCAACATGGTGAAACACTGTCTCTACTAAAAAGACAAAATTAGCCGGGCATGGTGGCACACGCCTATAATCCCAGCTACTCAGGAGGCTGAGGCAGGAGAATTGCTTGAACCCAGGAGGCGGAGGTTGCAGTGAGCCAAGATCATGCCATTGCATTCCAGCCTGGGTGACAAGAGCATAACTCTGTCTCAAAAACTGAAAGGAAGGAAGGAAGGAAGGAAGGAAGGAAGGAAGGAAGGAAGGAAGGAAGGAAGGAAGGAAGGGCTCTCTCTTACAGAGGGGGGTCCTAGAAAAATGGGTTGCCAATCTGCAGTGAAATGCAGGAGGTTTCATAGATGAGCTGGTAAGGAGGTGGTATCTGACCTACATAGGGCTTGAGAAATTGGTTAGGACCAGGTGTGCCATCTGCATAGGGCACAAATCCCTGGCAGCCCCCACCCCAATCTTTTATTATGTAGGTGGGTTCTCTGCCTGAGCTTCTCCATGTTGCCTAGTTCTTTCTTACTGTGCACATACTAACAAAAATGGGAAGGTGGAGCCCCATGGTGGACAGGCCTGATCCCCAGGTAGCTCTTTTCTATCAGTGTAGCTGCCAGCATTCCTCCATGCAAGCTTCTGGTTTCCTTATCTATGTTTGCAGCTCGATCTTTCAGGCTGATCTTTGTTAGAAAAAAAAAAAAAAAAGATTTCTTGGGCTGCTTTTTGTTAGAAGCAAAGGTCTGCCAAGGACTCTTTTGCCCTAACTATCTGCCTAAATAACTTCTTTCTATCTCCTGTATCACTATCTTCCCTCTTAAGTGCCTTCTCCTCTGCCTTCTTCTCCTTTGTTAAAAGATTTTTTTAAAAAAGGTTAAATCATGATGCCTAGAACAAACACAAGATGAACAACACCAAAGATTTTCTTTAACCTATTAATGAGGAAACTAGTAAGATGTTACCACTGCTACAAATGAGAATTTTTAGAAATGAACAACGCCAAAGATTTTCTTTAACTTATTAATGAGGGAACTAGTAAGATGCTACCACTGCTACAAATGAGAATTTTTAGAAATGAACAATGCCAAGGATTTTTTTTTAAACTTATTAATTAGGGAACTAGTAAGATGTTACGACTGCTACAAATGAGAATTTTTAGAAATACACACATATATGCTAAAAAAAATTTACAGCCAAAGCAAAAGTAGTCAGTATCTACATGACAGTAATCAACTAAATCTCCATACAATTTGCACTTTTTTAAACAAGCAGCATTTGCATTGCTACTGTTTTCTGCCTTACAGAGTTGAAAAATGGCCCACAGAAAATGAAAGGTGAAAGTAATGAAAAAGAGCATGTTAGACTGTTGGACACTCAGTCATCGTTTTTGCCCATTAAAATGTTCTTCACTATTTATCTTGTATTTTCCCCTTTATTCTCCAAAGAAAGTTGTTATTTTTAAGGTATTTCATTGAAGTTTTAGGACTTTAAAAATGTGGGACCATAATGGATAATCGCAAAACATAGAAAAGCTGAAGATAACTTAGAATATTGAGCACCACTTTACTTTGAATTCCCATCATCTATAGCAAAGAAATTCTCATTGGTCATCTTTCTCCTTAGAGAAGGGTCTTCTTCACCCACGTCCACTCTTCTCCATATCTGGACATTTTCCTTCTCTTATCCACTGGGAGGTCAACCTCTCTCTCTCTTTCTCATTCAGACTGGCACTAAAATGTATTCATTGAATCTAAAGACCTATTAGGTATCTTCCCACAAAAAGGCTATTTTTCTACATTAAGCAGTATTCTGTGCGCACCACCCTGCAAGCCCAGGACAGTCTGCACAAAACTCTCAGCTTTGAAAAAAGAGGACTTTTTTCTACTTACACAAACATTCACGTTCTTTGAGAACAGCCTTTGAATTTTCAGCCCTAGCACACATTGAGTCTTCAACAAAATGCTGTTATTGGCCAGGCACGGTGGCTCACACCTGTAATCCCAGCACTTTGGGAGGTCGAGGTGGGCAGATCACGAGGTCAAGAGATTGAGACCATCCTGGCCAACATGGTGAAACCCATCTCTACTAAAAATACAAACTTCAGCTGGGTGTGGTGGCATGTGCCTGTAGTCCCAGCTACTCGGGAGGCTAAGGCACGAGAATTGCTTGAACCCAGGAGGCGGGGGTAGCAGTGAGCTGAGATCGCACCCCACTGCACTCCAGCCTGGGTGACAGAGCGAGACTCCATTTCAAAAACAACAATGACAAAATCCTGTTACTGTACAACTTAGATAAACAAAACCATTAGATTTCACATGAAACTTGGAAGTCTTCCTTCCTTCTACTCTAGACCCTCAGCTTTCCACATCAAGATCTGGCCTGGCTCATGTCTCTCTACACCTTGTGGAGTTTGCATTTTTCTTACCAAAGAGAATTCACTCTTGATTAATACAAAAAAAGACCTCTTCTCCCATCCCAAGTATACTTACAACAGTGTGCATTCCCTACCCAGGCTGTGGCTGAGTAAGAGTTAGACAGAAAACCTGGCTGATAATTAAAATAATGACAATTAGAAAGCTAAAAAATAATTCAAATGCAATGTTTCTTGTACTTTATTGTTATTTGATGTATTTCCTGAATGTGAAAAGCTAAATGCAGAAGTTTTATATTTTTGTAAGAAAAAATAAAACTCACTCATGAAAAGATGAATTCATTTATAAGATACTTGCAGCAAATACAGAGACATTGTTGATAGGAAGCTCAAATCGATACCTAATAAAAAGAAGAGCCACTGGGAACTGGAAACCAAGGATTAATTTTGTTCCTAGATTTGTGTTTTTACTTTTTTTAAGTTGCAAATGTTAAAAATTAAATGTATAAAGTGGGGCTTGGGACACGTGTTCGTATAGATTATATAAGTGGTGGGATGTTGGTTTTGCACCTTGAGAGGCAAAGGCCTCTTATAAGGTCTGTGGCTGGTATTTGGTGACCTATGGCCTATAACTTGGGGCTACACATCCCAAAAGTTCTTTAGGTTTTCATAAATTCTCTGAAGATAGACAAGAGAAGGAGCTCCCTGTCACACATTGCTCATAACTATCTTAGGGAGAATTCTTATTTTCAATTTTCAGATGGTAAAAATTTACTGAAAAAAGTGAACTAGCTTGCCCAAGGTCACATCACTAAGAGCCCAGATTGGAATGAAGGTTTCTATGGCTCTAAGTTATCCTATACTCATTCTGTCTTCTACTGTATCATGCTATAACTATATCATTAGTCAAAAAGCATGTTATCTTAAAAATACTCAGAAATTCAGAAAACATTATGTTACAGGATTGTTAGAGCATACTTTAGGACGAAGAAAAACAAGAAGTAATAACGAACAGCTCTTCTATTCATCATATATTTTCTATTTATTTTCCTTTCAGATATTTCAGTGACCTCAGTTTATTCTCCATTCCCCTTTTCAGCATCCTCGTCCAAGCCCTAACCACTGTATGCTTGAATTGCTATAGCAACTCCCTGGGCTCTGTGACCCAGTACAGGTCAACCCTTGATGTCCCCCTCAACACACACACTGCCTAGACCATCCTCCCCCAGCACCATATACCTTCTGACACCTTCTCATCCTACCATGCCTGTGCTCTAGCTTGGACTACCCCATCCCTCATGAATACCCCTCTGCATTCCTGCAGGACTTAGGGCTCTCCTGTATTCATTCTGTTTCCTTAGTTAGATGATAACTCTCTTTGAAGGGATGGAGTGTCAAGACTTGATAGGCAGAATGGTCTCTCTAGTATCCAGCACAGCCCTGAGCTCAGAGCAGGCAGTCAGTGCATCCCGAGGGACTCTGATTAGAGTGAGAATGTTCACAGAGGACAAAAAGATTTTGAAAGTGAATAAAACGCCTTTGTATAAAGGAGAGTATGATATACAGAGGAAAAGAAATAGAAATTTTAATATTGGTCAAATGCAAAATTAAGTGAAAATTACTTTGGAACTAGTGACCCAAATCTCAAGGATGCCAATAGAAAATATTTTAGAAAATTGCCCTTTTCAATGACTCCTCAGGGTTACTGTGGACCCTCCCAACCTTACTGTCCCCCTCATAATTTCTTCCAACAAGACATAAGTAGACCCTGGCAAAGTATGACTTTTTGTAACTGAATAATCCAATTTTTCTAAGAGATAGTTTATTTTTTTATCTCTTCCTTTCTTTTTCTTCCTTCATCCCAGTTTCTACTTAGCTCTTCAGAAACGCAATTATAGCCTCTTACCTCCCCTTCACCAGATACTCCCTTCAGGGTGAGTTTATCTAACCATGTGCTTCGAAGTCCCAAAGTGGAACTCTCACCCACCAGGAGGTTGCCTCAAGAAACAACAGTCCTGGCCAGGCGCGGTGGCTCACGCCTGTAATCCCAGCACTTAGGGAGGCCGAGGCGGGTGGATCACCTGAGGTAAAGAGTTTGAGACCAAACTGGCCAACATGGTGAAAGCCCGTCTCTACTAAAACGACAAAAATTAGCTAGACATGGTGGTGCATGCCTGTAATTCCAGCTACTCGGGAGGCTGAGGCAGGAGAATTGCTTGAACCCAGGAGATGGAGGTGGCAGTGGGCCAAGATCATGCCACCGCACTCCAGCCTGGGTGACAGAGCAAGATTGTCACAAACAAACAAACAAACACCCAGCCCATCTACAACCCAAAGTATGCCCAGAGTTTTCAGCCACGTTTACAACCTAGTCCTGCCCAGGAAGGCACCAAAAGTCACCAGCTTGACCACCTGGTAGATAGGGCCTGACGCCGATATGTGGACTCTCCACCTGCTTGATTCCTCCTCTGTATGCCGTTCATGCCAGGCGTCCCCCGTTAAAGACACCCACTTTCTGCTCCAAAAGTGAAGCAGGACCTTTCAGGCAGGAAGCCAGTGCTTCTTCCCCTAAGCTAACTACGGAATAAAAAGTCACTTTCTTTATACCAGACCTTGCTCTTGCTAACTGGAGGTTGTAAGCAGTGAGCAACTGAACCTGTGTTTTGGTTAATTTTAAGGTCCACATCCTTCATGCAAGTATAGACCTCAGATCTTAAACATACGGAACCCCAGAAACGACCAGTTCACTGAACGTGGATGACTATGGACCCAAGTCAGTCACAATATGGTAAACAACAAATGACACCTGAGATACACAGGCCTGAACTTGCTTGTCAGGTCCATCTATTAGCAGATGGGACATCTAGGCAGGTTGTGGGCACCTGCTGGGTGGCAGCCCATGCCAGGCTGCCTGGGCTAAGGTCTGCTACAAGAGCCCAAGTAGTTGATGTTGCCAGTTCTAACAAGCATGGGGGGAAAAAAAAGCAAATAAGAATACAAGGTTCAAACCTGTGCAGGCTCAGAATACTAGTCTGTGCAAGCTTATTTTTCAGGAGTTCTAGGGGAATCCTTAGCTAAGGTCTTAAAACTAAAAAATATGTTGAACTAACCCCGAATGTGCATTCCCATGTATATTTGCCCAAGAAAGTCCAAGAAATGAGACTCACCTTTTCTGAGTTGTCTCTATTTAGGAGCTTTCAGTATTTTCCCAATAGTCAGTAGACATCATGTGACCATACTCAATCTATTCCAGTTCCCATTTCTTACCTGACCTCAATGAACTGTGACTCAACTTATATTGTGTACCTCATTCTCTGTCTCTTCCCAACTCACAACCAGTTCTCCCAACCCAACTGCTCACTGGGCTACTGGACAGGTTCTCCATTAGTGATTTATCTGAACTTTCCAAACATATAGCCCTTCCAATACTGTTTTAAAATATCATAAGGATTTTTTTCTCTTGCAGTCCTTAAAAGATTATACTAAAAAGTATTCTTTCATGTATTCATTCTTTCAATAGACACTTAGCACTTACAACTTGCCTGGCACTGTGCTAGGCTCTAGGAAAACGATCCACTGAGAAAATGATCCATGTGTTCAAAAATGAACACAATTACTATTTTCCTGGGGGAACACAGTAATTCCCCCAGGAGCTTACACAATACCAATTAAAGAACAAAGCTTCCAGTTGTCTTATTATATTCCTTCATCCTCATTAATACATAAAGAATCACTCGAATTCCCTCCCATATTACTCTAATGTTGCTCATAAACTTTAACAACCAAATGCTGAGTGGTAGATTATTATTGTATTTTGTCTATATTTAAAGAAAGGAGGCAAAAGTCTGGGGAATCTCTGGAGATATCAAGTTCAATTTGGATGAAGAAATTTTACTTTGCCCTCACGCAACTTGATTCATTTCAAAACCAGTAATCCAGTCTGAACTTATGCAAATACACCAAGTCGGAATCCTATCATTTGGGGTAACTTTCATGCTGGGAGTTTATATAAACTGCTCTTTCTACATAAAATCTTCATTCTAACTACTATGTAATTTCTAAAGTTATTACATATTTTTTAAGCCCACCCAAAATACAGCCTGGGGAAAGCTGATGACTAAAGGAAACAGACATGGACAGTAGGTACAGGGAGACCAGCACATTCCGGAATATTTCGAGATCAGGCCACTGAGTAAAATGGCCCAAGTCTTTTCTAAAGTGAGGATGGCCTTTTATCTGCTGGTACTGAGAATCTGTTCCAAAAGGGAGCTTTGAACTCTTGCGCTGGGCACGATTCCCAGGAGTCCCACATTTCTTCCTCTGGCCAAGCCCCAACAAACAACAGCTTGAAGATGAGGCTGGGCTTTGTTTGTTTGAAGCGTTCCATGTTTTCTGGCTCTAGGTTTTGGGGTTGTCCGTCATGTTGTGAGTTATCTTTTCAGCCAACTCAAGAGCTTTCTTCCAAAAACAGTTTCAGCCCAGAGTTACGAACCATAGTTCGGGTTCCAATTCTGCCACTTCACCTTCCTTAATCGTTACTAAAAGTTCCAGAGAAAGTAACAGCTGGGTTTCCACATTAAATTAAGTGCCTGTGATAGGGTGTCCCGCTCTGTGGTTAAATATTTCTTTTAAAAACAGAGCACAACCTGAAGGCCATGATCATCAAACTCTACACTTTGAAACTAATGAGGAATTTTAGCCAAAAACAACTGCATAATTATGGCCCTGCTCAAATGCTACAGGAATGACTTTCCCTAAAAAAATGATACTTGGAAAAGCATATGCATATATATGAAATGTAAAATTGAATAACATTATTTGGGGGACCTATTGCTATTAAAATATCAACATAGCAACAAGTTGCCTTTTATGGATCTTTTAAGAAGCAATTCCTTATTTCTGAGGGTTTAACAAACTCTCAAAGTAAGGCATCCATGTCATTCTGTCACAGAATTGGATTGTGTTCCAAAGAAAGCCTGGGTCCTGCAAGATGCTCCCTAGTCAAAACTAGCTTCCCTATATGATCTCCCAGTTCCACATCTGTTTGAATTAATAAAAAAATCATCTTTTAAGATGCAAACAGCCTGTGAGAGGAATAAACACAGCAGATTTTTTACCTATAGTGTTGGATGTATGGATACATTTATATATTATTTATATTTTATTATATTTTATTTTTTAGAGACGAGTTCTTACTCTGTCACTCAGGCTGGAGTGCAGTAGAATCATCATAGCTCACTGTAACCTCTAACTTCTGGGCTCAAGCCAGCCTCCTGCCTCAGCCTCCTGAGTAGCTGGGACTACAGGTATATGCTACCATGTCTGGCTAATTAAAAAAATTTTTTTCTTGTAGAGATGAGGTCTTGCTATGTTGCCCAGGCTGGAGTGTCAGATTTATTAACTCAAGAACTTAATTGCTCTGAGACAAAGGAGGTTAGGACGGAGTGTGGGGATGAGGAGAACAGACTGGACAGGCACTTTCAGATGTGGCAGACCCGTGAGGCTTCGCCCTGACCCAGGGAAGCATTCACACACCAGCTTCCTCACAGGCAGCTTCTGGGATCAGGAAAGGGGGCATGAGGAAGTCGATGGGGGAGGTGGAGCCATACTAAGCCAAAGTTTCTGCCTTGACATTTTCCTAGGACCTTGGTGGCTGCCATTCCTGCTCCAACACCACAGGAAAGTGTGCACAATGAGTATTTTCTATAAGCAGAGAAATTATTCTTTAAGTTTTGGTGACTGACATGGAGCTTCCTAAAGTTGACTGAGAAGGAGATGTCTGAGCAAAGGAGAGAAAGGGAGTGAGTGGCGTGGCTCTCTGGGGATGAGCTTTCCAGGAAAAGACAACACAAGTAGACACCCTGCGGGAAGCAAGCTTGGTGAGTTAGGGAGTACATAAGAAATGGAAAGATTGGGCTTAGAAGGAAGGTCAGATCTTGGAGAGTCCTGGATGTGATTGTCAGGGCTTGCATTTTTATTTTGCGTGAAATGGGCAGCATTGAAGGGTTTTGAGCATGGGAGTGTCGTAATCTGTCATCAGTTTTAAAAGGTTCTTGCTGCTGTGTTGACAACAATCTTTCCCGAAGAGCCATTCCTTGTGAGGAATTTCTTTCCTCTATTAAATCCAAAGTTGTCTCACCATATCCACTGGCAACGTTATTCTTTAGTAACCCCAAGAATACATGTTTCAAAAGCACCCCAAACAAAGTACAAATCATGATCTGTGTTATATTTGTGTAGCTATACTTGTATCAGTTGACTAAGTCAAGTATTGGGGCTGGGCACGGTGGCTCACGCCAGTGATCCCAGCACTTTGGGAGGCCGAGGTGGGCAGATCACCTGAGGTCAGGAGTTTGAGACCAGCCTGGCCAACATGGCGAAACTCTGTCTCTATAAAAGCATACAAAAATTAGCCAGGCATGGTGGCAGGTGCCTGTAACCCCAGCTACTTGAGAGGCTAAGCCAGGAAAATCGTTTGAACCTGGAAGGCAGAGTTTGCATTGAGCCAAGATCGTGCCGCTGCACTCTAGCCTGGTGACCGAAGGAGACTGTTTCTCTCATCAATCAATCAATCAAATGTTGGGAAAACACTTATCATTTACAAATGTCCAATAAAACCCAGTTGGTCATCACATCAACCTGGCCTCAGTTTCCTTACCTATCAATCAAACAAAGCATTTGAACTAGTGTATTCATTCATTTTATCAAATATTTATTAATAATTACTTCTATGAAGAGCCAGGAACTACAGTGGTGAAAGATCGTCTTTTTCTCTGAGGAGTTCATATTCTACTGGTAAGAGATCATAAACAGCCTACAAAAAGGAGGCAGGTTTTTTTGTTTTCTTTTGGTGAGCAGAAGTACATATTTTAAAAATTTCAACAGAAAAGAGCTATTGTATAGGAAGAAGTGGAAGATTACAAAGAGGAAGAAGAAAATTCATAGATTATGCTATCTGAAAAGGATGGGAGATGACTCCCAGACCCTAGGGAAAGAAGGTCAAGGTGTAAGGTGTACTAAAGATGCAAGGCGATCATAGGTTTTCACGTTGGAATGTGAGAGAACTGTCATATAAAGGCTTCAGTTTTCCCTCTGAAGTAGAAGGCGCAGCCCTGCTGAGAGTGAGGAGAATTCTATGGGGTAGGAAGTCTGCAAAAAGCAGTGAAGTCTGGAACTAACCACTGCAAAGATGGGAGAATGAGATCCCAAGTGTTAACGCTTAGTGGTAGCAATCTGCTTTTGTGAGGTTTTTGGTTTTGTTTTGTTTTTTGTTTGATTATTTTCCAGAGAGTAATAACAGGTAGAAAGTAAAAACAATTTAGTTGGTTCAAGGTTGGGGGATTGCTGCATGAACATGATGTGAAGGCTGAGGAAGCAAGAGGGGGAAGAAATGGACAGAGAGCAACTGACACAAAGAAGCATTCGTTTTTGGCTGAATAGGGAGGTAAGGGAGGAGCGGGGGAGATCACAGCAGGGGTGGAAGTTGGAGAAGGAGCATTAAGGGATCAGATATCTCAACGAGACAGTGGCAGGTAGTAGGACAACCTGAGAAAGCTGGACCGAGGATGACAGCATTTGGTACTCTCAGCAACAGCTGAGGTCAACATTACTATTTCCACTTTACAAACAAGGAGAGACTCGTGGAGAAGTTAAACCACACAGATGATAAATGGTTAGTCAGATTGAGACAGAGACAGAGAGAGAAGGTGTAGTCAGAGAATGTGATTGTCACGGCTTGCATTTGTATTTTGCGTGAAATGGGCAGCATTGAAGGATTTTGAGTATGGAAGTGTCATAATCTGTCATCAGTTTTAAAAGGTTCTTGCTGCTGTGTTGACAACAGTCTTTCAAAGTGGATGTCTAGTTTGAGTGATATGATATCTGGGGTATGCACAGATGAGAGTAAGAAGTGAGAGAACGAGGAAGGATCAGAATTCAGGTGGTCCAAGAACTGAGAGCTACAGTATAGGATGTAAAGGTGCTTATGCAGACAGTGAAGGCAGTTGAGATTCTAACTGGGTTTGGGGCTAGAGAAGATCATGTCTCAAGGTCCCTTGTAGCTCTAACATCACATTATGTGGTTTTATGAAAGTAACCAACAATTAAGTGATGACTTTTTAGTGACATCCAGTGTGTAATATTAGATAACAATTGGTCAAGAATTCCTTCATTTTACTAAAGCAACCCAGTGTTTACCTTCATCCAAACATTGTGTCGTGTCATTGTGGGAAGTGTGATTTGGAAATTAATCTGACCATTTATCATCTGTGTGGTTTCACTTCTCCAAGAGTCTCTTATTTGTAAGGTGGAAATAGTAATGTTGACCTCAACTGTTGCTGAGAGTATGAAATGCTGTCATATATATGAAATGGATACCTAAGATGACCTTCCGGGTACCCACTCCTTTCTGTCTGCTTCTCCCTGTCCATCCCTGGATCCAAACGGGAGTTACTACATTAATAAAACATGTTCCTGTCTCTGGTCCCAGTTGACTAGTCCCAGTGTGGGCACCTGGCCCAGGTGAGGCCAAAAAGCTTCATGAGACAAAGGCAGGTAGTATTTTGCACATGAACTAGAATGAATACAGTTCATCTTTCTCTCCTGGTTGAAATCCTGGAGTGTGAAATACAAACGGTATTAGCTTTCTGAGAGAAGTGGAGTTCATCTACTGACAGGAGCCAGGAAATTCCCTCTTTTGCCTGAATGACAGGGCTGGTTTTCTTAAAAGTATCATGAAATACAGAGTGCAAAAGTTAACAGCAGAGCACCTGACATATTTCATGAGTTTCATAATTGCTGTTACTTTTTAAAAGTGTTGTTATGTAGGATAGAAATTGGGAGTCAAAAGTAATCTACGTGATTTGTCAGACATGACCCGGGAGTGAGAGAGACAGAAACAGAGACAAGACAGAGACAGAGAGAGACAGAGAGACAGATACAGAGAGACAGACAGAGAGAAACAAAGAGAGACAGATACAGAGAGAGAGAGACAAAGAGAGACAGAGGCATAGAAGGACAGAGAGACAGAAAGAGATGGAGAGAGACAGAGATAGACTGAGAGAGAGGGATGGAGGGAGGGAGGAGAAAGAATAGGAACACAGGGAGGGCGGAACAAGATGGCCGAATAGGAACAGCTCCAGTCTCCAACTCCCAGCGCGAGTGACACAGAAGACCGGTGATTTCTGCATTTTCAACTGAGGTACTGGGTTCATCTCACTGGGGAGTGCCAGACGATCGGTGCTGGTCAGCTGCTGCAGCCCGACCAGCGAGAGCTGAAGCAGGGCAACGCATTGCCTCACCTGGGAAGCGCAAGGGGGAAGGGAATGCCTTTTCCTAGCCAGGGGAACTGAGACACACAACACCTGGAAAATCGGGTAACTCCCACCCCAATACTGCGCTTTAAGCAAACAGGCACACCAGGAGATCATATCCCACACCTGGCCGGGAGGGTCCCACACCCACGGAGCCTCCCTCATTGCTAGCACAGCAGTCTGTGATCTACCGGCAAGGCAGCAGCGAGGCTGGGGGAGGGGCGCCCGCCATTGCTGAGGCTTAAGTAGGTAAACAAAGCTGCTGGGAAGCTCAAACTGGGTGGAGCTCATAGCAGCTCAAGGAAACCTGCCTGTCTCTGTAGATTCCACCTCTGGGGACAGGGCAATAACAAACACAGCCGAAACCTCTGCAGACGCAAACGACTCTGTCTGACAGCTTTGAAGAGAGCAGTGGATCTCCCAACATGGAGGTTGAGATCTGAGAAGGGACAGACTCCCTGCTCAAGTGGGTCCCTGACCCCTGAGTAGCCTAACTGGGAGACATCCCCCACTAGGGGCAGTCTGACACCCCACACCTCACAGGGTGGAGTACACCCCTGAGAGGAAGCTTCCAAAGCAAGAATCAGACAGGTACACTCGCTGTTCAGAAATATTCTATCTTCTGCAGCCTCTGCTGCTGATACCCAGGCAAACAGGGTCTGGAGTGGACCTCAAGCAATCTCCAACAGACCTACAGCTGAGGGTCCTGACTGTTAGAAGGAAAACTATCAAACAGGAAGGACACCTACACCAAAACCCCATCAGTACGTCACCTTCATCAAAGACCAGAGGCAGATAAAACCACAAAGATGGGGAAAAAGCAGGGCAGAAAAGCTGGAAATTCCAAAAATAAGAGCACATCTCCCCCGGCAAAGGAGCGCAGCTCATCGCCAGCAACAGATCAAAGCTGGACGGAGAATGACTTTGACGAGATGAGAGAAGAAGGCTTCAGTCCATCAAATTTCTCAGAGCTAAAGGAGGAATTACGTACCCAGTGCAAAGAAACTAAAAATCTTGAAAAAAAAGTGGAAGAATTGATGGCTAGAGTAATTAATGCAGAGAAGGTCCTAAACGAAATGAAAGAGATGAAAACCATGACATGAGAAATACGTGACAAATGCACAAGCTTCAGTAACCGACTCGATCAACTGGAAGAAAGAGTATCTGCGATTGAGGATCAAATGAATGAAATGAAGCGAGAAGAGAAACCAAAAGAAAAAAGAACAAAAAGAAATGAACAAAGCCTGCAAGAAGTATGGGATTATGTAAAAAGACCAAATCTACGTCTGATTGGGGTGCCTGAAAGTGAGGGGGAAAATGGAACCAAGTTGGAAAACACTCTTCAGGATATCATCCAGGAGAACTTCCCCAACCTAGTAGGGCAGGCCAACATTCAAATCCAGGAAATACAAAGAACGCCACAAAGATACTCCTCGAGAAGAGCAACTCCAAGACACATAATTGCCAGATTCACCAAAGTTGAAATGAAGGAAAAAATCTTAAGGGCAGCCAGAGAGAAAGGTCGGGTTACCCACAAAGGGAAGCCCATCAGACTAACAGCAGATCTCTCGGCAGAAACTCTCCAAGCCAGAAGAGAGTGGGGGCCAATATTCAACATTCTTAAAGAAAAGAATTTTAAACCCAGAATTTCATATCCAGCCAAACTAAGTTTCATAAGTGAAGGAGAAATAAAATCCTTTACAGATAAGCAAATGCTTAGAGATTTTGTCACCACTAGGCCTGCCTTACAAGAGACCCTGAAGGAAGCACTAAACATGGAAAGGAACAACCGGTACCAGCCATTGCAAAAACATGCCAAAATGTAAAGACCATCGATGCTAGGAAGAAACTGCATCAACTAACGAGCAAAATAACCAGTAAATATCATAATGGCAGGATCAAGTTCACACATAACAATCTTAACCTTAAATGTAAATGGACTAAATGCTCCAATTAAAAGACACAGACTGGCAAACTGGATAAAGAGTCAAGACCCATCAGTCTGCTGTATTCAGGAGACCCATCTCACACGCAGAGACATACATAGGCTCAAAATAAAGGGATGGAGGAAGATTTACCAAGCAAATGGAGAACAAAAAAAAGCGGGGGTTGCAATACTAGTCTCTGATAAAACAGACTTTAAACCATCAAAGATCAAAAGAGACAAAGAAGGCCATTACATAATGGTAAAGGGATCAATTCAACAGGAAGAGCTAACTATCCTAAATATATATGCACCCAATACAGGAGCACCCAGATTCATAAAGCAAGTCCTTAGAGACTTACAAAGAGACTTAGACTCCCATACAGTAATAATGGGAGACTTCAACACTCCACTGTCAACATTAGACAGATCAACGAGACAGAAAGTTAACAAGGATATCCAGGAATTGAACTCATCTCTGCAGCAAGCAGACCTAATAGACATCTATAGAACTCTCCACCCCAAATCAACAGAATATACATTCTTCTCAGCACCACATCGTATTTACTCCAAAATCGACCACGTAATTGGAAGTAAAGCACTCCTCAGCAAATGTACAAGAACAGAAATTATAACAAACTGTCTCTCAGACCACAGTGCAATCAAACTAGAACTCAGGACTAAGAAACTCAATCAAAACCGCTCAACTACATGGAAACTGAACAACCTGCTCCTGAATGACTACTGGGTACATAACGAAATGAAGGCAGAAATAAAGATGTTCTTTGAAACCAATGAGAACAAAGATACAACATACCAGAATCTCTGGGACACATTTAAAGCAGTGTGTAGAGGGAAATTTATAGCACTAAATGCCCACAAGAGAAAGCAGGAAAGATCTAAAATTGACACTCTAACATCACAATTAAAAGAACTAGAGAAGCAAGAGCAAACACATTCGAAAGCTAGCAGAAGGCTAGAAATAACTAAGATCAGAGCAGAACTGAAGGAGATAGAGACACAAAAAACTCTCCAAAAAATCAATGAATCCAGGAGTTGGTTTTTTGAAAAGATCAACAAAATTGACAGACCACTAGCAAGACTAATAAAGAAGAAAAGAAAGAAGAATCAAATTGACGCAATTAAAAATGATAAAGGGGATATCACCACCGACCCCACAGAAATACAAACTACCATCAGAGAATACTATAAACACCTCTACGCAAATAAACTGGAAAATCTAGAAGAAATGGATAATTTCCTGGACACTTACACTCTTCCAAGACTAAACCAGGAAGAAGTTGAATCCCTGAATAGACCAATAGCAGGCTCTGAAATTGAGGCAATAATTAATAGCCTACCAACCAAAAAAAGTCCAGGACCAGATGGATTCACAGCTGAATTCTACCAGAGGTACAAGGAGGAGTTGGTACCATTCCTTCTGAAACTATTCCAATCAATAGAAAAAGAGGGAATCCTCCCTAACTCATTTTATGAGGCCAACATCATCCTGATACCAAAGCCTGGCAGAGACACAACAAAAAAAGAGAATTTTAGACCAATATCCCTGATGAACATCGATGCAAAAATCCTCAATAAAATACTGGCAAACCGGATTCAGCAACACATCAAAAAGCTTATCCACCATGATCAAGTGGGCTTCATCCCTGGGATGCAAGGCTGGTTCAACATTCGCAAATCAATAAACATAATCCAGCATATAAACAGAACCAAAGACAAGAACCACATGATTATCTCAATAGATGCAGAAAAGGCTTTTGACAAAATTCAACAGCCCTTCATGCTAAAAACGCTCAATAAATTCGGTATTGATGGAACGTACCTCAAAATCATAAGAGCTATTTATGACAAACCCACAGCCAATATCATACTGAATGGGCAAAAACTGGAAAAATTCCCTTTGAAAACTGGCACAAGACAGGGATGCCCTCTCTCACCACTCCTATTCAACATAGTGTTGGAAGTTCTGGCTAGGGCAATTAGGCAAGAGAAAGAAATCAAGGGTATTCAGTTAGGAAAAGAAGAAGTCAAACTGTCCCTGTTTGCAGATGACATGATTGTATATTTAGAAAACCCCATTGTCTCAGCCCAAAATCTCCTTAAGCTGATAAGCAACTTCAGCAAAGTCTCAGGATACAAAATTAATGTGCAAAAATCACAAGCATTCTTATACACCAGTAACAGACAAACAGAGAGCCAAATCAGGAATGAACTTCCATTCACAATTGCTTCAAAGAGAATAAAATACCTAGGAATCCAACTTACAAGGGATGTAAAGGACCTCTTCAAGGAGAACTACAAACCACTGCTCAGTGAAATAAAAGAGGACACAAACAAATGGAAGAACATACCATGCTCATGGATAGGAAGAATCAATATCATGAAAATGGCCATACTGCCCAAGGTAATTTATAGATTCAATGCCATCCCCATCAAGCTACCAATGAGTTTCTTCATAGAACTGGAAAAAACTGCTTTAAAGTTCATATGGAACCAAAAAAGAGCCCGCATCTCCAAGACAATCCTAAGTCAAAAGAACAAAGTTGGAGGCATCACGCTACCTGACTTCAAACTATACTACAAGGCTACAGTAACCAAAACAGCATGGTACTGGTACCAAAACAGAGATAGAGACCAATGGAACAGAACAGAGTCCTCAGAAATAATACCACACATCTACAGCCATCTGATCTTTGACAAACCTGAGAGAAACAAGAAATGGGGAAAGGATTCCCTATTTAATAAATGGTGCTGGGAAAATTGGCTAGCCATAAGTAGAAAGCTGAAACTGGATCCTTTCCTTACTCCTTATACGAAAATTAATTCAAGATGGATTAGAGACTTAAATGTTAGACCTAATACCATAAAAATCCTAGAGGAAAACCTAGGTAGTACCATTCAGGACATAGGCATGGGCAAAGACTTCATGTCTAAAACACCAAAAGCAATGGCAGCAAAAGCCAAAATTGACAAATGGGATCTCATTAAATTAAAGAGCTTCTGCACAGCAAAAGAAACTACCATCAGAGTGAACAGGCAACCTACAGAATGGGAGAAAATTTTTGCAATCTACTCATCTGACAAAGGGCTAATATCCAGAACCTACAAAGAACTCAAACAAATTTACAAGAAAAAAACAAACAACCCCATCAAAAAGTGGGCAAAGGATATGAACAGACATTTCTCAAAAGAAGACATTCATACAGCCAACAGACACATGAAAAAATGCTCATCATCACTGGCCATCAGAGAAATGCAAATCAAAACCACAATGAGATACCATCTCACACCAGTTAGAATGGCGATCATTAAAAAGTCAGGAAACAACAGGTGCTGGAGAGGATGTGGAGAAATAGGAACATTTTTACACTGTTGGTGGGATTGTAAACTAGTTCAACCATTATGGAAAACAGTATGGCGATTCCTCAAGGATCTAGAACTAGATGTACCATATGACCCAGCCATCCCATTACTGGGTATATACCCAAAGGATTATAAATTATGCTGCTATAAAGATACATGCACACGTATGTTTATTGCAGCACTATTCACAATAGCAAAGACTTGGAATCAACCCAAATGTCCATCAGTGACAGATTGGATTAAGAAAATGTGGCACATATACACCATGGAATACTATGCAGCCATCAAAAAGGATGAGTTTGCGTCCTTTGTAGGGACATGGATGCAGCTGGAAACCATCATTCTTAGCAAACTATCACAAGAACAGAAAACCAAACACCGCATGTTCTCACTCATAGGTGGGAACTGAACAATGAGATCACTTGGACTCAGGAAGGGGAACATCACACACAGGGGCCTATCATGGGGAGGGGGGAGGGGGGAGGGGGGAGGGATTGCATTGGGAGTTATACCTGATGTAAATGATGAGTTGATGGGTGCAGCACACCAACATGGCACAAGTATACATATGTAACAAACCTGCACGTTATGCACATGTACACTACAACTTAAAGTATAATAATAATAAATAAATTAAAAAAAAAAAAAAGAATAGGAACACAAACAAAGTAGAGGGGCAAGAAGGCAAGAAGTAACAAATGAGAAGGGTACCCAAGCTGAAAAGATAAACAAGTCTATACAGCCCCTGAAAGATCCAGAACATGCTTCCCCTCCTCCTATTTCCACCCTCTACTTTCAGCTGAGATCTAAGGGGCTTCGGAGAAGACATGATGCCAATGTCAGCTATCTTAAAACCAGAAGGATACAAGAAAAGAGACTTGGTGATCTGGAGCTGAAACACAGCCACAAGGAGCCAGAAAAATGGGGGAGGATGATTCTTGAGCTGAAAAGTGTACCTTATAATTCAGAAACCTTAGTCACCAGGCTCTGAGAACAGATAACAAGAGTGGGAGGAAGGATTGGGGAACAGCATGGGGAAATATTTAATAACGCTTTGGAGTGCTACAGCCTCAGTCGCAATGCTCTTGACAAACTCCCAGCCTTACGGAACCATCAGAAAACCAAAGAACCAACTCACAGGATAAACAGACCCATGTTGTATTTTGCAGTGCACATAGAACTAACATCCAACTGATTTGAGATTTTTGGCGTTGGAAACTATTTTTGCTACTCGGGAGGCTGAGTCAGGAGAATGGCGGGAACCCGGGGGGCGGAGCTTGCAGTGAGCTGAGATCCGGCCACTGCACTCCAGCCCGGGCGACAGAGCCAGACTCCGTCTCAAAAAAAAAAAAAAAAAAAAAAAAAAAAGAAAATCACCTACCACTGGGCATGATTATGTTCAGTCTTCACAGAAATCCGTAAAATGTGGCTCAATTCTGAACATACCCATGTCCTGTCCAAACAGCCCCTCCAAAACTTGCTCCATGGGTTCACTCTATCTCAAGGTCCTTATAGCTCTAAACACAAGTTTAAGAGAAACTGAATTCGCCTTTTAAAAATTTGCTCTATGAGGGACAATGCAAAAAACAAATGTGAATGCTGAAATCGTCTATCCACACTAATGATTCCATATTTATATTTTACATGTTCTCATCAAAATGATGACACAAACATTGTTCAACATTTCTAGAAATTCACAGAGCCCTGAGAAGACATCCTCAAATGCCTCAAGGTCTGTGAGCCCCAGTTTTCGGTTCAGGGAGCCATTTCTCAGTTTGGAACATGGTCAAACTACTTTTTGCTGACACTGTGTGGGAGGAACTGGTTGGGTGAGGGAGAAGCTAGAGGCAGCTGTAATTTAGTAGCCGTGGCAATAGTTGAGGCAGAATATGAATAGGCTAAAAATCTAGGATTGGAAGGAATGGGAGGACTTTTGAAAGAAGGGTGGAAAGCAGGCGGGATTCACAGATCCTCATGGCTCACAAGGGGTGGAGAACTGAGAGAAAAGAAAGAAACAGTGGTTCCAAGTATAAGCCACATAATACATACACATTTAGGTTCCAATGAACCTAATTAGAACTATTGTAATGTAGCAAGACGTTTCTGTGTACAATTGATTGAACAAAAATCTCTAGAAGGACTACTTAGTCCCACTTCAAGTGGGATTTGTAATTAGAAGCCTTGGATCCTGTGTGAGCAGCTGGAGGGCCTTGAGGCCACTATTCCAGGGCCCTCTGTTTCCTCCTCTGTAAAATGGCCAGTGGGGTGGGAGGGTGAATTAGATGCTCACAATCACCCAGCAAACTGACAGAAAGATCTAGGGGAAACCACAATGGCCCCAGACACAAACACATTCTGGAAATCCTTTTCACAAAATGTACCAACTAACATGAACTTAGCTTTTAAAACAGAGAAAGATGAAGTCAGAGATAAGATTTTTGAAAGGTAATTTAAAATAATTGCTACGTTCTCTGCAAACTGAGGTGAGCAGCTTGACTTTCAGAATAAATGGCCACTTACGGCTGTCATGTCCTAACAGGGCCACCTGCACAACCACTTCGATTGTGTGTTTTTCTGTTGCCCCCATACACCGCAGACTGCCCCACATCACAGAAAGAATTTCCACACAAAAGAACCTTTGTTCTGGCACTAGCAGCAGTTGAATTAGATAGTGGTTGGAGATCAGCACATTTATATTACTGTCATACTGAGGTTTGATTTTTCTACTGGCACAAAGTCTTCTAAAACAGAATGGAAAATTACCCCTGTTTACTTCAAAGAGTCATGCTGATTTCCTCGAAATATGCGACACTCCAGTGTTGCTCAGGGCAACTAATCTAATTCACAGAGTTCCTGCCTATGATTGATAGCTTAAGAAAGGGTAAAGTTTATTTGTAATAGACTTTAGATTGGATTATAATAGCTATATAGAAAGACATCAAGCAGTTAGGACAGCAGCCACGGATATGAGATCTGTTTAGCTAGTTGAGAAAAGCCTATTGCGTAAGTTTAAGCTCTGGTGAGAAGTTGCATGTGAGCTATTGGATAACTTCTAAGAAAAAGATTGACTGGAGGCATAGAAATAACTAAACAAATCCAGCTAACGCATTTTCTCACAGTGAACAGATGTCACTACATAAAATTCCATCCAAAGCATTTCATCAAAAGGCTCCCAGACTAGGTTAAAAGTAAGTCAGACACAGGTATTTGGTGTATGGTAGTGCAACAGACAGTCTGAAGGAGATTGGAGATTCCATTAAATCTGCCCAAGACCCCAAATTATATATATATATAAATGAAAATATATATTTATAGAATTGTATGATATATAATTAAAATATAAATATTTACAGTGACATATTACTGTATATAGCTATAATTACTATTGTTTCATTGATTTTGCTTTTGAAGAAAATAAGCAATGGTTTTAAAGACATAGGTTTTCAACTAAAGTAATACCTCCAGATGAATTGTTTATTGAACATAGCTTCCAGTAAACATAAATTTGCTAGCTAAGTCTGCTGTTTGACAGTAATCACTGCTGAGTCACAGAGTGACTCTGATTTCTGATTGCACTCAGAGTTGGTCAGAAGCCCTGGAAAATAACTGCAACATTCATGTTTTCAGTATTTTTTTCCTCAGATGAAATAGACAATTTAGACTATTGGGTTCCTTTTGTATCATGCACATACTTATATCACAGCCACCTGGCATTGTATTTTACTTAATTAACTTCCATATCTGACCCCTACCAGCTTGAACACCTCTGAGAGCAAAGAATGTCTCCATTTTGAGCTCCTGGCCAGGTGCCTGGCATACTCTTAGTATTCAATAAATGTTCATTGAAGGAATTAATAAATGAGTGAATAAGTGCTTTCTTCAATTTTTGCTGATCTTCACACATCAAAACCTAATACAGTTGTAAAAAGTCATTGCAGGGGATGAGAATATGTCACCCTAACATATGCCATTTTGGCATAAAGATTATTTAGAGCTGAAGGCAATTGAGAATCAACAGATGCAGGAAGAGTTATCTACCTACCTAAAAGTAGGGCACTAATTTCCCTTTGTGAGGGTGTTCCCTCTGCCCTTGCCAGAAAGAGGAAAAATTCTTATCATTGACTGGGCATTGACACTGAGACAAGTCTGTAAACTGATCTTACTAAAATAACTATTATTTTCCATCAGTTCCACTATATCAAGCTTGCTCAACCCACTGCCCATGGGCCACACAGGATGGCCTTGAATGTGCTCCAACACAAATTTGTAAACTTTCTGAAAATGAGATGTTTTGGCAATTTTTTTTTTTTTTTTAGCTCATCGGTTAGCATTAGTGTCAGTGTATTTTATGTGTGGCCCAAGACAAATTCTTTTTCTTCCAGTATGGCCCAGGGAAGCCAAAAGATTGGACATCTCTTCCCAATACATTTCCTAGTAAATCAATTCCCCACAATTTGTTGTTCCTCGAAGCCCTAACAATATTTCCTTTGCTAAAAGGGCATAAAAGCCTGAGTCTGCTTCTTTGAATTTTACTTCTTTTCTGCGAACACCAATACATATAGCTATCAATACAAATTGGGTTTTTCTCCTATTAATCAACCTTTTGTTACTATAATTTGCAGGCCACTAGGTACTGAACCCAAGAGGGTATTTTTTCTTTGATATCATTATTTTTATTCTTATTTCTTTTTATATTCATCAACAAAATCTTTGTCCTGGCTGTACTGACTTTATTTCTCATTCTTTATTTCCTCTTTTAACATTTCAAAGTATAATGGAAAAGTAACAAACTTCTACCTTGGTCACATGGGATGCTGTTTAAAGACGCTTTCTTCTTGTTAATATCTCAACCCAGAAAACAAACTCGAAAAGTCTCTGCTTCTTACCCCACCTTTATTATATCCTTTACTTTTTCATATTGGAGGACTGCAAAGCACATTTTCACCTTTATATTACTTTTGTCTGTTATCCTGTCAATTTTCACTGTCTTGGAGAACTTTTCATTATAGATTTGGCAATTTTCTTCTTTCCAAAGCCTCCTCTAAATTCTCTTTGCTTAGGTGTATGGGGACCAGTATCTTAAAAGGGACATTTGGCAAAGGAGCTTCTCATTTGTCACTCACTTTGCCCTGCTAAAGTGTAATTTTTTTTTTTGGTAGACACAGGATCCTGCTCTGTCACTCAGGCTGGTATACAGTGGTGTGATCTCAGCTCACTCCAGCCTTGACCTCCTGGTCTCAAGTGTTTCTCCCATCTCACCCTCCTGAATAGCTAGTACTACAGGCACATGCCACCATACCTGGCTAATTTTTATGTTTTTTTGTTTGTTTGTTTTGTAAAGATTGGGTCCCTGCTTTGTTGCCCAGGCTGGTCCCAAATGCCTGGCCTCAAGCAATCCTCCTGCCTCAGCCTCCCAAAGTGCTGGGATTACAGGCAAGAGCCACTGCACCTGGCCTAAAGTATAATTTTTAAAAAGTTAAAAACCTGATTCTCATTCCTCTCCATCAATCATCTGGCAAGGATCACCACAACAGATCATAAAACGAAATCCCATTTTTGCAAATAATGTTGAATGGCTTAGTGGCTTTGCATGAACAAGAATCAAAAACAAATACATGCACAAAACCCCAAAAATAGAGAGGATAAAAGAACCTAAAGTAACAGAGAGCCGGGTGCGGTGGCTCAAGCCTGTAATCCCAGCACTTTGGGAGGCCGAGACAGGCGGATCACAAGGTCAGGAGATCGAGACCATCCTGGCTAACCCGGTGAAACCCCGTCTCTACTAAAAAATACAAAAAACTAGCCGGGCGAGGCGGCGGGCGCCTGTAGTCCCAGCTACTCGGGAGGCTGAGGCAGGAGAATGGCATAAACCCGGGAGGCAGAGCTTGCAGTGAGCTGAGATCCGGCCACTGCACTCCAGCCTGGGTGACAGAGCGAGACTCCGTCTAAAAAAAAAAAAAAAAAAAAAAAAGAAACAGTCAGCAAAGTTAAAATTCTAATAATTGTTAATATTCAGTATGGGAGCCAAGAAAAGGCAGAACTGGGCTTGCACAGTCCGTGAAGCGTCGTGCTCAGGCAACGCATTTTAATCAGGCTTCTAGGTGAGTCCACTTGAGTATCTTTTTTTTTTTTTTTGAGACAGAGTCTTGCTCTGCCGCTCAGGCTAGAGTGCAGTAACGTAATCTCGGCTCACTGCTGCACCTCCACCTCCTGGGTTCAAGCAATTCTCTGCCTCAGCCTCCCGAGTAGCTGGGATTACAGGCACGTGCCACCACACCCAGCTAATTTTTATATTTTTAGTAGAGTCGAGGTTTCACCACCTTGGCCAGGCTAGTCTTCAACTCCTGACCTCGTGATCCACCCACCTTGGCCTCCCAAAGTGCTGGAATTACAGGTGTGAGCCACCATACCCGGCCCACTTTGGTGTCTTACTGCAGCCTCCAAAATACCCAAGGTATAATTTTTAAAATGTTAAAAACATACATCTCATGCATACATAAAAATTAACGTTTGAGATTTTATCCAACTCAATCAATGAAAGAATTAGTAAGATTCTAAGACATATTCAAAGAGACTTTGAAGAACAGAGATCTAGTCAGTTAAGAATACTAAAATAAATTTACTAATAGACACAAAATGTGTTAATATCTTATGGGGCAATGAAATGTAATATTTGAGATCTTTTGTAACAAGCTGAAATGAATGGTTTCTCTAGTAGAACAAAGTTTATTTGCATCACTGCAGGCAAGAATTATTTGCATTTCTATCAGCTTTCTGCATGTTAACTTCCTCCTTTATAGAGCTGGAAAATTGCCTAGATAATAAAAAGTCAGTCAAGCTGGGCACGGTGGCTCACACCTATAATCCCAGCACTTCGGGAGGCTGAGGCTGGCGGATCACAAGATCGAGACCATCCTGGCCAACATGGTGAAACCCCATCTCTACTAAAAATACAAAAATTAGCTGGCCATCATGGCACGTGCCTGTAGTCCCAGCTACTCAGGAGGCTGAAGTAGGAGAATCATTTGAACCCGGGAGGCGGATGTTGCAATGAACTGAGATGGTGCCACTGCACTTCAGCCTGGCAACACTTAAAAAAAAAAAAAAAAAAAAAAAAAGTCAGTCAAAGGTGCATAGTCCCATAGAACCCCCAGAGGATTTTGCCAACCCTTTGCTGGAAGGACACTCAATAATCTCTTTTGCTCATTTCCAAGTCTTGGACAATTTTTCCTGATACCCTTTGAAAATCAGAGTGATCTTCCATCCCTCCTAATTTTCCTCTCTCCTTTTCTTGTTTTTTCACTCTTCAGATATTATTGATCATTTTCTGCATTCTAGATCAGCACTGACCAGTAGAACTTTCTGTGATGATAGAAATGTTCTGTGTCTATGCATCTATTAACCACATGTGGCTTCTGAGCATTGGAAATGTGGCTGGTGTGACTCAGGAATTTTTAATTCAATAAATTTCAACTGACTTAAATGTACAGTCACATGTGGTGGTGGCTACTGTAAGGAAGGGGACTATTCTAGCTACTGTGTGGGATTCATCACAATGTAAGCTATTGTTTCCTCCCACCCATTTTTCCCCTCCAAGGCTTACATGCTTATAGAGAAGCTAAGGTTTGTATGAAAATCACCGTTCTAGAAGGTAGCAGATGAACAGTATGGCATGCTCTGTGAACTCAGAAGGGAGATGGCTTCTAGCTGGGGTGATCTGTAAAGGCTTTTGACAATGCTGGGTAAGACTCAGACTCGCTAAGATGTCAGAGAAAGACATTCTGGAGGAGGAAACTGCAGAGCAAAAGGAAGGAGGCGGGTGGGTGCAACTTATGTTTTTGAATGACGGGGTTGCCCTGGTGGCTCAGAGCATCCAATTTAAGTAGGCAGGCTGTAAAATCTCCAGTTAGAAAAGAAAGGGGCTTGAAACAAACAGAAAAGTCCTTTGAAAATCGCTTAGGAACTTCAGACTTTCTCCTATAAGTGATGGGGAAACACTGAAGCCTTTATGTTGGGGGGCGGACATAACCAGATTTTTCTTTCCAAAAGTCACCATGGACACAGTGTGGAAGATGGATTGGAAGGCAGTAGCCGCCGAGGTTCATGATGCTGGTTGGAAGTCTTTTCAAATCATCCTTGTGAGAGGTAATGGGAGCCTGCACTAGAATGACAACCAATAAGATAGGGTTACATCCATTTGGGATTACTATAGCCCAGGAATAGACTTACTTTTCTATGAATTAGAGTGGATACATACATACATACATACATACATACATACATTTTATAACACATTTTTCAAGTGCTTTTCAGGCAGAACAGCGATAGGAGTAAACCTGGACATGACAATCCCAAATGATAAATACTAAGAAGTATTTTAGTTTCCAAACCCAGCTCTGTGAGTTTCTATGTGGTTTTAAGAGCAGGCCTTTGAGGACCTCCACAGGGTCAGCTCTGGGCAAAACTGTGAAAGATTAAGTTTTCTTTAGAAGCATTCAGGATTTTTCCTATTTATCCTGCATAATTAACATGTGATGATTATTGATGATTTATTATGTACCCAACATGTCATTACGAATTTTAATACTTCATTAGTTTTCTATGGCTGCTATAATCATTTACTATCAAGATTTAGTGGCTTAAAATAACACAATTTTATTTGATAGTTCTGTAGATTAGAAGTTTGATACAGTTACCGTGGGGCCAAAATCAAGGTGTTGGCAGGGCTGTGTTTATTTCTGGAATCTCTAAGGGGAACATTTTCTTTCCTTTTCCAGCTTCTAGAGGCCACCCGCATTCCTTGGTTCATGGCCCCTTTTTTCATCTTCAAAGATAGCAATGCCAGGCCAGTTCTTCACATCACACTGGCCTCTCTCTGCATCCCTCTTCCACTTAGAAGGACCCTTCTGATTACACTGGGCCCACACAGATACTCCAGTATAATCTTGTTTAAAATCAGCCGATTAGCAACCTTAATTCCATCTGCAAACTTAGTTCCCCTTTGCCATCTCAAGGTCCTTAATAGTAATCAAAGCTGCAAAGCCCCTTTTGACATATAAGGCAACACCAACATATTTATAGATGCTTGGGTTTAGGACATGGGCATCTTTGAGGGACATTCTTCTGACTACCCCAAATATTTCACTTAATCCTCACCATACTATTACTATTATTATTTCCATTTTCCAGAGCCTCACGACCCTAGGACTATCACTCTTCTACGCTATAAATAGTGAACCTAACACTGAATGGAGTTAGATGCAATGACCCCTACAACACACAGATGTTATAGTAGCCAGGCTAGGATTTGAACCTATGTCTCCTGTGATGGATCTTTTAACCACTCAACTGTACTAATTCTCACGGATGTCACTTTTTCCCTGCCTCCCCCTTTTCTCCCTGAGAGTATTCATCTTTCTGTGATACCCCCTCAAAACAATACAGCAAGCAAAGATGTAAAACTTGAATTTTTTAAATACAGTGGCTTAAATGGTGCATTCAGTGGTGCCCAGGGACACTTGCCTTTGTAAAGGGTAAGAAGTGTTCAAGTTGCTGGGCAAGGCGGCTCATGCCTATAATCCCAGCACTTTGGGAGGCCGAGGCAGGGGGTGTTGCTTGAGCCCAGGGGTTGCTTGAGCCCAGGAATTTGAGACCAGCCTGGGCAGCATAGTGAGGCCCTGTCACTACAAAATTTTTAAAAATTAGCCAGGCATGGTGGTGCATGCGTATGGTTCCAGCTATTTAGGAGGCTAAGGTGTAAGGATCACTTGAGCCCAGAAGGTGGAGGCTGCAGTCAGCTGTGATAGCACCATTGCACTCCAGCCTGTGCAACAGAGTGAGACCCTGTCTCAAACAAACAAACAAACAAACAAACAAACAAAAACAAAAAAAACGAGTCAAGGTAGATAACACTCGAGCTAAAGAAACTGAAGGAAAATCTGACAAATTCAGGAGGGACATTTTGAGCTGGAGAGTTTCTCAGCACTTCTGGGGCATAGCTGTTTATCTGCTTTGCTTATTGTAGGGAGTGCCTGGACCCCAGGACAAAGGCTTTTGAGAATCAGAGGTGACAAGGTTTTGAGAGTGTTATCTCAGAGTAAGGTCAGATAGTGCCTTGCTGTCCTTCTTGTCCCAGGAGCCATCCACTTATAATATCAAAAGGCAGAATGGCCACATGTATTTAAAATTAGCTCTGACTTAACAAACTAAGTTTATTTTTTAAAAAGAGAGAAAAGCTAAAATGCTAGTATAAGTTGCATCCCAAGTATGGGCACAAGAAATGATTAGATGTGCTCATTATGGCAGTTCAGGAGTATCAGGCACATATTTCAGTGAGAGCTCATCTTTTGAAAGAGAGCCTTGTTTTAGCTAAAACAGGTATTATTCTACGGCCCATTTATTTTGCCTTGGCCTCCTCTGCCTGCTCCTTTGCCTTCTGGGTTGTGGTTCATTTCTTTATGTGAGCGCTGGTTATCCAGGTGTGTTTACCTTGTGAAAGTCATTGAGCTGTATGGTCTTTTTTTTTTTTTTTTTTTGAGATGGGGTCTCACTCTGTTGTCCAGGCTAGAGTGCAGTGGCACGATCTCAGCTCATTGCAACCTCTGCCTCAGCCTTCCGAATAGCTGGGATTACAGGCGCCCACCACCATGTCTGGCTAATTTTTGTATTTTTTTAGTAGAGACAGGGTTTCACCATATTGGCCAGGCTGGTCTCAAACTCCTGACCTCATGATCCACCTGCCTCAGCCTCCCAAAGTGCTGGGATTATAGGCATGAGCCATTGTGCCCAGCCTACGGTCAAGATTTGTGTGCTTTTCTGTATGTGTGCTATACTAATACAACTTTTAAAAACTATGATATATTTTAACTTTAAAAAGAGAAAAAAGAGGGCAGGTCCTCAAAAGCTAAGTTATTCTTAAAAGAAAATCTAAGGCTGGGCATGGTGGTATACACTTGTAATCCCAGCTGCTCAGGAGGCTGAGATGGGAGGATTGCTTGAGCTCAGTAGTTTGGGATCAGGTGGGCAAAATAGCGAGACTCTGTCTCTAAAAAGTAAAGAAATATATAAATAAATGGAAAAAAATCTATAAAGGGAACACATCATATCAATCATTAAGGTTTACCAAAGAGTCACATAATTTTTTTTTTTTTTTTTTTTTTTTTGAGACGGAGTCTCACTCTGTCACCCAGGCTGGAGTGCAGTGGCCGGATCTCAGCTCACTGCAAGCTCCGCCTCCCGGGTTCACGCCATTCTCCTGCCTCAGCCTCCCGAGTAGCTGGGACTACAGGCGCCCGCCGCCTCGCCCGGCTAGTTTTTTGTATTTTTTTGGTAGAGATGGGGTTTCACCGTGTTAGCCAGGATGGTCTCGATCTCCTGACCTCATAATTTTTTAAAGTATGATTCTGGCAGCAAAGTAGATCAATAAAACAGAAAAGAGATCACAGGCAGACCCACATATCTAGGGGAACTTAATATATCATAAAATGTCACCACAAATCATTAGGGAAAGAATACATTATTTAATAGCTAGTATTAGGAAAACTAGACCACTACCAGAAGAAAAATAATGCTAAATTACTGTCTGGCACCAGATGAGTGAACCCAAAATAGGTTAAAAGTCTAAAGCTATTAGAAAATATAAAGAAATATTTCTGTGATTTGTGATAGGGGAATTTTTTTAACAAAATCTCAAAAGCACAAACAACAAGGCTAAAACTTGATGAGTTTGATTATATTAAAATTAAGAACTTCTGTGTAGTCAAAGACATCATAGAAAAAAGAGATTGAAGGAATGGAGAAAGTGATTTGCAGTACCCAGAACTGACAAAGGACTAATATGTAGAAAATACAAGAGGCATTTTATATTAACCAAGAACAAAATAAGTCCAGCAGAAACGTGAGCAAGAGTCTATAAAATGAGATTTACAGCATAGGAAAGCCACGTGGTAATAAGGCATGTGAAATGATGGTGAAACTCATTAGTAATCAAAAAAATACAAATTAAAGTGACAAAGAGGTATCACTTAATAAAATGACTGGCAAAACCTAGTAAGCTGTAAAATGACAAATGTTTACAGGGATGTGAGAATACCTGAATCCTTATGCATTGCTAGGAAAATGCACTCAGAGGTCATCAATCTGGAGATGATCAGGTACTTGAGCATACTTTATGACCCAGGAATTCCATTCCAGGAATATATTCAAGGAACTCCTCACATGGGTTTATATGGAGAAGAATTTTACTTTAATTATTGCAACATTGTACCTGTCAGCAGGAAGCCATAGGCAATATTGGTGCATGATTCTGACAACAGATAAGTCAAATGTACTCTTTTTATAATTCACACATGCCCACATATGCACGTACAGACAGTTACGAAACTCAGTTATAAAACTCAATAACCTTAAGAAAAACTAAGTCTTTCTTTCTTTAGATTTGATTTGCTGAACCTATTCCTAATTCCAATCAACAGGAAATCTCATGTTGTTCTTGAGTCTTAGCTCACCCACTGCACCCATAACTTACCATGCTGGGTTTGGATAGCATGGTTTTTTTTGTTTTTTTGTTTGAGACAAAGTTTTGCTCTTGTTGCCCAAGCTGGAGTGCAATGGCATGATCTCGACTCACTGCAAACTCTGCCTCCTGGGTTCAAGCAATTCTGCTGCCTTAGCCTCCTGAGTAGCTGGGATTACAAGCACATGCCACTATGCCTGGCTAATTTTTTTGTTTGTTTTTTTTTTGTTTTTTGTTTTTTGTTTTTTTTTTGATAGAGACGGGGTTTCACCATGTTAGCCAGGATAGTCTCGATCTCCTGACCTCGTGATACGCCTGCCTCGGCCTCCCAAAGTGCTGGGATTACAGGCATGAGCCATCATGCCCAGCTGGATAGCATGATTTCTAAAGCTGGCTTTCTCCCAAGATCCTCAGATCATAGGAACTATGCCTTCGCATTTTTTTTCCCACAATCTGAATTTCTAGTGCAGGAGCAAGCTGGTTCCTCTAGGTATCCTGAAAGCCTTGAAGCCACATGTAGCTCTTCTCTGTCCTCCTTCAGAGATCCTGGAACTGCTTTGAAATGAGAGCTTAAGCAGGAGCTCAGGCCCTATCTACAGACTCCCACGGCGGCTGCTCACTGGAGTTTCAGAGCACTGGCCACCTGGATACTTATCTCCTTTCCTTCCACTTTGAGCCACTTGTAATTTCAGTTTAGAGTCATCACCAGCCTTTGGTTTTGATCAGGATAGGAGCCTGCTGAGTTCTGCTGGACCCTGGATTTTGTGTAGTGGGATGTGGTCTTAGTGGCAGTGGGGCACATTTTTCAGGACGCTCCTATAGCTGACTCACTGATGGCCAGGTTCTGCCCATCCCATTTGTCTTTTATGCTTAAAGAATAAGTAGCCACATTCCCCAGAGTCATGGTTGGCTGAACAATGGCCTCAGAAATATAACCTTGTCCTAATCCTGGGAACCTGTGAATGTTTCCTTGTATGGCAGAAGAGACTTAGAAGATGTGATTTATTTAAAGATCCTTAGAGGAGGAGATTCTCCCAGATTATCTGATGGACCTCATGTAATCACAATTGTCCTTCAAGGGACATGAAGGAGTCACTAAGTGAGAGGAGATGGCAGTGTGGCGACAGAAGCAGTGATTGGACTGACATGCTTTGAAGGTGGAAGAAGGGGCCTGCTAGTGAAACAGGAGAGTCCCCCGATTCCCCTCACAGGATGTGCAACAGGGTATGGCTTGCCTGTTTGGTTGCCCTGCAGCTCAAACCCCTAGGGGTACATGCAGACAGGGAGGCACAGAGGCTGGGATGAGTGCTTTGGGCTATCAGTCCTGCGGTAGTGTTTAAGGGGTGGGTGCCTGTAACTCCAGTGTTCCCATGCTCTTTCAGCTTTGCCATCTACAGATGGCTTGTGTGTTAATAAGCTCAATGGACCCTCTGCCTTATCGCAAGGGCAGAAGACCAGTGTGACAGCCTTTTGTATCCCAAGCTCTTGCCCAGTGTCCCCAGAGAATTGGATCACACAGGGCTCAAAGGCTGAGTGCAAGGTTTTATTATGAGGAGGAGGTGGCTGTCAGCGAGATGGATGGGGAGCTGGAAGGGGAATGGAGTAGGAAGGTGGTCCTTCCCTGGAGTGCCAGACTCTTCTCCAACCGCCCCTGGCCAGACTCCTCTCAGAGTCCAGGCATCCTTTCTCTTCTCTCTTTCTCTGCTGCATCGTTCTACCATCACTGGTCTGCTGGTCTCTCCTGGTGCTTGGGATTTGGGGCTGATATGGAGGAAGGATTGGGGGAATGGGGGGCCAAAAGGCCACTTTTTGGGCATAAAAACAAAATGCCTGTTCTCATTTAGTGCTGTGAGTCTCCAGACTTGAGGGTGGGGCCCTTGCCAGGGAACCACTCTTCTACTCAGTATTCCCCTGCCTCCTGTCCATATCACTATGGTTTTAAAGATGGTGTCCTCTCCAAAAGTCATGTTGAAACTTAATCCCCAGTGCAAGATTATTAAAAGGTGTGGTCTTTAGGAGGTAATTCCATGAATGGGATCAGGCACCCTTATGAAAAGGTTTGTTTGAGGGAGTTTGTCCCTTTTCACTCCTATTTCTTCTGCACAGAAAGACACAGTGCTCTTTTCCTCCAGAGGACGCAGCAATAAGGCACCATTGTGGAAGCCAAGACTGAGCCTTCATTAGACACTGAACCTGCTTGGTGCCTTGATCTTGAACTTCCAGCCTCCAGAACTACAAGAACTAAATTTCTCTCCTTTATAAATTACCCAATCTGTGGTATTTTGTTATGGCACCACAAACAGACTACAAATAGGCTAAGACTGAGCCACAAGCCAATAAATAAAGATAGCCTCTTTAAGTTGGGAAAGGCAAAAAATCCCACATACTCTCCAGCAGAGCCTCGAGAAGGAACCAGCCCTGCCAGCACCTTGGCTTTAGCCAGGGAAACTTGCTTTGGAATTCCGACCTCCAGAACTGTAAGAGAATAAACTTGCATGGATGTAAGCCAATAAATTTATAGTAATTTATTACAGCAGCAATAGGAAACTAATATACCCAATAATCACTCTCAAGATGTTACACCAAAGACCTCCTAGCCATAAAACCCAATGGTCTTTTCCTTTCCTCTTTCTTAGCAGCTCTTAAGAGGCTGCCAGATACAGTCGTGGAAAGAACATGAGTTTTAGGGGGAGGGGGAACCCACACCTGGTTCTAATTACTATTTCTATGCAAGAATTATTTCTTGGCATTTCTCAGAAAATTTAGATTTTTCCAAATCCTGAAAATCAGTTGAAAACTTGGGGAAAGTATTATAATTCTCTAGCATGAAGTGAAGCTTATCAATCAATATAGGAGAGGCACGTTCACAACTGAATCAGTTTGGCTTGCGGCTGTTGCCATGTTGTGAGTGTATGTTTCTGGTCTTGCGTGATGCTGACAATGAGTCACATTGGCACAGGAAATAAATGTTAATACGTTTATACCCATCTCATGCTCCATTTAAATTCTATGAATGCTGTTCTAAGAAATACCAAGTTTTAGAAGCACATAAATCCTTACATTGGCACATTTCTACATGGGATTCTGTGTAGTTCTGTTAAGCTTGCTAGAAAATCCAAATGTTACATTATTTGAATACCAGTCAATACCATTTCCTAGCATTTTCTAGTATTTGAACATTCACTATAATTCATAAACGCTACTAAATACTTCTCATTTGTCAAACGCACCTTCCAAAGACAGACATAATCATGAGTAAAGTGTATGAAAATGCTGAAATCATTTTTAAAATAACTTATGATTGCGGAATTCCTGAGAAATGTTGTAAATTATGATATCTCATTCCTGAACCCTCCAAATTAGTACCTGTTAGGAATTTGGAAACACCAGTTCAAATCTCTGCCCTACCATTTTACTAGTAGTAGAGTCTTGAGCAAATTATTATAAGGTTAGATATCCTTATCAATCAAAAAGGGACAATAATATCATTTGGGTTTGCTGCAAGGATTAAGTAAGATTATATATGGGAAGTGCCTGAGAGAGACGTTTAAAAAAAGAAAAAACAGTTCACAAAAGTATGAGAGTAAATTTTCATGACCTTAGATTTGGTAAACAGATTCTTACACACCAAAAACATAACCAACCAAAGATAAAATAGATACACTGAATTTCACCAAAGTTAAAAATTGTATGCATCAGAGATTATCAAGAAGGTGAAATAACCTGTAGAATGGGAGGCAATATTTGCAAATTATAAGGGATGTATCTGATCATCAAACCAGAATGTATGAAGAACTCCTGACTCCCAACCACAAAAACACAAACAACACAATCAAAAAATAGGCAGAGGGATTTCCAGTTTCCTGTTCTGCTTGAAGCTGGCACTGTGTCCTAACAAGTAAAAAGGCTGAAAAACTGAAACATCAACAACTCTTCCTAGATCCATAAAAGAAGTGAGGCTTCACAGGCACAGCACTGCCCCAGAAATGGGAGAGACAGAGAGGCCAATGCAGAGAATTGCAACTTACCAGAGCAGAAACCAGTGAGTGTCCCGCCTAACTGTAATTGACAAATTCCTGGAGACTAGGTATGAACAAGCCTGAACATTAAAAACTCCAGGGGACCCACTCAAAGGGGTCTCCATCCCTTTGTGAGTTTTACCTCCAGGAGTTTGACCAGGTTCTTATAGTAAAGCGAAAAGAATCTCTTCCCGCTTCTGGGAGTGGGAGAGAAAAGGAACCATTTGAAACACACCAGAACACTGTGTTCTTAACAAGGTCCACCCTCAGAAAAATCCAGTTAGTTAATCAGAGCCCAGCCTGCTGGGGCTTTATCAGAGCCTAACTGCCCTGGGGGAAGGGAAATACCAAACGGTAGCCATCAACCGCTCAGGCCTTCCACCTGGGAGAGCAAAAACACCAAAATCCAGCCCACGCAAGCCATTCAGCCTCACCTAAGAAGGAAGAAAAACACTGAGAAACACTTGTGAAGTTCACAATCAGAGGCGTCAGCTCACTAAAAGTCCTAATCAAAGAACTATAAAATCATCCTCTTTCCTCTTCATCTCACCACCACATTACTAACGGCCTATGTACAGCAGTTCCTGTTACAATAAAACTGACAAACTTCTAGTCAAGTAAACTGCAAGGAAAAATAGATGCATCAGCTATTAGTGTTGGAGATTTCACCACCTCTCTATCAGAAACAGACCCAGCAGGCAGGCAATCAGTAAGGACGCAGCTGAACTCAACACACTATCAATCAAGTGACTATAATTGACAAATTCCTGGAGACTAGGTATGAACAAGCCTGAACATTAAAAACTCCAGGGGACCCAGTCATAGGGGGTCTCTATCCCTTTGTGAGTTTTACCTCCAGGAGTTTGACCAGGTTGTACAACAGCCGAATACACATTCTCCTCAAGCTCACATGAAGTATTTACTGGATTTGACCAGATTTTAGGCCATAAAAGTATACATTAACAAATTTAAAATAAATCATAAAATGTCTGCTTTCAGGCCATAATAGAATTATACTAGAACTCCAGAACAGGAAGATAACTGGAAAGCCTCAAAATCCTCAAAACAGAGATTAAACAACACACTTCTAAACAACACGAGTCACAGAAGAAATTGCAAAAGAAATTTTAAAATGTTTTGAACTAAATGTAAGTCAAAACCCAACTTACCAAGACAGAAATGTGCTTACAGAAAAATTTATAGCATTGAATGCATATGATAGAAGAGAACAATCTAAAATCAATAGTCTAAGCTTTGATTTTAGAAAACTAGAAAAAGAAGAGCAAATTAAACCCAAAATAATTTGAAAAAAAGAAATAATAATTAGAGCAGAAATCAGTGACATTGAAAACAGGAAATTAATAGAAAAATCAATGAAACTAAAAACTAATGCTTTGATAAAATCAATAAGATTCTAGGCTTTTTTCTTAGGCTAGCGAAGAAAAAAAGAAGATCCAAATTACTAATATCAGAAATAAAAGAGAATACATTACTATAAATCCCACGAACATTAAAAGTATAATACAGAAATATTATAAACAATTTTATGTCCACAAATTGTATAATCTAGATGGAATAGATCATTCCCCTGAAAGACACAATCTGCCAAAACTTGCACACACAAAGAATAGTATAAAGAGTTCTAGGTATGTTAAAGAAATTGAATCAATAATTAATAATCTACCAAACACAAAAGCACCAGGCCCAGATGAGTTAACCAGTGAATTCTACCACACTTTTAATGAAAACATTATACCAATTCTCTACAATATCTTTCAGAAGCAAGAAGCAGAGGAAATACTTCCTATGCCATTCAATGAGACTAGCATTACCTTAAGAACAAAACCAAAGACATTATAAGAAAAGGAGACCACAGACCAATATCTCTTATGAATATAGATGTAAAAATTCTCAACAAAATACTAGCAAATCAAATCCAACAACATATGAAGGAAATCATACACCACAACCAAGTATAATTTATCCCAGGTATGCAAGGCAGGTTCAAAATTTGAAAATCAATGAATGTCATCCATCACATCCATTGGATAAAGAAAAAAAAAAAAAAAAAACATGAGCATATGAATAGGTGGAGAAAAGGCATTTCAAAGAATCCAACACCCATTCATCATTAAAAAAATAAAAACTCTCAGTAAATGAGGAATAGAGGAGGATTTTCTCAGTTTGATAAAGAATATCCACAGAAAACCTATTGCTCACATCATATTTAATGGTAAGAAACTCAAAGCTTTCATGCTAAGATCAGGAACAACGCAAGGATGTCCTCTCTCACCACTCCTTTTCAATATCATACTGGAAGTCCTAGCTAATGCAATAAAACAAGAAAAAAAAAAGAGAAAACTTTTATTGATTAGGAAGAAAAACTTAAAACTGTCTTCGCTTGCAGATGACATAAATGTCTTTGCAGGAAATCCAAAAGTAAAGTATCAGCAAAAACAAACAAACAAACAAACAAAAAACAAAAAAAAAAAACAACCTCCTGGAATTAATAAGCACTTACAGTAATTTTGCAGGGTACAAGTTTAATATAAACACTTTTTTTTGATATTGGAATATTTGCAGTCTACTTACCAGTTCAGTATCCCTAATCCAAAATTCTGAAATCTGAAATACTCCAATGAGCATTTCCTTGGAGCATCATGTTGGCACTCAAAAAGTTTTAGATTTTAGAGAATTTTGGATTAGGGATAAGCAACCGGTATAAACTTACAGATAGATCAATGGAACATAAAAGAGGGCCCAGGAATAGACCCACATAAATACAGTCAACTGATTTTGACACAGGAGAAAAGACAATAACATGGGGCAAAGATAGTCTTTCCAACAAGTGGTGCCAGAAGAACTTGGCATCCACAGGCAACAAAACGAAACAAAACTAAATAAGAATATAGACACAGACTTTACACCTTTCACAAAAATTAACTCAAAATGGATTGTAGATCTAATTATAAAATGTAAAACTATAACACACTGCTAGAAAATAACATAGGAGAAAATCTAGATGATCTTGGATTCGGTGACGACTTTTAAGTGCAATATTAAGGGCACTGTCCATGAAAGAAAAAATTGGTAAGACAGACAGTATTAAAGACTTCTGCTTTCTGAAAGACACTGACAGGAGAATGAAAAGACAAGCTGCAGACTGGGAGAATATGTTTGCAAAAAACCTACTTGATAAAAGACTGTTACCTAAAATATACAAAGAATTCTTGAAGCTCAACAATAAGAAAATGGACAACCTGATTAAAAAGTGGAGCAAAAGATCTGAACAAATACCACACGAAGGAGGATATAGATTGAGTATCCCTAATCTGAAAATCCGAAATGCTCCAAAATCTAAAACTTTTTCAGTGCTGATATGATGCTCAGAGCAATTGCTCATTGGAGCATTTCAGATTTCAAATTTTCAGATGAAAAATGCTAAACCAGTAAGTATACTGCAAATATTCCAAAATCTGTAAAAGAAGTCCTAACTCTGAAACACTTCAGGTACCAAACATTTCAGACAAGGAACATGCGACCTGTGCACACATGGCAAATAAGCATACGTAAAGATGCCCCACATCATATATCATCAGGGAAATGTAAATTACAACAACAATGAGATATCACAGTATACCTATTAAAATAGCCAAAATTCTCAACACTGACAACACCAAATGCTGGTGAGGACGTGGGGCAACAGGAACTCCCACTAATTGCTAGTGGAAATGCAAAATGGTACAGCCACATTGAAAGATAGTTCGGTAATTTCTTACAAAACTAAACATAACATTACTATACAATCCAGCAATCACGCTCCCTGTTGACCCAAAGGAGCTGAAAACTCATGTACACACAAAAATCTGCACACACATGTTTATCGCCTTCTTACTAACCATTACCAAAACTTGGAAGCAATCAAAGTGTCTGTCCTTCACTGAGTGAATGGATAAACTGTAGTACACTCAAATAATACAATATTATTCGGTGTTAAAAAGAAATGAGCTATCAAGCCATGAAAAGACATAGAGAAAACTTAAATGCATATTACTAAGTGAAAGAAGTCAACCTTAAATGGTTAAATACGGTATTTCTTCAACTGTAGGAAATTCTGAAAAAGGGAAAACTATGGATACGAGAAAAAAATCAGTGATCGCCACAGGTTAGGGAGAGGAAACGATGAACAGGTGAAACCCAGAGGATTTTTAGGGCAGTGAAACTACTTTGCAGAATACTGCTATGGTGGATACATGTCATTAGACATTTGTCCAAATCCACACATTCTATAACACTAGGAGAGTCATAGTGCAATACTGATGTTATTCTATGTAGAATCCTAATGTAAAGTGTGAATGCTGGGTGATAATGAAGTGTGAATGCAGGTTCAACAGTCCTGATAAATATACCACTCTGGTAGGGAATATTGACAGTAGTGAGCGGTGACAACGTGCCAGCAGCCGTCGCTCGTCTCCGCGCCTCCTTGTCCTCCGCCCTGGCCTCGCTCGAGGAGCCCTTCACCCTGCCGCTGCGCTGTGGAGGCCCCCGTCTGGGGCTGGCCGAAGCCAGAGCCGGCTCCCTCTGCTCGCAGGGAGGTGTGGAGGGAGAGGCGAGGGCGGGACCCGGGGGCTGCGCGCCGCGCGGGCCGGTGCGGGTTCCGGGTAGGCGTGGGTTCCGGCTGGGCGCCGGCTGGGCGGGACCCGCACTCTGCGCGGCTGGCCGGCGCCTGCTGGGCTTGATGGGGGGACGAGCTCCCTCTGGGCTGCTGAAGTGCCCGGGCTGGGTGCCGCAAAGTCCCGCCGCGAGTTCCAGTGAGAGGTGAAGCCGGTATGGCTTCTGGGACAGGTGGAGACTTGGAGAACTTTTCTGTCCAGCTGAAGGATTGTAAATGCACCAATCAGCACTCTGTGTGTAGCTAAACGTTTGTAAATGCACCAATCAGCGCTTTGTGTCTAGCTAATCCGGTGGGGACTTGGAGAACTTTTCGGTCTAGCTAAAGGATTATAAATTCACCAATCAGCACTCTGTGTCTAGCTAAAGGTTTGTAAACACACCAATCAGCCTCTGTCAAAACGGGCCAATCAGTTCTCCGTAAAATAGACCAATCAGCAGGATGTGGGTGGGGCCAGGTAAGGGAATAAAAGCGGGCCACCCACGCAAGCAGTGGCAACCTGCTGGGTCCCCTTACACCCGGTGGGGTCTTTGTTCTTTTGCTCTTTGCAATAAATCTTATTGCTGCTCACTCTTTGGGTCTGGGCTGCCTTTATGAGCTTTATAATGCTCACGGTGAAGGTCTGCAGCTTCACTGCTGAAGTCAGGGAGACCACGAAGCCACCAGAAGTAAGAAACTGCGGACACGTACAAACAACAGAAGGAACAAACTCGGGACACACCATCGTTAAGAACTGTAACACTCACCACGAGGGTCTGCGCTTCATTCTTGAAGTCAGCGAGACCAAGAACCCACCAATTCCGGACACAGTAGAAGAGGCTATTTATGAATGGAGGCAGGTAATACATGGGAAATTTCTGTACTCTTCACTAAATTTTGCTGTGAATGTAAAATTGTTCTAAAAATCAAGCCGATCTTTTCAAAAATAGGTAAAGGATTTGAATAGATACTTCTACAAAGAAGACATACAAATGGACAGTAAGCACATGACAAGATCCTTAGTATCCTTAGTCATTAGGGAAATGCAAATCAAACAATGAGATAATTTCACACCTACTAGAATGAGTATAGGAAGAAACAAACAGAAAATGGAAAATAACAACTGTTGTCAAGAACATCAAGAAATTGGAGTCTTCTTACATTGTTGATGGAAATTTAAAACGGTGCAACTACTGTGGGAAACAGTTCTGTGGTGCCTCAAAAATCTAAACATGATGTTTCTATGTGATGTAGCAATTCCAATTCTAAGTATGGTATATGCCCAAAAGAATGGCGAGTGGGAACTCAAACAGATACTCATTGCAGCCTAGTCACATAGCCAAATGGTGGAAAGACCCAAGTGTCTTCTAACACATAAATGGATACACAAAAAGTGGCACCAACACAATGGAATGTTATTCAGAAATAAAGGGGGAATGAAGTTCTCAAATATCCCATTACTTGGATAAATCTTGAAAATATTTATGCTAAATGAAATATGCAAGACAAAAGGACACATTTTGCATAAATCCATTTATATGAACTATCTAGAATAGACAATTCATGAGACAGAAAATAGAGGCGCCTATCAGAGAAGTTCCAGGATTCCCACCACACTCCTACAGCCAGAAAAACCTCAGTGATGGTCGGACTTTGTGAGATTTTGCTTTAGCAAAGGGTTCCATGGTTGGGAAACTTGGAAGCCACCTTCCCACCAGAGCTGTCCACTGAGTATTAACTATCCCGTGTTAGCAAAGATACTTTTTACCTTTACCCAACAGGGTTTCTTTTGTTGTTGTTTTTTTTCTCATAAAAGAAGACTTGAAAAAAGGACATGTAGAAAACCACATCAATTCTAATGCAGCATGAGATAGCGATCCCACAAACAGCATTCTCTCTCTTGTTTTTGTTGTTGTTGTTGTTGTTTTGAGATGGAGTCTAGCTTAATCGCCCAGGCTGGAGTGCAGTAGCACTATCTCGGCTCACTGCAACCTCCACCTCCGGGTTCAAGTGATTCTCCTGCCTCAGCCTTCTGAGTACTTGGGATGACAGGCGCCAGCCTCCACGCCAGGCTAATTTTTGTATTTTTTGTAGAGGTGAGATTTCACCATGTTAGTCAAGCTGGTCTCACATTCCTGACCTCAGGTGATCCACCTGCCTCGGTTTCCCGAAGTGCTGGGATTACAGGTGTGAGCCACCGTGCCCAGCCACAAGCATCGCCATCTAATGCTACATCCACAGAATGTAATCAGAGAGCCCCACTCCCCATGTTCCTTTAATTTTACGTGTCCTCAGTCCTAAATTATAGGGCAGAAGGAAGGGACACACACTAGATGTCTGCAAATGAAGAGATGTGAGAGAAGAATTGGATTTCAGTCGTATTTAAACAGCGGCAGTTCAACCTGGCGGAGTGGGAGGATTCCGGAGGGAAGACGCTACCTCTTTCTTTGTTTTTCTATATTCAAGGAGTCTTAGTTTTTAAATTTTTAAAATTTCGATTTTTAATGTTTATGGGTACATAGTTATACATATATATGGGATGCTTGTGACATATTGATACAGGCATACAATGTGTAATAATCAATTTTGGCCGAATGCGATGGCTCACACCTGTAATCCCAGCACTTTGGGAGGCCGAGGCGGGCAGATCACGAGATCAGGAGATGGAGACCATCTTGGCTAACACGATGAGACCCCCTCTCTACTAAAAATACAAAAAAATTAGCCAGGCGTGGTGGCAGGAGCCTGTGGTCCCAGCTACTGGGGAGGCTGAGGCAGGAGAATGGCGTGAACTCGGGAGGCAGAGCTTGCCGTGAGCCAAGATCGCGCCACTGCACTCCAGCCTGGGCGACAATTTTAAGTCATTGGGTTATCCATCCGCTCAAGCATTTCTCTTTACTTTGTGTTAGGAATATTCAAAATGTACTATTTTGAAATAAACCAAAATTTTTATTGAGCTGTACTGCTCTTTTAAACGCTGTATTTTATTCTATCTAACTATATTTTTGTACCCATTATCCAGTCCCTCTTTATCCCTCCTCCCCACTACTCTTACATTCAGAAATTCTTTTTGCTTTTTTTTTTTTTTTTTTGAGACGAGTCTCGCTCTGTCTCCCAGGCTGGACTGCAGTGGCATGATCTCAGCTCACTGCAACCTCCGCCTTCCCGGGTTCAAGCAATTCTTCTACCTCGGCCTCCTGAGTAGCTGGGATTACAGGCATGCACCACCATGCCTGGCAAATTTTTGTATTTTTAATAGAGACGGGGTTTCACCATATTGGCCAAGCTGGTCTTGAACTACTGATCTCGTGATCTGCCCGCCTCGGCCTCCCAAAGTGCTGGGATTACAGGCGTGAGCCACCGCGCCTGGTCCAGAAATTCTTACATCCCTCCAGTCAGGGGTGGAAAAGAAGTGGGTAGTTCTGAGTCAGCCTTGACCAGACAATGGCAGCCACTGGCCCAGGTTTAGCCTGAGAAATGCCAAGTACGGGCCCCGCTACCCTCAGCGGGTTGACTTTTCTGTTTGCTTTTCCTCACCATAGATTCATTGCAATGGGAGACTGTAGCCAGCTTATCTGTCACCATAAAATACTCACACAAGGCAGGGCCTACTGCAGCGTTAACCTTATCAGAGAGGCATTATGTGATCAAGGGAGGCTTGGCAACCTTCCTGCGCTCTGCTCCGCGGAGCAGGCTGAAGTGCTGATTTTCACTTCTCCAGCTCATTTTGACTCAGCTAAACGAAGGAATAGCAAACACGATGTCAGTGTGATGACTGAAAGGACAGAAACCAGATACGGACTCGCTAAGTTAAGTACATTCAAAGGAGAAATATTTATATTTTACATTTTAAATAGTCCCCGAGGGATGCACAATATGTTTTCCATCTCGCTTGTGTTTGAGAACTTATCGTACATGAAAAGCAGAGCAGCCCTCTCGAGCTGTGGACTCAAATGATAGTGATTTTCTTATCGTATAGCTCAAAATATCAGACTCAGAGCACGAACAGAGCTTTCCGTGCAAACACACCGAACACAGACCACTCAGAAGACAAGGTAAACGATGGCGCTCATTTTGAGCCCACATTCTGCCGTGAGGCCTGGCTTTTTGGATGCAAGCTGCTAAAAGGTAACATATGTCCCCACACTTCTCCTGCATAATCATGAAATGCAAATACACATTTTCTGGAATGTGTTTCCTGAGACTCTGGGGGAATGATATCCAGATTTGGGCAAAGGGAGAATGAGGAACAGTCTGGGAATCTCACAGAGGGAAGGAAAAAGGCAGGAACATTGGTAATAAGAGGGTTGACCTACCCCATACGGTGTGAAGGGAAATGAGGTGGTTTGGAACGCAAGTCTCTCGAGAGAGAATGGGGATTTTTGAAGGCCCCTCTGTGGCCAGAAAGAGGAAAGGAACCTGTGTCGTTGGGCTGCTCTCTGTAGAAACAAAGGACCACCCAAGCAGATGAAGAGGGAGAGAGAATTGGATATTAGGGGATTGAAAGAAATTATTATCGGAGGAAAGCAGGGAAATAGGTAACATGCAGAACAACGCAGCGGTGAGTCACACCCCTCGTTTCCGTCATGGGGTGCATCCATGGAAAATACCAATACAGTTTGCTGTGACACTTAAGTGTAGGGGCGGCAGGAGTCAGCCTGCTGGGGTTGGGTCCCAGCCCCCTACTTTCTAGCTGTGTGACTTGGCTGAGTTCCCTAATCTCTGTGATTGAGAAAACGTAATCTCTGTGATTAAGTAAATTGAGGAAATACTAGCATTGACCTTTTTTCACTTTAAGAAACACATCTAGCACTTATGATATGCCAGAAATGATTCTAAGTACTTAAAAGTGTGTCATTTAGCTAGGGGAACATATTCTGAGAAATCCATCAGTAGGCAATTTCGTGGTTATGTGAACATCATAGCCTGTGCTTACACAAACCTAGACAGTACGGCCTACTACACACCTGGGCTAGATAGCGTAGCCTATTGCTGCAAGGCTACAACCTGCACAGCATGTAACTATACTCTGTTCTGTAGCAACTGTAACACAATGGTAAGTACTTGTGTATCTAAACTTACCTCAACATAGAAAAAGTATGGCAACAATATGCTATAGAAGATTTTTTTTTTTCCCCGAGATGAAGTTTTGCTCTGTCACCCAGGCTGGAGTGCAGTGGCGTGATCTCAGCACACTGCAACCTCTGCCTCCCAGGTTCAAGCAGTTCTCCTGCTTCAGCCTCCTGAGTAGCTGGCACTACAGGCGCCCGCCACCAAGCCTGGCTAATTTTTGTATTTTTAGTAGAGATGGGGTTTTACCATGTTGGTCAGGCTGGTCTCGAACTCCTGACTTCATGATCTGCCTGCCTCGGCCTCCCGAAGTGTTGGGATTACAGGCGTGAGCCACCGCGCCCGGACTTGGAAGATTTTTAAAAGTCCACCTCTCTGGGGCACTTACCGTGAATGGAGCTTGCAGGACTGGACTTTGCTCTGGGTCAGCCAGTGACCAGATGGTGAGTGACTGTGAAGCCCTAAGACATTACTGTTGTGAAAGGAAAATAAATCTTGGAGCCCCCACATCACTAAGCTAAAGGGAAATGTCAAGCTGGGAACTGCTTAGGGCAAACCTGCCTCCCATTCTATTCAAAGTCATCCCTCTGCTCACTGGGATAAATGCACATCTGATTGCCTCCTTTGGAGAGGCTAATCAGAAACTCAAAAGAATGCAGTCATTTGTCTCTTACCTACCTGTGACCTGGAAGCTCCCTCCCATCTTCAAGTTGTCCCACTTTGCTTCCAGTTGTCCCACCTTTCCGGACAGAACCAATGTTCATCTTACTTATGTTGATTGATGTCTCCTGTCTCCCAAAAATGTATAAAACCAAGCTGTGCTCGGACCACCTTGGGCACATGTAGTCAGGACCTCCTGAGGCTGTGTCACCTCAACCTTGGCAAAATAAACTTTCTAAATCAACTGAGACCTGTCCCAGATATTTGGGGTTCACACTGTACACTATCGTAGACTTTAGAAACACTCTATACTTAGGCTACACTAAATTTATTTTTTTAAGTAATTTTGCTATGATGTTATGATGGCTATGACGTCATTAGGCAACAGAAATTTTTCAACTCCATTATAATCTTATGGGGCCGCCATCATAGATATGACATGGTGTTGAGTGAAGCGGTGTTGTGAGGTTCATGACTGTGTTTACTCATCAGTTCTCATAATGATACCATGAAGTAGGTAGTAAAGGTTGTTGTGAGGATTAGATGAGATAATATAATCATTTATAAACAATGCTCCAAATATAGAAAATGTTCAATAAATGTTGCTAATGTTATTATTATGACGATTGCTTTTGGATGAACTCAATTTAAGCTTTACTCGTTTTCTAAAAACCAGGCAGATAAATAATATTAACAGAAGTGACAATATAATGGTAGCTATGGTTTATTGAGTACTGATTACATGGAAGGAGCTGTGTTAGGTTCCTTACACAGATCTTGCAAAGCAGAAAGTGTTAGATCCGTGATGGAAACTGAGGCTCAGAGAGGTTGAGGAATTTGCCCAAATTAACACAGCAAGGTTGTGGCAGGCTCCGAAACCTATGTTCTTCCCATACTTCATGCTGCAGAGGGTAGAACTAATAAACAGATTTCACCATCAGTAAACAGACTACACGATGTAAGTTTATGAGAATTGTTGAATGATCCCTATATATGGCTGTGTCTGCTTTCTAAACACCAATGTGTCCATGTAAGAATAACTACCTCAAAGTAGTGGATAGCTGCATGTTGCCTGGCACAATGCCAGGTACACAGTTGGTGCTTGACAAATGGAGGTTTGCTTGTAGTGCTGGCAGTCTCTGTTTGATATGGAGGGAGTAGCTACTCCCATTATGTGATGTGGACATATTCATTCTAGAGTTGCATAAATAATATTGCTAATCTTTTTGCAAGGGAAGTTCTTGCTTAAGAGGAAGACAGTTGAAGTCTAAAAAGAAGATCAGAGTAAAAGACAGAAAACAAATTCAAAAAGGTGGTCAGGAGGGCTGGGTTTAGGGTGCAGCTCTGCCCCTCACCAGCTGCAGTGCTGTGGTCAGGGCCATCCTGCTCCCTTGGTTCCCATGCCCTGGATTCCCAAATCCTCTGATGAGCCCATGGCAGGAGCAGGAGCAGGAGCAAGCGGTCTAGCAGAGCTAACCTTGGGGTTGGTGTTGGAATTCAGACACACTCCTCTAGGGCTGAGGTGCAGGGACCCAACCATGATCCTGGTGGGAACCTTGGACCACAGCCTGCCAGACTCTGAGATTTGGATCCTTTGAGGTCATGTGGAAGGAGAACTTCTGGAATCAGAATTGAGGCTGTGGCTCCTCTCTAATATCATGTTTGAACAGCTTGTATTCCCTCTCCCAACTTCCTCCTTTCACCTCAGCTAAGCCAGCCTCTGCAAACCCCTTTCTGTTGCTTTCTTTCCTTTGCTACTAGCCCCGTGTCATCCAGAAACCCCCAACAACATACTTCTGATCTCACCACATTGAGCTGTAGGTTATCAAAGCTTCCTTTGATAGCAGCCCATGATTCTGTGTAAGAAACTGTATCTGCTCACATCACACATGTATTTCAGAGAAAAATTCTGTTTAACTGTTTAGGCTCTAAGGGACCAGATTAACAATTGTCTTGATGCAGGACATAATTGGACAGTCAGACAAATATTAATACCTGACCTCAAATTTGATTGTGTCTTTTCTTTAAATAAATTGTCAGCAATAAAGTCATCTTCTGTTTTGTACAGAGAATTATGGTTTGCACATACTGTTGAATGCATTTTCTCTTGTGTTCCTTACACTGAACCTGTAGATGCTATTAACCCCTTGCCAATATCTTATAAACATCAGTGGACTCATGTAAGATTAACTACCTCAAAGTTGCATTAAAGAGTAAAGGAGATGATACAGTGCCTTGCACAGTGCTGGATACAGAATCAGTGTTTAACATATAAAGATGACTCTAGTACCGGCAGTGGTGTGGTTGGGGGGAGTTATTTTCATTATATCATATGATGTAGATGTGAAATTTATCATCAAAGCTCACTTTTTCTAAACTAAGATAACTAAACATAGATACTGTCATTTATTTTTTATTTTTAAATTTTTATCTATTTATTTTTTTGAGACTGAGACACCCAGGTTGGAGTGCAGTGGCACAATGATGGCTCACTGCAGCCCCAACCTTCTGGCCCAAGTGATCCTCCCCCCTCAGCCTCCTCAGTAGCCAGGACCACAGGTGTGCACCACCACCACACCTGGCTAATGTGTCATAGTTGTTACCTAATTTTTTTTTTTTTTTTTGAGATGAAATCTCACTCTGTCGCCCAGGCTGGAGTACAGTGGCCGGATCTCAGCTCACTGCACGCTCTGCCTCCCAGGTTTATGCCATTCTCCTGCCTCAGCTTCCCAAGTAGCTGGGACTACAGGCGCCCACCACCTCGCCTGACTAGTTTTTTGTATTTTTTAGTAGAGATAGGGTTTCACCGTGTTAGCCAGGATGGTCTCAATCTCCTGACCTCGTGATCCACCTGTCTCGGCCTCCCAAAGTGCTGGGATTACAGGCTTGAGCCCCCGCGCCTGGCCTTTTTACCTAATTTTTAATGTTAACCATAAAGGAAGTGTCTGAGCAGTAGCAAGTCAACAATTGAGTTCTGGAACTAGCCGTAGCCTAAAGAATCTGTTACTGACTCACTATCATATTAGTTCCATGAGCTTTTTTGTCCATTTTTTTCAGATTCTCTACATAGATAATCATGGAATCTATAAGCAAAGGCGATTTTACATCTTCCTTCTCAATATGTGTATCTTTTATTTCCTTTTCTTGTCACATTGCATTGGCTGGGACTTCCAGGGTCATCATGCAAAAGAGTGGTGAGAGGAGACATCCTTGTCCTATTCTTGATTTTAGTGGGAAAACTTCAAGTTTCTCGCCACTTAAGTGTGATGCTAGATGCAGGAGGGTTTTGCAGATGTTCTTTATCAAATTGAGGAGATTCCTCTCTATTCCTAGTTTACTGAGAGCCTTTTTTCCCTTTTTTAATCAGGAATGGGTATAGGATTTTGTCAAACGCTTCTTCTGGATCTATTGATATAATCACGTAATTTTTCCTCTTTAGCTGATATGATGGAATAATCAATTTTCAAATGTTGAACCATACTTGCATACCTGTGATAAATCCCACTTGGTCATAGTATATAGTTCTTTTTATACATTTTTGAATTGTTTGCTAATATTTTGTTAAAGATTTTTATATCTATATTTATGAGAGAGATTGGTTTGTTATTAGGGTAATGCTGGCTTCACTGAGTGAGTTAGGGAGTAGTCTCTCAGCTTTTACCTTCTGGAAGAGATGACAGAGAATTGGTATAATTCCTTTCTTAAATGTTTGATAGAATTTACCAGTAAAGTCATCCAGGCTTGGTACTTTCTGTTTTGGAAGGTTTCTGTTTTGGAAGGTTATTAATGTTTGTTCCAATTATAGGCCTATTCAGATTATCTCGGTCTCTTTGTGAGTTTTGGCAGATTGTGTCTTTCAAGGAATTGGTGCATTTTGTCTATTGTGAGCATAGAGCTGTTCATGGTATTTCTGTATTACCCTTTTAATAACTGTGGGATCTGTAGGGATGTCACCTCTTTTACTTCTGATATTACTAACTTGTGTGATTTTTCTTTTCTTTTTCTTAACCTCATTAGAAATTTATCAATGTTATTGCTCAAGAACCAATTTTTGGTTTCTTTTATTTTCTCCATTAATTTCCTGTTTTAAATTTCAGTTACTTCTTTTCTTTTATTATTTTCTTCTGCTGAACTTTGTGTTTATTTTTTCTTTTACTAGTTTTCTAAGGTAGCATCACAGATTTTTTTTCTAATATATTAAGATGATAATTTCTAAGTACTACTTTTACAGCACCTCACAAATTTTAATAAGTTGTATTTTCATTTTTATTTAATCAAAATACATTAGTTTCTCTTGAGATAACTTCCTTCATTCATGTGTTACTTAGAAATGTGTTACTTAATCTCCAACTATTTGGGGGTTTTTCAGCTATCTTTCTATTACTGATTTCTAGTTTGATTCCACTGTGATCTGAGAACAGACATTATATAACTTTTACTGTTTTAAATTTAAGGTGTGTTTTATGGCCCATAATGTAGTCTGTTTTGGTAAATGCTCTGTGTGTGCTTGAGAAGAATGTGTATTCTGCTGTTGTTGGATGAAGTAGTCTACAGACGTCATTAGATCCAACTGGTTGATGGTGTTCAGTTCAACTACGTCTTTACTGATTTTCTGACTGCTAGCTCTATAAATTACTATTTCTCTCTTCTATCTACTGATAGAGGCCAATTGAAGTATTCAACTACAATAGTGAGTTCATCTATTTCTCTTTGCAGTTTTATTAGTTTTTGGCTCACATATTTTGGCGTTCTGTTGTTAGGCACATACACATTGAGAATTATTATGTCTTCTTGGAGAACTGACTCTTTTATTATTGTGTAATACTCCTCCTTATCCTTGACAATTTTCCTTTCTCTGAAGTTTTCTTTGTCTGAAATTAATATAGCTACTCCAGCTTTCTTGTCATTAATGCTAGCATAGACTGTCTCTTTTGTTTTTATTTCTATTAAAGTAAAATATACATAACATAGAGTTTATCGGAAGTGTACAGTTCAGTGGTGTTAAGTACATTCACATCATTGGGTAGCCGTCACCACCATCCATCTCCAGAATGTTTCGTTATCTGAAACTGAAACTTCGTACCCATTTTCCCCTTCTGCAATCCCTGATGACTAGCATTCTATTTTCTATCTCTGTGATACCTCTAGATACCTCACATATATTGAGTCATGCAATATTTGTCCTCTTGTGTCTAGTTTATTTCACTGAGCATATCTTCACAGTTCACCCATGTTACAGCATTTGTCAGAATTTTATTCCTTTTTAAGATTGGATAATATTCTTTTGTATATGTACACCATATTTTGTTATTCTACTCATTGATTCAGTGAAAATTTTTCACCTTTTTGCCATTGCAAATATGTGGATATGAACACTGGTATACAAATATCTGTTTGAGTCCCTGATTTCCAAATTTTGGGGTACATACCCAGGAACGGAATATCATCCCTTTAATTTTAAATTTAATTAATGCATTAAATTTTTTATGTAGAAATCGTGTCTTGCTATATTGCCCATGCTGGTCTTGAACCCCTGACCTCAAGAGATACTCGTGCCCTGGCCTCCCAAAGGACTGGGATTATAAATGCGAGCCACCACATCTAGCCGCTTTTAATTTTAATGTTAAATCTGTGTCTTTATATTTAAACTGGCTTTCTTTATATAGTTGGGTCTTAGTTTTTGTATCCACTTTGACAATATCCGGTCTTTTAATTGATGTATTTAGACCATTGGTGTTTAAAGTGATTCATACAGTTGATTTAATATCTATCACATTTGTTACTGTTTTCTATTCATGACCTTTTTTTTACTTGTTTTGTTTTGGTCTTCCGCTTTTTTCTGCATTCTCTGGTTTAAATTGACCATTTTGTATGCTTCTATTTTTTCTACTGTTAGCATATCAAACTTCATTTGAAAATTTTTTTAGCAGTTGCTCTTGACTTTGCATTATACATTTACAACGAATCCAAGTCTTCTTTCAAATAACACTGCATCCCTTCCCATGTAGTGTAAGTACCTTAACAGAGTACTCTTTTCTGTACTCTTCCCATTCCTTATAACACTGCTGCCATTCATTTCAACTACCTGTAAGCAGTAATTACCAAATACATTTTTGATATTATTTGAAATAAATGGTTATCTCTTAGACCAATTAAGAATAAGAAAAATGAAAAATTTTATTGTGTCTTTATTTATTCCTTCTTTAGGGCTCTTCCTTTCTTTACGCAGATGCAACTTTCTACTTCATTTTCTTTCTGAAGAATTTATATTTAACACTTCTTGCAAGGCCAGTCTACTGGCAATGAATTCCCTCAATTTTTGTTTGAGAGTCTTTATGTCTCCTTTACTTTTGAAAAATAATTTCTTTAGATGTAGAATTACAGGTTGGCAGCTTACTCCACATGAAACATTAAATATTTCATGCCACTCTTTTTGATGGCATGGTTTCTGAAGGGAAGGTCAATATAATTCTTATTTTTCTCCTTGCTCCTGAAAAGGTAAAAATATTTTTCTGTTGGCTTCTTTCAATATATTTTCTTTGCCTTTTTCTGCTGCTTGAAAATGGCATGCTTAGGTATTTATTTTTTGGTATTTATCCTGCTTGGTGTTCTCTGAGCTTTCTAGATAGGGAGTTTCATGTCTATTATTAATTTTGGAAAATTTTAAGTCATTATCGCTTCAAATAGTTATTGTTGTTTTTTCTTTTTTCTCCTTCACATTCCCATTACGTGTGTGTTACACCTTTTCTAATTGTTCTACAGTTCTTCAATATTCTATTTTGTCTATTTTATTATCTTTTCTCCTTGTATTTCAGTTTTGGATGTTTCTGTTGACATTTTTTCAAGTTCAGTGATTCTTTCATTGGCCATGTCCAGTCTACCGAGGAGCCTTTCAAAGGCATTCTTCATTTCTGTTCCAGTGTTTGGGATTTCTGGCATTTCCCTTTTCCTTCCTTCCTTCCCTTCCTTCCTTCCTTCTCTTCCTTCCCTTCCTTCCCTCCCTTCCTTCCTTCTCTTCCTTTCCTTCCTTCCTTCCTTCCTTCCTCCCTTCCCTTCCTCCCTTTCCTTCCTCCCCTTCCCTCCCCTTCTCCTTCCTTCCTTCCTTCCTCCCTTCCCTCCCTCCCCTCCCCCTTCCTTCCTTCCTTCCCTCCCCTTCCCTTCCTTCCTTCCCTCCCCTTCTTTCCTTCCTTCCCTCCCCTTCCTTCCTTCCTTCCCTCCCTTCCTTCCCTTCCTTCCCTCCCTTCCTTCCTTCTCTTCCTTTCCTTCCTTCCTTCCTTCCTCCCTTCCCTTCCTCCCCTTCCTTCCTTCCCTTCCCTCCCCTTCTCGTTCCTTCCTTCCTTCCTCCCTTCCTTCCCTCCCCTCCCCCTTCCTTCCTTCCTTCCCTCCCCTTCCCTTCCTTCCTTCCCTCCCCTTCCTTCCTTCCCTCCCGTTCCCTCCTTCCTTCCCTCCCTTCCCTTCCTTCCTTCCCTCCTTTCCCTTCCTTCCTTCCCTCCCCTTCCTTCCTTTCTTCTCTCCCTTCTCTTCCTTCCTTCCTTCCCTTCCTTCCTTCCTTCCCTCCCTTCTTTCCTTCCTTCCTTCCTTTCCTTCCTTCCCTTCCTTTCTCTTCTCCTTCTCCTTCCCTCCCCTTCTCCTTCTCCTTCCTTCCCTCCCTTCCCTTCCTTCCTCTTTTCCTTTCCTTCTTTCTTCCTTCCTTTCTTCCTTCCTTCCCTTCCTCTCTTTCCTTCCTTCCTTCCTCCCAGCCTCTTTCCTTTCCTTTCTCTTTCTTTCTCTCTTCCTCTCTCTTTTTTCCTTCCTTCCTTTTTTTCTTTCTTTTCTTTTCTTTCTCTGTTTCTTTCTCTCTTTCCCTCTCTTTCTCTCTGTCTCTCTCAGACTGAAGTGCAGAGACATGATCATAGCTTACTGCAGCCTCAAACTCCCAGGCTTACGCAGTCCTCCCACCTCAGCCTCCAGAGTAGCTGTGACCACTGGCACATGCCACCATGTGCAGTTAATTTTTAAATTATTATTTATAGAGATGGGGTCTCACTACATTGCCCAGGAGAGCGTCGAATTTTTGGGCTCAAGTAGTCCTCTCACCTCAGCCTCCCAAAGTGCTGGGATTATAGGCATGAGCCACCACACCCAGCCTTTTTGTCCTCTCTTAAAGTTTCTACCTCTCTGCTTACATTTTCCATTCATTCTTGCATGGTGTCCACTTTTTCCATTAAAGGCTTTTGTCTTTCAGTCCTAGTCACAGCTGTTTTAAATTACTGGTCTGATAATTCTAACATCTTTGCCATATCTTAGTCTGGTTCTGATGTTTGCTCTGTATCTTCAAACTATGTTTTTGGTCTTTTAGTATGCCTTGTAATTTTATGTTGAAAGCCAACAGGATACACAAAATGAAAGGAACTGAGGTATTAGTCCTTTATCTGTCCAGGGGTTAGGCTATAACTAGTGTTTGCTGGAGCTGTAGTTGTCAGAGGCTAAAATTTCCTCTGGCATCCTTGTTCTTGTCTCCCATGTTGTCTTTATATTTCTCCAGAGCCTCTTCCAAAATCACATGTGAGATGCACAGTGCTTACAGTTGCATGCCCTTGTTATTATACAAGAGCCCTATTGATGTGTTGATAAGGTGTAGGGGAGGGGAAGTGTTCTAAAATCCTATGATTAGGGCTCATCCTTTTTATGAGCCCGTGTCCCTGGGCTGTGACCTCAGTTTTTATTTTCTCTCTCTTAGGTAGACAGAAAGGTTAGAGGGAGCTAGAGTTGGGCACTTCTCTTTTTCCAGGCTGGTAGTCTCTGGTATTTTTATCAATTAGGCTCTGACAAAGTGGCTTCTTTTGAGGGCAGGCCTTGTTAAGAACAGACTGCTCTGGTGTATTTCCAAATGGCTACTTCCCCCGTCCCCATGCCAGAAGCACAGGGTGATTTTCTCCAGTCTTCACTGTGAGAACCTGTTAGGGCTCCTGGAGGTAAAAATCACGCAGGTGAGGGCCCTCCACACAAAACTGGGCCATCCTGGAGTTTTTAGCTCTCAAACTTCTCTACAGTACGATTCGAGCAACCAATCAATGCCAATCTAAGTTGTTTCTACCTTGTTATTGGATACTGGTACTGGGCTTCTGCTTTGGTAAGTTGCAGTTCTCTGTATCTGTCTCATAAATTTTGAGGCCAAAAATTCCTCCGAGACCTTGCTCTCTGAAGGACCTTAGAAACATTGTTGCTTTCCCGTGTGTTTGACTTTTTTCTTGTCATGATTTCTAAGCTCCTTAAATGTCAGAGTGGAATCCAGAAGTCACATATGGCAGATTTTCGAACACATAGGCGACTTCATTCATTATCTTTTTGAAATTTTAGGTTGTTTAATAATGGCCCAATCTTCCAGAATTCTTACATATTTTTTTAATTTATCTTACTCATTTCTTATTTCCAAAGCTAAATATAACATAGCAGTGCCAAAAATAATGAAATATAGGTTGTTTTTTAAAAAAGCAAAAAACGTATCATTTAAATACCACCCCTTAGGCAATAATTATGAACATTTTAGTGTATAGTCTTCCAGAAAATTTTCAATCTGGATATATATGTAATATATAATACTGTATATTCACAACACTGGAATTATATGCTCAGTTGGTAAATTGCTTTTTTACTCAATGGGTTGTGAAGACTTTTTATAACTATAAATATTTGAAATATTTACTTCCGGTGCAGCATTTTATTTTTCCAAGAATATTAGTAGGGATCCCTTGGAGACTTCTACAGAAAGGGAAGGGAGAGACCAAAAAATTAGGGTCCTGGTTTCCATTCCTTGGCTTTCACCAAGGCAGTTTTAAGAGCATCTGTGCAGATTCCGCACACATTTTTATTTAATAAAAAGGTCTTATTGCTTAAAATATAAACCTATATATTGAAAGCTGCTGCTCTGTATGTAGATTTCTGATCTGTAGTGTCATTCTCATAGGCTAAAGGGCATTCTGTGTGAGGTTTACGTAACCCTATCATCCATCATTTAAGTTGCTTTCAGCTTGTCACTTTTTTGGAAGCGTCATTCTGTTGTAGACATAGTTACGTGTCTTCTTGGTTTGGGTCATCTACAAAGGTAATAGCCATGTTCTCTATGTTGGGTCCAGTCTGTTGAGTTTGTTGAAGAAAATGAACCTAAAGAGAGAGTGACCCTTAGAAACACCTTCTAGTTTGCAGTCCTTAACCTAGGTTTTATAAATATAATTCTTCAAATATTTATGCCGAGGAGAATCCCAAGGGCTTAAATGTTTGGGAATATTCTTCCTTTAGAAAGTTCATTAGTTTCCCAGCCTGGCATGGGGGCTCATTTCTGTAATCCCAGCACTTCGGGAAGCCAAGGCTAGTGTATTACCTGAGGTCAGGAGTTCGAGACCAGCCTGGCCAACATGGTGAAACCCTGTCTCTACTAAAAGTACAAAACTTAGCCAGGTGTGGTGGTGGACACCTGTAGTCCCAGCTACTTGGGAGGCTGAGGCAGGAGAATTGTTTGAACCCGGGAGGTGGAGGTTGAAGTGAGCCGAGATCATGCCACTACACGCCAGCCTGGGAGACAGAGCGAGACTCTGTCTCAAAAGAAAAGAAAAAGAAAAGAAAAGAAAAAAAGTTCATTAGTTTCCTACAGCTGCTGTACAACCAGTAACCACAAACTGGTAGCTTCAAATGCAGAAATGTACTGTCACAATTCTTGAGGCTTAACATCCAAAATCCAGGTGTCACCAGGGCCAGGCTTCCTCTGCAAGTGCTAGGGAAGGATCCTTCCTTGCCTCTTTCTAGCTTCTGGTGGTTACTGGCAATCTCTGGCATTCCTTGGCTTATAGCTGCATCATCCAATCCTCTGCCTCTGTCTTCCCTTGGCCATCTTCCCTGTGTGCATGTCCTCTCCTCTTCTTACAAGGACACCAGTCATATTGGATTTAGGGTCCACCTAAAACCAATACAATCTCATCCTCCTTAACTAATTATATCTGCAGAGGCATTATTTCCAAATAAGGCTACATTCTGAGGTTCCAGCTGGACGTGAATTTTGGGGAAATACTATTTCAACCTACTGTACTAATGGCTTCTACAAGAACAATAGAATCTGCCGTAAGCTGTGTGCTGTTTGATGTGCGGTGGAAGATACAAACCACGCCTTCCACTGGGGAGAGAGTCCTTAGCACAAGATTGAATGGCCTGTATTCATTGAGATCTTAAAGGATCATCTAGTCCAATCTCCCATTTTTCAGGGGAGGAAGTGGAAGCCTGAAAACTCACAGACAGTTGCTGCTAGATCCGGAGCTAACTCCTCTGATCACTTTCTTTACCATCCCAAAAATCAATAATTAGAAAACCCAGAAGGCAACGCAAAAACTTACTGCATAGGTTGCAGGTCCCGATAGGGGGATATTAACGTGAACTGGAATAGTAAAAGTGACCTCAGATGACTAAGACCTTATAGGTGAGAAGGCTTGATTGAGCAGGACCAGGGAAGATGGTAAAGATTGTTAAGATTGCTGGACTAGAATTCAGAGATCTAGAATTTAGTCTTAGGTAAACTCCTTTCCAGAGATAAGAGCTTGGGTAATAATTCAGACACGTTGAACCTCAGTTTCTCTCTGCAGAGGGAGTGGGAGGTAGAGATTAATGTCACAGACTCTGGAGCTTACTTCAGCTCTGTAAACTTGAACAAGTTAATTAACCTCTCTGGGCCTCAATTTCTTCGACTGTAAAATGGAATTGAAAAGCATATTACACCTATAATCACAGGGTTCTTAGAATTAAACGACTCTCTTACAGCACTATTAGCAGTATCTGGTATATAATAAGTGCTGTAAAAATACTTGCTATTACATCACCATTATAAATCAAAGAGTCGGATTAAATCTCTGAAGCTGGTTCCAGGGCTAGCACTATGTGATATTGTGGGCTGTCTATGATCATTCTGCATACCCTGAAATTTAACGGAAATGCTGAGACCGTGAGACCCATCTAGTCAGTAAAAAAGAAATCCCGGATAGTCTCCAAAATGTCTGCTCTCCCACTGGAGTGCTGTTTAAACAAGACCAGGCCTCCAGTGAGCAGATGCCCTGCTTACCTTGATAGTGTTGGACTCTTTTCAGAGGTGGTTTGATTTCCTCAGCAGGTGCATTGGTAATAGGAGAAATTAGTTGAACTGCTTTTTGTCTTCCCTGAGTTGAAATCAAACTGTGACAATAACAATGACCTCAGACAGTTTCTTCTCTGTGAGTCTCCGTTATTCAACCTGAGAAGTGTAACTGCAGTGGAATATAATGAATTTTCACTTGTCATGAGCGATAAAGAAGAAGAGAGGGTCTCACGCTGCCTGTAAGCCCGGAAGGATGGGCAGAACGGGGCACACCAGAGGGGACCCCCATGTCTCCAGCTCTGGAAGTGAATCAATATGAAAAAACATTCAGGACAACTTCAAAGGGCTGGTGGGAGCTGGTTTGGAGACCTTATTGAAGATTGCAGTTATATAAAAAGGCTTGATCTCCATTTTCCACCAAGAAAAAAAAAAGTCTCATTGACCAAAGGTACTGCAGTGAAAAGTAAACTGTGAAACTGTGATGACAGAAGGGAAGACGGATGGTGGTGGTGATGATGATGTTAGTGATAACAAATTAACATTTATTGAGCCACTAGTATTTTCCAGGCACAGTGCTAAGTGCTTTATGAGCAGTATCCCATATTGATCTTACCACAATTCTGTGAGGGAGCGTCTCTTTTTAGCCCTATTTTACATAACAAGAAATTTTTGTTCTAAGAAGTTACAAGGCTGTTAGGCAGTATAGCTGGGATTTGAACCAAAATTGTAGTTTAGAGCCTGAATTCTTAATGACTGCCTAGAACCCAACTGATTAGTGCCATCTACCCAAGTGGTTAGTAGCCTCATGACCCAGCCCTTCCTTTCCAGTTTAGGTGGGGAAAGGAAATTGTCAAAGTGCAGAACCCAGGGAGCTGTGTCTCATAATAAGAGGCACAGTCTCACCTCCAAATCTGGTTCTGGGAAGCGGGGGCGGGATTTGTAGTGACCACAATTGATGGACACATTTATCTAAGACTTCTGTCCTGTCCAGCATGAAGCAGCGGAACCAGCTTCCCAGGCTCTGCTCTCAGCACTACAGAAACACGGGCCAATTCCCCGTCCCTAAAGATGACCTTGTCTATGGGTGATAGATGTTCACATAAGATTTCTGTGTGATATGCACTTTGATTTTTCTCCAGAAGCATTTCTAGTTCAGTGAAGAAAACAACAACGGCAAGTCAATCACCAAGTGGAAATACAGTGGAATGCTAAGTTTAAGCTTGGGAAACATAAATACCCGAATGCTATTGAGAAATCTGGTTTCAAGGAAAACACCATTCACCCCACCGATCAGTGAGTAACACATAACTTAGATAGCTTAAAGCAGTGACGCTATGGAGAGTCAAATTTAGACCCTGTGCATATTTAGAAAGCAAATAGTTCCCATCATCCTTTTATTCTTGCCACTCAGTTTTGAGGAATAGTGATTTTCTAGCAATTCTAAGACTGCTTGTGGCTGGAGGTCCATCTCAGGCTAGGGTTTGTTATCTGGAACCTGAACTACTTAGAAGAACACAAAACCAGTGAAAAGGCAGAGGAGGGGAGAGATGGTGATCTAGAAAGCTATCCTCAGGGTCCAAGGCAGCACACTGCTCTTCAAATGACTCCTGCAGATGACCACAGGTTTCTGCTTACAATAAAGGCTCTTTGGTGACAGGCCTGCAAACACCCCCTGAGGATGTCCTTCTGAATCCTTCTGACAGCTCACTTCCTTTAACCTTCTCTGCATCCTATTTCCAACCTCAGCAGAGGGTTAAATTTAACTTACTCTAACTTGAAGGTGAGCAGCTCATACCAAAAATTTTAATTTAGCCAGCTCTAAATGACTCCCAACTTGAACTTGGAACAAAGTCGTCCATCAGAACTTTTCTAATTAAAATGGCATAAATTAAAGCTTACTGTCAAAATCAGAACCCAGTCATAGAAACCCAAACACAGACAGTGCCAAGTATTTTGACCTCCACACCATGCTGACCTGTACAAAGAGATTTTTGTTCAGTTGCAGTTTATCCTCTAAAAAAAAAAGGGCAAAGCTCTGTGTGTCAAATCTGCTTACCTTTTAGGGAAAATATGAATATGAGAGAAACTGCTGCATGGAGTCCTAATCCAGTAATTCCTGGGATTGATCTGATGTCCCATGGCAAGCAGACAAAGAAAAGAGAGTTTTAGCCCAGGAACTCGCATCTAGCACATGGTTTGTAGACGTATTAGCCTACTTACTCCAAAGCACATGACTTGACTCTTGGGCAACAGAGGTGTGTGCCTAAACTTTCTTGAAGCCAAGTCGGCCCAACGTCTATCACACCAGTGGTACTGAGTGGTACCCCATCCAGCAGAAGCAGCGTCACGTGGAAGTGGTTCAAAATCAAGGTCACAGGCCTCACTCCAGACCTACAAAATCAGAATTGATGGATGGAGCCCAGCAAATCTGTGTTTTTGTTTAGTGCTTGAGATAGGATCTTGCTCTGTTGCCGAGGCTAGAGTACAAAGGTACCACCATAGCTCACTGCAGCCTTGAACTCCTGGGCTCAAATGATCCTCCCACCTCAGCTCCCTGGCAGCTAGGACTACAGGCATGCACCACCACACTTGGCTAACTTTTTTTTTTTTGGTAGAGATGAGGTCTTGCTATGTTGTCCAGGCTGGTTTCAAACTCCTGGTGGTCTCAAATGATCCTCCTGCCTCGGCCTCCAAAAGCATTGGGATTACAGGCATGAACCGCCATGCTTGGCCAATTTGTGCTTTTCATACGTAAGTATTCTGGTTAATTCTTGTTTGTGCCAAAGTTTTAGAACGATTGCACTATCCAATGATGATGCATGGCCCTTGCTTAAATTAAGCTCTAAAGACAACTGGAGAAGAAATCCACCTCGTTTTGAAATCAAAGAAAGGTAGTTGAAAAAAAAAATATTGTGTTTGCATAGGGCATAGCAAAACAACAACAACAACAAACAAAAAGCAAAAACAAACAAACAAAAAAACCTACTGGGGAGTAAGAGATAGGAGAGATGTTTTTGACTAAGCACCATGAGTCATTTCGGCAGTAAAATGGACTTTTTTCCCTTGTCAAGACATATCATTTAAAAAATAAGAAAAATATAAGGCATCCATTTTCTAAGAAAAATGACTAAAGCCAGTGTTGTTTTCCGTTTTAATACTTTCGTTAGGTTATCAGTAAATTGCATGTTTTCATGAACTTACCTACTGAAATCCTGTTCAGGATTCTGTTTCCTCAGAAAGAAGATAAAATATATCTCACTTGTTAGTGAGATTATTCCCATAAATATCCTCTGTTAAATCTGTGAGAGTTTAGGCATTCATCTACTGCCTGACTCCAGTTTTGTTATTTTAAAAATTTTGAACTTCATCTTATGTTTCCACCTCCCCTTGCCTGGAACAGATTTCATTTGACGACTTACATGGAAGAATGCTGACATGTTATCCTTTAGGCCTCCCAAGATGGCTTGTTCATGAGCGCTCTAGAGTCAGTGGGTGAACTATATATTGGGTTTTTAAGAGATGACTCAGAATCTGACATCCAGTAACAGAAGGTAATAAAAACCACCATATTAAAACTAGTCTTTATTACATTTGCTTGTCACTTAACTTGCTTACAGTTTATAATTGCACAGGGAAAAAAAATTAACATCAAAGAAGTAGCAGTTGATTTTATCCCAACAGGCATCTGTCCCCTTTAAATGCTACAAACAAACATTCTTTCTTAGGGAAACAGTCTATTTTTTAAAAATTTACTAGAATTCATGCAGAATTTACCAACTACTTTTTAAAAAGCAAGAGTTTCATCACGGTGTTGGAAACCAAAGACAAAATTTCAATTAAGGACAGTCTGATACTTATATGTTTCCAAAAATAAAACTGCATTATAAAATTAATAAGTTAATGAATTGAAAGATACACACTTTGCCTAAGATAAAAAATTCTTAATTTAAAAATCACTATAGAGTGCAATGAAAGAAACAAAGACTATATAAATGCATTTTTGAAAGACGTTGATGATCCCAACTTATATTTTAATATTTTGCTCATATATAGCCAAGAGTAGGAGAGAAAGCCAACCTAGGATCAATCCAAAATTTTGCAGGAGAAACATCATCCAGGGTCGTTGTGTTTGAACATGAGTCATTTCAGGAAGCTAAAAAAAGAATAAAAAACCAGAATAAGATCCAGATATATTCAACTGCTGGGAAAAGCTTGGTGGGAAAACATGAGCGACTGTTATTCAGAACTTAATAACCTTTAAAATTCCCAAAACAGTTACAAAATGCTGAATACCTACTCTACCATGACTTGGAAATGTAAGCTAAAATTAAGCCATCTGATTGTGCTTATGAGGATCCCAGAATTGGCAGTCTTTTTTTTTTTTTTTTTTTTCTTTTCTTTTGAGGCAGGGTCTTTGTTCTGTCACCCAGGCTGGAGTGCAATGCCTGTGATCACATTTCACTGCTACCTCCTGGGCTCAAGCGATCCTCTCACCTCAGCCTTCCAGGTGCGAGCCACCGCGACCAGCTAATGTTTGCATTTTTTGTAGAGATGGGGTTTCCCTATGTTACCCAGACTGGTCTCGAGCTCCTGGGCTCAAGCAGCCTGCCTGTTGCAGCCTCCCAAAGTGCTGGGGATTATAGGCATGAACCACTGCACCTGGCCTTTGGCAGAAGTCTTAAAATGACATAGTTGCCAACCAAAAACAAGCCCAACTCTTACTTTTCAGAAAATGTTTAAATGTGAAGTAGATAATGCATGAAAGGTATTATTTTGGACTGTTCTTTTAGGTTTATAAAACTACTATATGCACGGGTTGACGTAAGGCATATATGTATATATGACCAAGCATATATACATATATATGGGGGGAAGGGAGGAAGGAAGGGAGGAAGAAAAGGAGAGAGAGGGATGACTAAGGTCTTCCTGATCTTTAGAACAGTGAGGACATTATCCCCTGTGGCTATATATATATAAACATACACACACACATATATATACACACATATATACATATATACACATATATATGATGTGTGTTTATGTGTATATATATCTATATATATATAATTTATTTTTTTGAGACAGAGTTTCACTCTGTCACCCAGGCTGGAGTGCAGTGGCAGGATCTTGGCTCACCGCAACGTCTGCCTCCCGGGTTCAAGCGATTCTCCTACCTCAGCCTCCTGAGTAGCTAGGACTACAGGCATGTGCCGCCACACTCGGCTGATTTTTTGTGTGTTTTGGTAAAGACAGAGTTTCACTGTGTTGACCAGGCTGTCCTGTGGCTATATTTTATTCTCAGAGAAACACATGACAACTATTTCATGTTTGTGAAATGCCCTAACACCATTAAGAGGGAAAGGTTCACTCAAGCATGTATGTGAAGTGCCCCAAGGTGTATTTGTCTCAAATTATTTCAAAGCCCTCACCCTGAGGTCAGAGCAAGCATACCTCTTTCATTACACAGTCGTTTCTATTGGGGCACAGGCTCGGGTCAACAAGGACTGGAGATTTAACTCAATCTTGCCATTTTGGACCAGATAATCCTTTTTTGTGAGACCCCTCTCCTGTCCATTAGAGGATGTGTAGCAGTATCTCTGGCTCCTACTAGATGTCAGCTGTACCTCTGCCCCCAATCATGAAAACCAAAAATGCCTCCAGACATGGTCAAATGTTCCCTGGGGGATAAAAATCACTTCCAGTAGAGAACGACTCAGATGATTTTCTGGTTCAAATGAATGACCACGGACTTTAGGTTTATGGCAATAGAAAATGGTTTGACCCTTTTTTTTTTTTTTTTTTGAGATGGAGTTTCACTCTTGTCTCCTAGTACAGTGGCACGATCTCGGCTCACTGCAACCTCTGCCTCCCGGGTTCTGGCGATTCTCCTGCCTCAGCCTCCCGAGTAGCTGGGACTATAGGCATCCACCACCATGCTTGGCTAACTTTGTATTTTTAGTAGAGACAGGGTTTTGTCATGTTGGCCAAGCTGGTCTTGAACTCCTGACCTCAGGTGATCCACCTGCCTTGGCCTCCCAAAGTGCTGGGATTACAGGCATGAGCCACCATGCCCGGCCAGGTTGACACATTTTTAAGTACATGGAAAGGAGCATCCTGAATGCTCTGTTTGAGATATTTCTTCATCTTAGGTAGTTACTTCAATGGCATGAGTGTGGTTTACTATGACCCGCCATCTCACATCCCAGCATGCAGCAATGGACTCAATGACAAAGTAGGTTCCAGAACTGCTCTCCTGGGTGGACCATTTTAAACAAATTATATGCCCTTTTCATGTCTTTATGCCATGTTTAAACATCCTATACATTAGAAAAATCTTATCTAATTCATCAATTATAAATTCAAAATGACATTTTGGAAAATCTATGGAATGTGGATAAAACATAGTCTATATTTTCAATTTTGTAGTAAAATGCCTTGGCAAGAAGCAGCTGAAACATTTGATTTTATGTTTTATATATTACATATATGCTTTAAATTCCATTTATTTAATGTTTGAACTAGATGTAATTGTTACAAGTTGCTCATACAGTTAACAATGGATTTATGATGAACTTTCCCCATTTCTTCCTATGTAGTGAATGAGTATCTTTCATTTAGTAAATGCCTTGATATTAGCTCAACATTCACAGTGTTTTGGTTTCTAAATGCCTTGATATTAATTCAATATCCGCAGTGGACATGGCAGAATTCTAGGTTATATTAAGGCTTATATGTGTAGGGAAGAAATAATATTTGTTCTCAAAGAGCTTGCATTTGATGGTACTCTTGAGGGATTAACAAGGTACATGCATTGGAATTTTCCAATACTTTTTTTTTTCTTTCTTTTTTTTTTTTTGATTCAGGGTCTCACGGTTGCCCAGGCTAGAGTGCAGTGATGTGATCATAGCTCACTGTAGCCTTGAACTCTTGGGATCAAGCAATCCTCCCACTTCAGCCTCCTGAGTAGCTAAAACTGTAGGTGCACACTACCCTACCCAGCTAATTTAAAAATTTTCAGTAGAGACGATCTCTTGCTATGTTGCCCAGGCTGATCTCAAACACTGGGGCTCAACTGATCTTCCCGCCTCAGCCTTCCAAAGTGTTGGAATTACAGGCACAAGCCACTGCACTCAGCCCCAATACCTTTGCTTCTTAACAGTTTTAAGTATTTTTTAATAGTTTTCTCCAAAGCCAGACAACATAGGCCACCACCTTCCTTTATCCCAGTAAGCTGCATCTCAAACTGCATCTGTGAGGAGATGCAGTTATACCCTCTGTGGTCATTTACAGGCTCAAACTTTGATTAATCTAATTTCCAAATATGGAATAAGACCTTGGGTAGTTCCCTCTCCTCCTCCTTCTCCTCATTTTTCAAACAAGATTGTTAATTATCTTTGATGAAACATGGCTGAATTAACAGCATATCCCATCTCTGTCCCCACTGCCACCTGGCTGTTGTGAGTCTTTGATAAAGTACACAGTAGAAGCGGTTTCTGGAAAGGTTTTGTTGGCAATGACTTATAAAGTATAGGTCATCTATTGAACCATCATGCTTATTTCGGGTGGATTATTACAGAGAAAAATATTTCAGGCAAGATAGAAGCATGGTAGTAAAAATGGTTCTGGTTCAAGAGATACAATTTGAGATGAATTTTCAAATCATCAGTATCTTCATGAACCTACATTTTAGAAAAGCTCAGTTTTGAATTTCCATCTTTGCCTCACACTTCCAGGAAGGGTCTTTGGCTGGGGAGAAGTAGACCCTAGATTAGGGTCGATTTAATCACCAAAATGTTTTAGGTACAAAAGCACAGAGCTAGAATTAATATCTTGGATATTATAGCAGAATTTCAAGCTGTTTCTGTTTTGACTAAATTCAAAAAATGTCCCAATTATTTTTATTTATTTATTTATTATTTATTTATTTTATTTATTTATTTTTGAGACAGAGCTTCACTCTTCTCGCCCAGGCTGGAGTGCAGTGGCATGATCTCAGCTCACTGCAACCTCCCCACCTCCCAGGTTCAAGCAATTCTCCTGCCTCAGCCTCCCAAGTAGCTGGGATTACAGGCACATGCCACCACACCTGGCTAATTTTTGTGTTTTTAGTGGAGACTGGGTTTCACAATGTTAGCCAAGCTGGTCTTGACTCCTGACCTCAGGTGATCTGCCCACCTTGGCCTCCCAAAGTGCTGGGATTACAAAATTGTCCCAAATTTTTAAAACAATTGTTCAATCTATTATTTTTCTCACTAGCCTAAGCTTATAAACCTGCTGCTTGCTTGGAGGGTTTAATACCTATCAAATTGAATGTATCTTTTATGAGAATCAGTGACCCTACTCCCAGTGAGAAAATCAAGAATTCTTTATTCTTGTATATAGATGACAGCATTATCCACCAGAAAACATCATGAATATTTTCACAACTCCAGAGGCAACATTTACATGGAATCCAATGTCTTCAGGAGTTGCAACAGGCTCCTGTATTTTTTTTTAAATCAAAATAATGGACCCTATAACTTGCCATACAGTTAGCTGTGCCTTCTTCTTTTTTTTTTTTCTGAGATGGTAGTCTCACTCTGTCACCAGGCTGGAGTGCGGTGGTGCGATCTTGGCTCACTGCAATCTCCACCTGCCGGGTTCAAGCAATTCCCCTGCCTCAGCCTCCCAAGTAGCTGGGACTACAGGCACGCACCACTATGCCTGGCTAATTTTTTGTATTTTAGTAGAGATGGGGTTTCATCATGTTGGCCAGGATGGTGTCCATCTCCTGACCTCGCAATCCACCCACCTCGGCCTCCCAAAGTGCTGGGATTACAGGTGTGAGCCACCGCACCTGGCCTAGCTGTGCCTTCTAGCAGCACTTCTTTCCTGCCAGGTCTTTCAGGTTGTTCTGGCTACAAAGTCTTATGTGATACTTATTTGCCTTTCATTTACATCTATTTATCACATCCTTTCTTATATATTTTTCCCCCTTTTACTTCTCATAATCCTGCAAGTGATAAAACTATTCACTCCTCTCAGTTTTGAAGAAACATTAGCTCAGAGAGGATAACAGCTCACCCACAGTCACATTGTTGTGATGTCAGAAGGAGGACAAGAAACCAGGTCTCCCCGTAACTGTAGTGAACATACAAATAACTGCAAAGAACAACTCTCTATCTGAAATTCACCCTTTCTATCTGAAATTCATCCTTGTCTATTATGACCAAGGGCAAATTGGTCTAATTAGAAAAAAATGGAAAATGTCAATGGCAGAAACGTCCCATTAGGCATAAAAGTGTCACTGCACTTAATGAAAATTTGATAAAATACATGATGCAATCAATAATGAATTAGTTATCAATAATCAATAATTAACACTTAATAAATCAATAAACAATAACAGCAAACACACCAACAGAAAATTAGGCAAAAGATACTAAACAGGTAATTCAAGAGGATGAAAATTAAATGGTCCAAAAAATTTTGGAAAAATGTACAATCTATAATAATTTTTAGGCCGGGCACAGTGGCTCATACCTGTAATCCCAGCATTTTGGGTGGCCTAGGCTGGCAGATCATTTGAGGTCAAGAGTTCGAGACCAGCCTGGCCAACATGGTAAAACTCATACTCTATTAAATAATAAACACAAAAATTAGCCAGGCATGGTGGCAGGTGCCAGTCATCCCAGCTACTTGAAAGGCTGAGGCAGGAGAATCATTTAAACCTGGGGGGCAGAGGTTGCAGTGAGCCAAGACTGTGCCACTGCACTCCAGGCTAGGTGACAAGAGTGAGACTCCGTTTCAAAATATATATATATATACACATATATATATATTTTTTTTCTATTATGCTATTATGCTGCCTTTGTTGTAAAAGATATCACAGTACTGGTTCTATGTTTTCAAGGCAGACAATATGTGTTTGAAAAGACTTGGCTGGGCGCAGTGGCTCATGCCTGTAATCCTAGCACTTTGGGAGGCTGAGGCGGGCGGATCACGAGGTCAGGAGATGGAGACTATCCTGACTAACACAGTGAAACTCCGTCTCTACTAAAAAAATACAAAAAAATTGACCGGGTGTAGTGGTGGGCGCCTGTGGTTCCAGCAACTCAGGAAGCTGAGGCAGGAGAATGGCGTGAACCTGGGAGGCGCCACTGCACTCCAGCCTGGGCGACAGAGCGAGACTCCGTCTCAAAAAAAAAAAAAAGAAAGAAAGAAAAGAAAAGACTAAGTTTGCAACTAAGTTTGCAAGCTCATAGATATGGACAAACAGTGCAAATCAACATTTCAAAAAAAGTTTAATGGGATTCTCATCCTGATATAAAAGTTTCAATTTCAATTTCGGTGGCCTATGTGAACTTTCCATGTTCACACATAAATCAATTTGGTGGGAAACCCAGCTAAACCTGCTTTTGTGACAATACTTGGCTCTTTTTAGTATGATTATGGATGAACATATGAACCATAATATCTCCTAGATACCAAATACCAGAGAGTCCTACAGAAAGTCTTTCCAAGAGCTACAAATATGAAATGCCAAAACTCAAACCACATCTAATTACAGCTTTCCACCTTCTCTTAATCTCCATACATGTATATATTTTTCCATCATTTTAGCCAGTAAATTTTGAAGGAAAATAAAGGTTCATATGAATCAATTTTCAAGAGTATTTATTTTATTTCTTTGTTAGAAATTTAAAATTTCTGGCAAGAGTTTGAATGCCACCATTTCCCTCCTGAATTGCAAAAACAAAAGAAAAATCCCGTCTTCCTCCAGGGCAGTTAAGTCCTGTTATTGGGCAATTTTACTGATCTTGATTTATACTCTAAGAGTAGAGGAGGGAAAATGATGAATAGAGCATATTAACAATGACGTAAAGGTACAGAGAAAAAGGAGGACATTTTAGCAAAGTGTCTTGCGCAGAGGTAGTGCTAAGATAAATTTTCTTCAGATTTCTGCCAGAAACTTGGAAACCTTAAAGTAGAGAAGTAACTTCCTTTCTTACCACTATGTTTCACAAGTTGTCCAACCCAGATCAGTAGATACAAAGAGTTGTTAGTCAAGTAGTTGTAATTTTCTGGAAATAAAAAATCTTTAGCTAAAGTGCATCCCTTTGGTCTGCTATTGTTGAGTTCTTTTTTCAATTGTGAATCAAGGCACAGGTAAGAAATGCCTTAAAATGAAGCAGAGTCCACAAACTATGACTTATCCACAGAGAATGGTCCCCACAAGTTCTGTTACCTAATTGAAAACTACTTATGATGGCTAACTGCTAAGTAGCATTTCTGAACATTTTAGAAAGTGACATTAAGAAAATGTTTTGGTGGGGCGCGGTGGCTCACACGTGTAATCCCAGCACTTTGAGAGGCTGAGGCGGGTGGATTACCTGAGGTCAGTAGTTTGAGACCAGCCTGACCAGTATGGTGAAATCCCATCTCTATGAAAAACACAAAAATTAGCCAGGCGTGGCGGCAGGTGCCTATAATCCCAGCTATTTGGGAGGCTGAGGCTGGAGGATTGCTTGAACCCGGGAGGTGGAGGTTGCAGTGAGCCAAGATCACACCACTTCACTCCAGCCTAGGTGACAGAGCAAGACTCCATCTCAAAAAAAAAAAAAAAAAAGAAAGAAAGAAAATGTTTTAAACTTGAGTCAATCCCTAAAACTGCATTCCTAGTCAAGTCGAAGCTTTAAAATAAATACTCATGAAGAAAATTAGGAGAACCATCAGGAAAGAAAGTAGACAAAATACCAGCATCTGGTCCTATGTGATAACTGTAAACTTGGGAGAACGTGTCACAAAGAAGGATGATCTATAACACATCCTCTGGAACTTGTATTTTGTCCCTCTTTCTTGTACATCTGAGTTTCAGACTCTCATGACAAGCAAAGGCTTCACTCTCCATTTCCATTGTAATCTGAAACTGGTTTCCTGTTGGCATCACTAAAGACCCATTATCAAATATTTCAACATTTACCTTTATTCATGATTCATAAATATACACACTGAAGAAGAAAGATCAGCCTCCAACGCTTCCAAGATAAAGATGTCAAAGAGCTTTCATTGATAAAATTTGCAATTCAAATATAGAAACAATATTCATTTACTGATGACATTTAGAGACGTCTCCCATGAAGGTAAGGTTGTACTTTAAGTATTTTTCTCTCTCAGGAATGCATAACTTCTGGCATTATGAACGTTTAGAAGTGATTTGCTTCTCCATTCATAAAGTTCACTTAACTGACGTATGACATCTGTTTCCAAGAGGGGTCCTAAAAGTCATTGTGCACATGGAGGCACATTTGCATTTGATAAGCAGAACCATGTTTGTTTCTAAGAAATGTGATAAAGAAGAAAACTCAAAAACTTCTCCTGAGGGCATTCTAAATATGCTTAATTTCTGGAGGAACACACATTCTGTGGGAGTCTCTAACTCCAGCCCATTTGTAAATGGCTTAGTTTGTCCTTGCAGAAGGCAAGCATTTAAGAACAAAATGGAACTGATGGTGCAAGTCACCATTTGGCTTACAAATGAGCAATTGCCACTCTATCCTAACAAGTAAAGCTGATCAACTGAAAAATCAACAAGTCTTTTTAGATGCATCAGAGAAAGGTACACACTGTCTCAGACATTAGAGAGACAGCAGGTAGACTTAGACAATCACAACTTACCAGAGCAAAAGCCAAGTAGCAGAAACCTCTGCTAGAACCAGTCAGTGGAAGGTTAAGAAAATCTGACTGTAAAGAATGAATTGCTGAAAGCTCAGCCTGGACAACTCTGAGTTTAAAATTCCAGAAGACCCAATCATAGAAGGCCCCTAGATTTTGTGAGTTTTACCTCCAGGAGCTCCACGGGTTCTCACAGTGAAAACTGGAGAAAAATCTTCTTATACTTCTGGTAGGGGGAGAGGGAAAATAATCATTTTGAAATATACCAGAGCATTCTGCTCTTAACAAGATCTTCCCTCAGGAGAAACTGGTTAACCAGAGCCTAACTTGTTGGGGTTTTATCAAAGCCTAATCTACCTGTGGAAGGAAAATACCAAATTTTAGCCATTTCTAGCCATCCTGTCTTACTTGGGGGAAGAGATAATGAGAAACACTAATGAAGTTCATAGTCCAAGGCACAGGCTTACTAAAAGACTGAGATCTACCAAAGGACTATAGAGCCTTCCCCTTCCCATATGTATTCCGTAGTACCACATTACTAATGGCCTATTTAGCACAATTCTGTTCACTCAGTACAACATGTCTACCTTTCAAACTACAGGACATGTTAAAAGGCAAAAAACAGTTTAAAGAAACTGAACAACCATCAGAATCAAAATCAGACGTAATAGAAATGTTGAAATGATTGGACCAGGCGTTTTAAAATACTATGATTAGTATGTTAAGGAATTTAATAAAAAACGAGACAGTATTCAAAACAGAAGGAAAATGTAAGCAGAAAAATGGAAATTATTAGAAAAATAAAAAATAAATGCTAGAGATTAAAAACACTGTAACAAAAATGAAGAATGTCTTTGACGAGCTAATTAGTAGATTAGACATGGTTAAAGAGAGAATCTTTGATCTTGAGGATTTTACAAAACAAACTTGAAAAACAGAAAGCCAAAGAGAAAAAAAGGACTGAAAAAAGAAAACTCTGAACAGAATATCCAAGAACTTTGGGACAACTGCAAAAGGCATAACATATTAGAAAGAGGAGAAAGAGGCAAAAACACCAGAAGGAATATTTGAAACAATACTGAGAATTTCTCCAAATTAATGTCAAATGCCGAATTATAAATATAGGAAGCTCAAAGAACATCAAGCAGGAGATATGCTTTAAAAAAACCCTATATCTATGCATATCATCTTTAAACTTCAGAAAACCTTGAAAGAAACCAGATGAAAAATATATCTCACCTTTAAAGAAGCAAAGATGAGAAGCATCTGACTTCTCGGAAACTGTGCAAGCAAGAACTTAAATATTTAACTAAATATTCAAGTGAACTAAAATATTTAAACTAAACTAAATATTTAAAGTGTTAAGGGAAAAAACCACCCACCTAAAAATCCTGCACCCTACTAAATTATATTTCAAAAGTGAAGGAGAAATAAAGACTCTCTCAGAAAACAAAAATAGAGGGAATTTGTTTGTTACCAGTAGCTATGCCTTATGAGAAATGTTAAAAATTCTTCAGAGAGAAGGGAAATGATACTGGTCAAAAACTTAGATCTACATAAAAAAGAATAGCACTTGAGAACGAATAAGGGAAAGTAAATAAAAACCTTTATTTTTCTTATTCTTAGTTGATCTAACAGATTACAGTTGTTAATAATTACAATATTGGATTCAATTATGTATGCTCATGTATAAGTGAAATGAATGAATATGTGATCCAAGAGACAGGAGGGAAGAATTAGAGATATTTTATACAAGGTACTTGCACTGCTTGTGAAGTAGCATATTATTTGAAAATAGACTTGGATTAGTTGTAAATGTATAGTGCAACTCTAGCACAACCACTAAAATAAATTTTAAAAGAAGCATGATTTATATGCTAAAAATAAGAGAAAACAGAACCATGTAAAATGCTTCATTAGAAACCAAAAGGCAAAAAAAAGTGGGAAAGACAAAGACAGCAACAGACAACAAAGGTAATGAATAATAAACAGTAACAAATATGGTAGATATTGATTCAACTAAGCAGTCACTATAACAATTATCTAAATATACCAATTAAAAGACAGAGATTATAAGAGTGCATCAAGAAACGAGACCCAACTCCATGCCATCTATAAGAAACATGCTTTAAATAAAAAGAAAATATAGATTGTAAGTAAAGGGTTGGAGAAAGGTATATAAGTGGTTGTAGCGATCTTAAATTTTGGACTGAGCAGAGTTCAGAGCAAGGATAGTTATGAAGGATAGATGGTGTATTACATAATGAAAAAACGATTTAATACTCCAGGAAAACATAAAATCCTTAATGTGTATGTATGTAACAAGACAGTATTAAAATATGTGAGACAAAAATGGATAGAACTACAAGGAAAAATAGATTTATTCACAACTAGATTTGAAGACTTTAGCATTCGTCCATCAGAAATGAACAGAGGGATTTTGGGTCAAGATGGCTCACTAGAAGTAGCTAGTTTGTGGTTCTCTGACAGAGAAGACATAGAGTGGCAAGTAAAGACTAGCTCCTCAACTAGATCATCCAGGAGAATATGTTTAGAATCATCAAGTAAGTAATGAGAGCCATTTAGAGTGGAGAAGAGTGAGAAAGGATAGCTGCCCACTAGGGATGAAGTGGAGCCAAGGCAGGGTCCCCACCAAGGGGAACATTAAGTGAGCAAGAGTGCCTGGGGACCCACACTTCTTCCATGGACCTTTGCAATCCTGGGCACAGGAGATCCCCCTGGCCTCCCCTCAGGTCCTCCAGACTGACATGGAGAGCTACATGGAGTCTGGGCAGAGCCTCTGTTCAGGCCCATGAGGAACCTCAAGGGCTTTAGATTCCTGAACACCATGGCACCAGCTGTCTTAGCTGCACCAAGAAGGGAAGCCAGGCTCTCTTGCAACCACAGTGCTGAGGAGCAGACAGACTACAGGCCTCACTTCCATCAACACCTTGCTGGGCAAAGCCAACTGACCTGGGACCCAGACACAGCCACCCCACCTCCACCTGGGCACTAGGGCCAGTAGCCACTCTGCATTTCTCTGGGATGCTGATCCCAGAGGTAACCAATAGGCCTGTCCTTTTTGACACTGCTGCAGCCCCCACCCCTACTGCCCTCAGGCTGCAGTTAGAGCAAAGAGACTAAGACTTGTAGGCCTCCAGTAAACCACAGTTGCCTCATGGAAAAGTGGTCAGACTGTTTTCCACACGGGTCCCTGTCTCTGCTACTCCTCACTGAGCAGCACCTCCTGACCTGGGTCTACAGCATAGCCTCCCTGCCCCAACCTGAGTACTTCAGTTGGTGGTGGCTCTGCATTTCTCTGGGGAGGAAATCCCAGAGACAACCCAGACTCTCAGCCATTGCTGCTACAGAGGAACTACCCTTGCTGCCCTTGGGCTGGAAGGAGAATAAAGACCCTGATCACTTTGCTCCTTTACCAGGCAGGGCCCCCAGATTGGGCTTGCAGTACGGCCACCCCACCCCAGTGAACATTCCCATTGGAAGTGGCTTTGTGTCTGTCCATCGTGGAGTTCCCAGCGGTAACTGACAGCCCCTCTGCCACTGCTGCAGCAGCAGAACCTTCCCTTACTAGTGCTACCTGGTCCCCTACCACCAGTCTGTGGAAGAACAAAATGACTGAGTGCTTTACTCGCTCCTCCAGCATAACCCAGCTGCCCTAGGAAGGAGAGGCCAGACTGTCTTCCCCATGAACCCTCTGACATCCCTGCTCTTTACCAGGCAGCTTGGGCTTGCAATTTAACCACTCCACACTGGGCTGATCATTCTAATTGACAGCAGTTCTATGCTTCTCTTGGGTGGAGCCCCAAGAGACAAGTGAAAGGGCCTCCGTCATTGCCACTGTCAAGGTCCCCATCCCTGCTGCCCCCCAGCTGGGGAAGGAACAAAAAGCCTGAGCTTGCCCCAGGGCCGTGATGCACAGCCCCAGAGGGCCAAGCTGAGATCTGTGACAAGCACCCATGTAGGAGAGGAGCCTACATGCTCAGCACTGAGAAGGGGCATGGATGCAAACACAAGGAAATACAGAGGAACCAAGTGGCTAAGAGCCTGTCTACTGGTCATTACTCTTAAGCACCATATACTGGATTAGAGCCCAGATTTCAACACCAAAAATACTATGCTAATATAGACCTCTGTGAAACCAAGGACTAGAATTCAGCCACAAAAAAGGACCCTGCACAAAGCCTTGGCCCTCTGGAAACATCCAGAAATGAAGCTAACTGACCAGGCTCAAATTACACCACAGTTAAAGAAACATCAGCCCACAGGGATGCAAATGAACCAGAACAAGAACCCTGGCAACTCTAAAATCAGGAGTGTCTCCTTACGTCCAAACTGCCATACTAGCTCCCCAGTAATGGCTGTTAACCAGAATGAAATGGCTGAAATGAAAGACCTAGAATTGAGAATCTGGATAGCAACAAAGATCATCGAGATTCAAGAGGAAGTTAAAACCCATTCCAAGAAATCTAAAGAATCCAGTAAAATGATTCAAGAGAATGAAAGATAAAATACCCATTTTAAGAAAGAATCAAAGTGAGCTGATAGAACTGAAAAACTCACTGTATAAATTTTGTAACACATTTGGAAGTATTAACAGCAGAATAGACCAAGATGAGGAAAGAATATCAGAGCTTGAAGAGTGGTTCTTCGAATTAACTCAGTCAGACAAAAATAAAGAAAAAAGAACTAAAAAAAATAAACAAAATCTCTGAGAAAAATGGGATTATGTAAAGAGATAAAATCTATGACTCATTGGCATTCCTGAAAGACAGGGAGAAGAAGCAAGCAAATTGGAAAGCATATTTGAGGATACTGTGCATGAAAATTTCTTCAACCTTACTACAGGGGTTGACATTCAAATTCAGAAAATTCAGAGAAGAAAACCCTTGCAAGACACTATATAAGACAACCATCCCCAAGACACATAGTCATCAGATTCTTCAAGGTCAATGCAAAAGAAAATATATTAAAGGCAGCTAGAGAGAAGGGGCAGGTCACCTACGAAGGGAAACTCATCAGACTAACAGTAGATTTTTCAGCAGAAACACTACAAGCCAGAAGATGTTGGGGGCCTAATAAAGATCCTTAAAGAAAAGAAATTTCAACCAAGAATTTCATATCCAGCAAAACTAAGCTTCATAAGTGAAGGAGAAATAAAATCCTTTACAGACAAGCAAATGCTAATGGAATTTGTAACTACCAGACCTGACTTACAAGAGGTCCTTAAGGAAGGGCTAAGCAGAAATGAAAGACCATTACCAGACACCACACAAACACACTCAAGTACATAGACTACTGACTCTATAAATCAAATACACAATGATGTCTACATAACAACCAGCTAACAACACGATGACAGGATCAAATCCATACACATCAATATTAACCTTGAACATAAACAGGCTAAATGTCCCACTTAAAAGGCACCGAGTGGTAAGCTGGATAAAGAAGCAAGACCTAAATGTATGCTTTCTTCGAAGAGACCCATCTCACATGCAAGAACACCCACAGACTCAAAGTAAAGGGATGGAGAAATATCTATTAAGAAACAGAGATCAGAAAAGAGCAGGGGCTGTTATTCTTATCTTAGACAAAACAGACTTTAAGCCAACAATGATCAAAAATGACAAAAAAAAAAAAAAAAAGGGCATTACATAATGATAAAAGGTTTGATTCAACAAGATGTAATTATCCAACCAATGGAACAGGTTAGAAAACACAGAAATAAAGCTGTACACTTACAATGATCTGATCTTTGACAAAGCAGACAATAACAAGCAGGAAAGGACTCTATTCAATAAATGGTGCTGGGATGACTGGCTAACCATGTGCAGAAGATTGAAACTGGACCCCTTTCTTTCACCATATACAAAAATCAACTTGAGATAGATTAAAGACTTAAATGTAAAACCTAACACTACAAAAATTCTAGAAGAACACCTAGCAAATACCATCCTGCATATCAGTCTTGGCAAAGATTTCATGACAGAGACTCCGAAAGCAATTGCGAAAAAATTCAAAAGTTGACAAGTGGGACCTCATTAAACTAAAGATCTTCTGCACAGCAAAATAAACTCTCAACTGAGTGAACAGAGAGCCTATAGGATGGGAAAAGTATTTGCAAACTATCAATCTAAGAAAGGTCTAATATCTAAAATCTATAAGAAACTTAAATAAATTAACAAGCAAGAAACAAATAGCCCCATTAAAAAATGAGCAAAGGACAGGAACAGACATATCTCAAAAGATGACGTACACATGGCCAACAAGCATATGAAAAAATGCTCTATATCACTAATCATTAGGGAAATGCAAATCAAAACCACAATGATACACCATCTCATACCCATTAGAATGGCAATTATTAAAAAGTTAAAAAACAGCAGATACTGGTGAGGTTGCAGAGAAAGAGAATGCTAATATACTGCTGGTGAAAATGTAAATTCGTTCAGCCACTGTGGAAAATAGTCTAGAGATTTCTTAAAGAAGTTAAAATAAAACTACCATTCAACCCAGCAATCCCATTACCAGCTATATATCCAATAGAATATAAATCATTCTACCATAAAGACACATGCACCCATATGTTCATCACAGCACTATACACAGTATCAAAGACATAGAATCAACCTAAATGTCTGACAATGGTGGAGTGGATAAAGAAAATATGGTACAAATACACCATGAAATACTATACAGCCATAAAAAAGAAAGACTGCATCTTTTGTGGCAACATGGATGAAGCTAGTGGCCATTATCCTAAGTGAATTACAACAGGAACAGAAAACCAAATACCACATGTTCTCACTCATAAGTGGGAAATAAATACTGACACAAAGAAGGGTATAATAGATATTAGGGCTTACTTAAGGTGAAGGGTGAGGATTGTAAAACTACCTATTGGGTATTACGTTGATTGCCAAGGTGACAAAATTATCTGTATACCAAATCCCCACAATATGCACCTTACCCATGTAACATACTTGCACCTGTATCCCTTGAACCTAAAAAAAATTGGAAGATAAATAAATGAACAGATCTAGCAGGCAGAAAATCTGTAGACATAGTTGAATTCAGCAGGACATCAATCAATTGGACATAATTGACATCTATAGACTACTTTATCCAATAAGAGCAGATTGCAAATTCTTCCCCAGCTCATGTGGAACATTACCAAGATAGACCACATTCTGGGCTATAAGACTGACCTTAACAAATTTAAAATAATAGAAGTCATACAATTTCTATTCTTAGGTCATATGGATTAAACTAGAAATCAATAACAGAAAGATAGCTGGAAAATACCAAAAGAACTGGAGATTAAATAACATACCTCTAAATAACACATGAGTTAAGAAAGAAATCTCAAGAGAAAATAAAACAGTTTTGAATGAATGAAAATAAAAATAAAATTTATTAAAATTTGTGAGACAAGAGTGAAAGTGGTGCTCAAAGGGAAATTCAGAGCATTGGATTTCAGAAAAGAATCAGAAATTATATATATCAGAAAGCAATAAAGATCTAAACTCAATATTCAAAGCTTCCTTCTTAGGAAACTGGAAAAAGAAGAGCAAACTAAATCCAAAAGTAAGCAGAAGAAAATAATGAAAGAGCAGAAATCAATGAAATCAAAATCAGGTAATCAATATAGAAATTCAACAAAGCCAAATCTGGTTCATTGAAAAGATTAATAAAATAGATGAGCCTCTAGCTAAGCTAACAAAAAAAAAAAAAAAAAAAAAAAAAAAAAGGAGAGAAGATACAAAGTATTGATACTGGAAATCAAAAAGACGATGTCACTACAGATTCTGTGAACATTCAAGGATCATAAAGAAATATCAGGAGCAAATCTATGTCCCCAAATTTGATAACATAGATGAAATGGACCAATTCCCTGAAAAACACAGTCAGCTAAAACCCACACAAGAAGGAATAGACAATCTGAATAGGCCTTTATCTATTAAAGAATTTGAATTAATAATCAATAACCTCCCCAAACAGAAATCACCAGGCCCAGATGGGCTCACCAATGAATGAAACACTTTAGGAAAAAATTTTACCAATTCTCTAAAATCTCTTTCAGAAAGCAGAAGTAGAAGGAATATTTCCTAACTCATTTTGTGAGACTAGCATTATGCTAAGAACAAAACCAGGCAAAGACATTACAAACAAAGAACACCAACAGATCAACCACAGAGCAATGCTTCTCAAAAATATAGACGCAAAAATGCTGAGCAAAGCATCAGCAAATCAAAACCAACAACGTACAAAAGGAATTATAACTACAATCAAGGGGGATTTATTCCAGGTATGCAAGGCTGATTCAACATTTGGAAATCAGTTAACATAATCTATCACATCAACAACTAAAGAAAAAAAATTACATGATCATATCAATAGGTGTAGGAAAAGAATTTGACAAAATCCAACATTCAGTCATGATAAAAACTCTCAGTAAACTAGGAATGAAGGTAATTTCCTCAACTTGATAAAGAACATTTACAAAAACCTATAGCTAACATATACCTAATGGTGAGAAACCAGAAGTTTTCCCAGTAAAATCAGAAGAAAGGCAAGGATGAGCCCTCTTACCGCTGCTTCTCAATATCATACTGGAAGTTCTGGCTAATGCAATAAGATAAGAAATGGAAATAAAAGACATGCAGATTAAAAACAAAGAAATAAGACTGCCTTTGTTCACAGATGACATGATAACTATAAAGAAAATCTAAAAGATTCAACAAAAAAGCTCCTAAAACTGATAGTCAAGTATAGCAAGATTGTGGAGTACATGGTTAATATTCAACAGTCAACTGCCTTTCTCTACATTGTCAGTGAACAGGTGAAATTTAAAGTTAAAAACCCATTACCATTTACATTTGCACTTCCAAAAATGAAACACCCAGTTATCAATCTAACAAAATGCCCAAGATGTATATTAGGAAAACTACCAAACTCTGACAAAGGATATCAAAAAACTAAATAAATGGAGAGGTATTCCATGTTCAAGGATAGGAAGACTGTATATCCTCAAGATGTCAGTTATTTCCAATTTGATGTATAGATTCAATTCAATCCAAATCAAAGTCCCAGCAAGTTATTTAATGGGTATCAACAAACGAATTTTAAAGTTTACATGGAGTGGAAGAAATCCATAGTAACCAACTCAATATTAAAGACTGACACTGAAAAATATTGGAGAGCTGACACCACCTGACTTCAAGACTTACTACAATGTTACAGGAATCAAGACACTGCTGTGTTGCTAAAAAAATAGACAAATAGATCAATGGCATATAACAGAGAGTCCAGAAATAGGCCTATATAAATACAGTGAGCAGATCTTTGATAAAGGAGTAAACACAATAAAATGGAGCAATGGCCTCTTTTCAAAAAATGGTGCTGGAACAACCTGAAATCCACTTACAAAAAAGTGAGTCTAGACACAGTCTTATATTCTTCACAAAAAGGTGGATGGATCATGAGGTCAGGAGTTCGAGACCAGCCTGGCTAACACGGTGAAAGCCCATCTCTACTAAAAATACAAAAATTAGCCGGGCTTGGAGGCATGCACCTGTAATCCCAGCTACTCAGGAGGCTGAGGCAGCAGAATTGCTTGAACCCAGGAGGCAGAGGTTGCAGTGAGCTGAGATTATGCCACTGCACCCCAGCCTGGGTGACAGAGCAAGACTCCGTCTCAAAAAGAAAAAATCAATTCACAATAAAGCATAGACCTGAATTAAAAATGCAAAACCATAAAAATCCTAGAAGATTATGATAAAAGAAATCTAGGTGACCTTAGGTATAGCAATGACTTTTCAGACAAGATGCTAAAGACATGATCTATGAAAGAAAGAATTCATAAGCTAGGCTTCATTAAAATTAAAATGTATTTTTAAAAATATATAAGTAGATAATTTATTTGGGCCAAGCTTCAGGATTGCGATCCAGGAGCATAGATTCAAGTTACCCTAAATATATACTCCCAAAATTAAAACCTCAGTTCGGTGAAAGACAATGTCAAGAGAATAAGAAGATAAGCCACAGAATGGGGAAAAACATTTGCAAAACATTATCTGGTAAAGGCATCGTATCCAAAATAGACAAGAAACTTTTAAAAGATAATAGGAAAACAGACAATTTCCAATTAAAAATGGGAAGACCTGAGTAGAGACTCCCCAAAGAAGATGTATGATGGCAAGTAGTCATATAAAAAGATGCTTAGCATTTTATATTATTAGGGAATTGCAAATTACAACAACAATGAAATACCTCTATACACCTATTAGAATGGCCAAAACCCACAACACTGACAGCAACAAGTACTGGTAAGGATGTAGAGCAACTGGAACTCTCATTCATTGCTGATGGAAATGCCAAACGGTACAGCTACTTTGGAAGACAGTTTGGTAGCTTCTTACTTAACATACCCTTATCATATGATCCAGCAATCATATTTCTTGGCATTTCCTCAACAGATTTGAAAATGTTTGTTCACACGAAAACCTGCTCACGTGTATTTATAGCAGCTTAATCCATAATTACCAAAATTTGGAAGGAACCAAATTTGGATGTCCTGCAGTAGGTAAATGGATAAATGGTGATGCATCCAGACAGTGAAATATTATTCCGCACTAAAAAGAAATCAAACTGTAAAAAGACAGAGGAAACTCAGATTTGTATTATGAAATGAAAGAAGCTAATTTGAAAAGGCAGCATACTGTATCATTACAGCTATATGACATTCTGAAAAAGGCAAAACCATGAAGACAGTAAAAAGAGTAGTGGTTGGCCGGGCGCGGTGGCTCAAGCCTGTAATCCCAGCACTTTGGGAGGCCGAGACGGGCGGATCACAAGGTCAGGAGATCGAGACCATCCTGGCTAACACAGTGAAACCCCGCCTCTACTAAAAAATACAAAAAACTAGCCGGGCAAGGTGGCGGGTGCCTGTAGTCCCAGCTACTCGGGAGGCTGAGACAGGAGAATGGCGTAAACCCGGGGGGCGGAGCTTGCAGTGAGCTGAGATCCGGCCACTGCACTCCAGCCTGGGCGACAGAGCGAGACTCCGTCTCAAAAAAAAAAAAAAATTAAAAAAATAAATAAATAAATAAATAAAAAGAGTAGTGGTTGACAGGGATTTGGGGGAAGGAGGAATAAACATGCAGAAGACAGGGGACATTTAGGCAGTGCAACTATTCCGTATGATACAATGGTGGGTATGTGTCATCGTCCATTTGTCAAAACCCATAGAATGTATAAAACCAAGAGTGAAATCTAACATTAACTATGGACTTTGAGTGATAATGTGTTAAGGTATGTTCGTGAATTGTAACAGATGTATCATTGTGTTGCAGGATGTCTATCGTGGGGTGGTTGTGCGTGTGTAGAGACAAGGGACTTAAAAATAAAGTTTAAAAAATATCAATTTTTCAGTCACACTAGCCTCATTCAAGGCACAATAGCCACATGTAACTACTGGGCACCATTTGGATAGTGTAGGTAAAAAAAAAAAAAAGTTGATTATTTATCTTTAGAAGAACTCTTAACTAGAGTTACACATCCACTTTGAGAAGAATCATCATGATTATGATTCATTCTGTACTTTTTATGTCTCACCCATATAGTTCTGTTACTCTAAAAATTTGTTAAAAATAAAAAATAAGGAAAAACTGAAGCATATTTCAAGTTACTGGAGTGTTTGATGTCTAGGGCCCAACTAGACTGTGCTTTTTCACAGTCTTTTGTTGATATTCAGGACAAGATTTAGTCCAAGCACTTTCCACAATATTATACCACCAATACACCTAGATTTTTTCCCAAATGTGATCACTATTATGAAGAGTCACTGGAACATCTCCCTAATATCAAACACAGAGAAAAAAATGAAAAAAGTATTTTGAGTATTCACTTATTCACATATTGAGAACAATGTTAATAAGGCATTCAGCTAATTTTTATCTCAATTTTTAGAGTCTTTTGATGATTATTGATAACATGTCAACTATAAATGGTTACAAAGAGACATATAATAGTCTTTCCATTAAACAGATGTATAGGTAGGTAGATTTAATACAGTTCTTAGTGGCACCCAAAAGTTTATACAGTTTTTGCCCAACCTAATAATCTGTATAATCCTTTATCCATGCAATATCTCCAAGAAAATTTACTGAAAAATTCATCTATGAGATCACAACTTGCTGAAAAATTGGTAAGTTAGGAAGACTGTTTGGCCTTTATAAATCCAAAAAGTACATGAACTGGCTGAGTTCGTCTTTCTTCTCCCATACATCCTCTAGCCATCTTGCTAGTTGTAGTGCTTCACCATTAAGTCAATCACACTACTTTTTTACTTTTCTTCCAGGTAGTTAGAAACATGAAACCACACACAGGTTGTCTCTTCACAGCTGTGATCATCATGACACTGAAACTATAAATGCATTAGATTTGTAAATCCATACTAGTCCTAACAAGCAAGCCAGTTTGTACCTGGCATTCACTATCACAAACTTTAAGGAAATACCAGAAAAGTTGCTCTAGTGACCAACAAAAACATTCATGTAAGGATTGATTTTGTCACACAGCACAAGGACTTAAAAAGACATGATCATTTCTAACATTGAAAGACAATAGAGATTTCCTTTATTTATTGTCATAAATGCATATTTCTCTATTCATACAACTTAAAATTGGAGAAGGGAAAACAGACCCTGAATGAGAGAAATTTTGATTTCTGTTTCCAGTGGGTTTCAAAAACAAAACAAGAGAAAAGGGCTTATGTGATTGTTGGGGAATCCTTTTGACTTGTAAATGTGTCCTTAATGTACACATTTTTATGCATTATTGCATTATATTTTTAAAAATACTGCTTGTAGAACACATCTTCCTGTTAAATAATAATTTGTTAAGCAGTAGGTATATATTTTTTCACTCCCAAGATGTTAAAACAAAATCCAAATATATAAATTTAGCAAAGTTGAAAGACAAACACACAAAATTAGTTGCATTTATAAACACAAACAACGAACAATCCAAAAAAGAAATGAAAACAAATTTAATTACAATATCATCAAAAAGAAAAAAATACCTAGAAATAAAATTAACCAAGAAAGTGAAAGACTTGTACACTGAAAACTATAAAACATTGCTGAAAGAAATTAAAAACAAATAAATGGAAAGACATCTCATGTTCATGGATTGGAAAATTTAGTATTATTAAGATATCAATACTACTTAAAGTATAGACTAAAGGTAATCTCTAGCAAAATCCAATCACTTTAAAAAAAAAAATAGAAAAATTAACCCTAAAATTCATATGAAATCTCAAAGGATCCTCAAACAGCCAAAACAATCTTGAAAACTAGTAAATCTGGAGATCTTACATTTCCTGATTTCAAAACTTAGTACAAAACTAGAATAATCAAATGAGTGTGGTACTGGCTACAGACAGACATATAGACCAAGAGAATAGAATAGAGAGCCCAGAAATAAAGTCCTGCACACGTGATCAATTGATTTTCAACAAGGGTGCCAAAACCATTCAATGGACAAAGGACAGTCCTTTCAACAGATGGTGCTGGGGAAACTGGATATACACATTCAAAAGAACATGGTGGCTCATACTACAGTCTCAACACTTTGGGAGGCCAAGTCAAGAGGATCACTTGAAGCCAAGAGTTCAAGACAAGCCTGGGCAACATAGTGACACCCCAAATCTACAAAAAAATATTTTTTTTTAATTAGCTGGGCATGGTGGCATGTGCATATAGTTCCAGTTACTTGGGAGGTTGAGGTAGGAGAATCACTTGATCCTAGGAGATCAAGGCTACAGTGAGCTATGATCATGCCACTGCGCTGCAGCCTGGGCAACAGAGCAAGACTCTGTCTCTAATAATAATAATAATAATAACAACAACAATAAAGTTGGATGTTTACCTAACACCATATACAAAAATTAACTTAAATTGGATCAGACCCAAACATGATAGCTAAAACGCTAAAATTCTTAGATTGCTTTAACTGTTTAGGTTTTTAGCTTATTGTGATATATTTTGCTTATTGTAATGTGCTGATTACTTATCTTTTTAACTTATTGTAATATCATTGTTTAGCTTTTTAGCTTATTATAATATAAAGACTATAGTATTACAATATTTTTAATAAAGCACCATTTAGGGTAGATCTAAGAACCTATGTGACAATAAGAGATGTCACTTGCTGCCTGGTAAATATTCATTGTCATTACTTTCCACTATAAAACATGAAATTCTCAGTTTTGTTTAGATCTCAAAGTCCCTGAGCGTAAACTCAGTTCTCATGTCCTCACGCTTCATTAAGAACTAAAAACTAATCAATTTTTGCGGGATTGAAGTCCCTTTTTTTGATTGAAGCTTCTTAGGAGGCTGGAGTGCAGGGTGTGATCTTGGCTCACTGCAACCTCTGCCTCCTGGGTTCAAGCGATTCTCCTGCCTCGGCCTCCTGAGAAGCTGGACTACAGGTGTGTGCCACCACGCCCAGCTATTTTGTGTTTTTAGTAGAGAAGCAGTTTCATTATGTTGGCCAGGATGGTCTCGATCTCTTCACCTTGTGATCCACCTGTCTCCGCCTCTCAAAGTGCTGGGATTACAGGTGTGAGCCACCGCGCCCAGCCGCCCTTTCAATAGACTGCAGGGTTTTCTACTTCTAATTTATTTGTGATAGTTTGCTGTAAACAAGACGGAGGGAAGTCTGGAGTGTCTTTCTTTTCATGAACCTGGCTGACCCTCTAATTGGACCTTGGTGGAGACGGTTACATATGCACAGAGATGAGCTTTTATCAGCCACAGAGTCTTAAAAAGACCCTCCAGGATTTCTCTTTCTACAACATTCTGGAGAATAAACATCTTCTCTGGAATGTTTGCTTACAAATACTATATCAATTCTTGCTTTTAACAATCTTCTGAGAGTTGAATCCAAATAAAAGTTTGGTTATGGCTATCTTGTGCTTTTCCTTTTTTTCATGGAATTCATTTTTTTGGTTGTCCCTTTTGACATCAATCAAAAGAGGGATGTTACACTATGTTCTATTTTAGAATCATATTTGATTAGTAATAGTAGAATCCTCAACACTCTGTTGACTCAAGAATTTCCTGAAATTGGGAGGTTCGTTCCCGCTGTTTTGAATTTAGGTCTTTTTCAACTAGTATTTATGTTCAATAAACAACTTAACATAGCTGTTTTAACCTTCCTTATTATTCACGAAAGCAAAGACCACAGCTCTCAGCTTATGTGGGACAGCCAATCTGGAGGCTTTTCTCAAGGTTATTTTAAAATCTTCAGCTTTAAAAATTGTATTTGCTGAATAATTCAAATGCAGAATCTTATATGTCTATCACTTCCCAATGGGATCTTCCCAAGGCAATTCATGAAGCAGTTTGCAGCAGAAGATAAATTAAATTTTTTTTGAAAACTGTGAGTTATAAGATAAAGAGCACATCACTGTCACACACAATTAGGAGAGACAAAGATGTTGCCTGCTTTAAACTTGTATTTAACAATTCTCTTCTCCTTTTTTTCCTTAGGGGAAGTGATTCAGTTAGACAAATTCTTAGTGGTAAAGCTCAGCAAAGACAGACGTCAGCCAGCTTTAGTTCAGTTGAACAATGTGGGGGTTAGGATGCTGATCCCCGCACAGTTGAAAATTCATGTATAACTTTTGACTCTCCCAAAACTTAACTACTGATAGCTTCCTGTTGACCAGAAGCCTAACCAATAACACAATTAACACATATTTTATATGTTCTGTGTATTATATACAACATTCTTACAATAAAGTAAGCTAAGGAAAATAAAATGTTATTAAGAAAATCATAAGGGGGATGAGTGCAGGGGCTCACGCCTGTAATCCCAGCATTTTGGGAGGCTGAAGCAGGTGGATCACTTGAGGCCAGGAGTTCCAGACCAGCCTGGCCAACATGGCAAAACCCCATCTCTACTAAAAACAGAAAAATCAGTGGGCATGGGGCACATGCTTACAATCCCAGCTATTCCGGAGGCTGAGGCAAGATAATTGTTTGAACCTGGGAGACAGAGGCTGCAGTAAGCCGAGATCGCACCACTCACTCCAGTCTGAGTGACAGAGTGAGACTGTCTCAAAAAAACAAAGGAGGGAAGGAAGGAAGGAAGGAAGGAAGGAAGGAAGGAAGGAAGGAAGGAAGGAAGGAAGGAAGGAAGGAAATACCTGGAGGGGGCACTTTGTATTATTTTGTTTTGGGAAAGAAAAGAAGAAAGAAAAGAGAAACAAAATGAAATGAAAAGGAAAGAAAATCATAAAGAAGTGAAAATACATGTACTATTCATTAAGCAGAAGTGGATAATCATATAGGTCTTCATCCTCATCTTCACATTGAGGGGACTGAGGAGGAGGAGGAGGAGAAAGAGGAAGGGTTGGTCTTGCTGTCTCAGGGGTGGAAGAGGTGGAAGAAAATCTAAGGGTAAGTGAACCCATGCAGTTCAAACCTATGTTGTTCTAGGGCCAACTGCATTTTTAAAATAACTGCTTTGGAAGATCTGTGTGTATGTGTGTGTATGATCTGAGAAATTAGAAGAAAAGAGGAATGAGGAGTAGAAAAATACCTACATTTCTGATGGTCAATTTCTTTTAATTACAGAGAGAATTCAGTCTTCACCAAAGTTGGCTTAACTTCTCATTTTCTCAGTAGACAATTTCTAAGTGTGGGGTTTGACTGATTTTTACAGAAAGAGAATAGAAGTCTTTCAAAATTGTTGGTAAGAATGATTCACCCTTCTTGCTTTTGTTAAGAAATAATTTTCAATGTTAAATTACATTAATTTTGCTGCCTGAAATGAGTTTTGAATACTTGCTATTTCTTTCTCAGTCAAAGGGTATTTAAAATGATGCCAGTGGAACTCACTGATTTTAACTACAATATTTGTTGAAAACAAATACGTATATCAAGGTTACTTCATATGTCTTTTTCAAACAAACTCTCTTCCTGTGGGTGGATGTTTAACAGAATTACAGTTAGGTATTGCCAAACTTCAAAGAAAGGAAGACTTACTCATCCTTTGGATGGAGAAAGGATTCATTTACCAGACCCACCTTGGTAACTGTAGATCTTTGACTGAATTGCCTTGGAGTCTAGATTTCCTTGATAAAGACTCATTCAAACTCAATAAATTACAAGAAAAAGAAAGAAAAATGGGGAGGAGGGAATAGGATCAATATTCTAAAAGTCTAGGATTCTAGTTTAGTTTAATTTTATACTCATATGAAGAAGAAGAGAGGAGAAGCCTGGCTAGAAAGGTAAATGTTTGTCACTCAATTAATGTTTTTTTTTTTGTTTTTACCCAATTCATGTTCTTGAAGCTGCTACATTTACTAACCTACAATAAGTGTAGAGAGGATGAACTATACTGATAATCCTATTTATTGACCGGATTTAATACTCAGGTTTGATTTTTGCATTTTTGGATGTGTTTTAAAGGTAGAGGATCTTAAATTCATATTTAAAATACTTTCTATCCTGCCTTTCACATAAGGAAAATTATCTGGAAATTGTAAGTGCTCCAGGCAAAAGTCTGGCTGTGATATGACTTCTGGGAGACACTTCTCACAAGAGGGAAGATAAGTAAATTGCTCTAAGTGACTGCTTTTTATTCTTGAGGTTCCCGGCCCCCCCAACCCCCCACCCGCACAGTTATTAGATAAGTAAAATAAGGTTGAAGAAACATAAGGGATAGTCTTGGAGAGGAAATGAAGTTTTAAAGAGCATCCAAAAAAAGGGAGGGTTGGGGGAAGAGATCTAGAACCCTATATGGTGAGGGAGGTTGATGGGGGAAGTGGGTTTGAAATTGGGTATTTCCCCTATTCCAACTCATTTGCCTTGGATACACCTGGAGGGGCACCTGGGCTTTGTTTTATTTTGTTTTGGCATGAATTGGACAGGTACTTCCTTCCCCATTAGCTCCCTCCCTAAGTTACAGCTCCTCCACCAGCCTGGGTTCTATCAGTGTACTAAATTCCTGGGCAGTTGTCCAGCTCCCCCCATTGCAGGGACATCTCTGGTTACATCTACAGTGACAGTCCCTTGAGGTTTCTATAGTCCTGTTGCTATGGAAACACCATTTTGGCAGGATCTAAAAACCTTAAGAAAAATGCCTAAAGGTTTGAAACTTTGCTTCAGATCCAAAATAAACCTTCCTTTGGCATAACCCATTTATGTTTTTTTTAATTAACTAATTTATACTTTAAATAACAAATTATATTAGCTAAAAATATAGTCTCTCTTATCCAAACTGCTGGAAAAAAACAATACTTCGAGGGCTTTTTTTTCTAGTTGCGCCATTTTTATAAACTTTAGAGAAGCTGGATTTAAGAAATCCTCTAGATTTCCAATTCTGAGAATTTTCTTAGAAGGAACGTTCAGCTCTCAGACAAAATGAGATGCTCTTACACAGCAGCAAGAAAGTAAAGAGAAAATTAAATGCAAAGTAAGAAGGAAGGAAATAACAGAGATTAGGGCAGAAACAGTACAAAATTATAAAGCAATTGATAGATAGGTGTTGCTAGTTTTTTCTCTTGGGGAATTTATGCTCCCTGTTCCTGTAAACTCAGGTACTGTCAGACCACAGATCCCTGTTCCCGGGGAGCATGCACCAGGGAATACAGGAAAGTGGTGGTCCATAACCTTTTTGGCACCAGGGACCGGTTTCAAGGAAGACAATTTTTCCATGGACCGAGGGTCGGAAGTGAGGGGGATGGTTTCAGGATGATTCAAGCCCATTACATTGGTTGTGTACTTTATTTATATTATTATTACATTGTAATATATAGTGAAATAATTATGCAACTCACCATAATATAGGATCAATGGGGGCCTTGAGCTTGTTTTCCTGCAACTAGTCGGCCCTATCTGGGGTTGATGGGAGACAGTTACCAATCATCAGGCATTAGATTCTCATAAGTAGCGTGCAACCTGGATCTGTCACATGCGCAGTTTACAAGGTTCATGCTCCTGTGAGAACCTAATGCCCCCGCTGATCTGACAGAAGGCAGAGCTCAGGTGAGCAATGCAGAGCGGCTGTAAGTAGGGATGAAGGTTTGTTTGCTCACCTGCTGCTCACCTCCTACTGTGTGGCCTGGTTCCTAACAGGACCAGGGGTTGAGAACTCCAGCAATAAAGTTTCCAGCGAACTTGAAACTATCACTACCACCTGCTCATTTGGGGCTCCCTATATTAATGGATCAACCAACAGTGAAGAAAGTTACTCTAATGGTAAGAGCAATTGTTAGTGATTATGTCAGATGCATGTGAACAAGAGCAATCCATCTTGAATAGGAGCTGGGTAAAATGAGGCTGAGACCTGCTGGGCTGCATTCCCAGACAGTTAAGGCATTCTACATTACAGGATGAGATAGGAGGTCAGCACAAGATACAGGTCATAAAGACCTTGCTGACAAAACAAGTAGCAGTAAGGAAGCCAGCAAAATCCCACCAAAACCGAGATGGCGATGAGAGTGACTTCTGGTCGTCCTCACTTCTACCCTCCCGTCAGTGCCTTGACAGCTTACAAATGCTATGGCAATATCAGGACATTGCCCCAGATGGTCGAAAAAGGGGAGGCATGAATAATCCACCCCTAGTTTGGCATATCATCAAGAAATAACCATGAAAATGGGCAACCAACAGCCCTTGGGGCTGCTCTATGGAGTAGCTGTTCTTTTATCCCTTTACTTTCTTCATAAACTTGCTTTTTCTTTGCACTGTGGACTCTCCCTCAATTCTTTCTTGCACAAGATCCAAGAACCCTCTCTTGGGGTCTGGATTAGGACCCCTTTCCTGTAATAATTACCTTGAGGAGTTAGGGGTGCTGTTGCGTGGTGAGAAGAGAAGGAACACAGCTAGAAATTCAGATTTCTTGGAGCGTCTCTTGGTGCTTCTTGATGCCTGGTAACAATGGTCACCAGGCAACTAGAGGATACACAGCCTAACAAGGACAAAGCAGTGAACGTTCAGACCCTTCAGTGAAGACCTAAGTTGCCTCTCCCAGGAGAACAATGTAGATCAACCCAAGCAAGTGCTGCTTGGAGCTCTGGAGGATCAGGATTGGATGCTGGAGAGCAGAGATGATGAATATCAACTATGGCCTCAGGGCCAGCAGGGTTTGGAGCTTCTCCCACTTATTATTTTGTATTAAGTCTTTGTGGTATTTTGGCTGGCTATCACCATGCAGGGACTTGGGGAGACATGGGTGTTAAGAGGAAAGGAGGGCATTTGAGGAGTGGAAGGGGTCAACCGTTGATAGACATCACATGTGTGCTATTTCAGATGCACTCATTCCCATCTCTGACCCCAATCACTGCTGCAGAGACCCATTCCAAGGAGGTGTTGATTGGTTTTGCAGAGTCTTGCTTCTGGTCTACACGGCATTCCTCTTTCTCCTGCCCTGGGCTTCTTTGATGTGAGGGCTTGAGCCCCTTTACGGGAATGCTCTTAGTACTCCAGTGTGTATAACCTGGAAGTGGAGATGGCGAGGTAATGCTGGCGGGGCCAGTGTTGAACACAGGGACAAGAGCCTGTACATAAAGCCTCTTCCTTTCCCAGGTAAACTATTCTGAGATATATTTCTTGAGCCTCATGAGAAGGTCCTGTGTGATCGTGTTCCCATAGTCCTGGTCAACTTAAAAAAAACACAGATGGTATTGACTTTTCTTCCTTCTCTGTTTCAGCTCGCCGGCCCTTCACTTCTGCTCCCTGGGATCACCTCCCAGATGAATTGCTTTCACCCTGTCCTTTGTCTTCCCAGCTGCTTTGAAGGAAACCCAGTCTAGGACACTGATCTTCATAACAGAGCATTAATTTCCTCTGGCCACCCAGAGCGGCATTCATTCTTAACTTCCTTTAGACATGCTTCAATGCAATTTGGAGTTAGTGTGCTTGAATAAGCCAATTCTACTTTGGAGAATTAAGGCTGGCACTTTTCCCTGCAGAGGACTTTCTTCTTTGCTGACCTCATTGCTAATGGCCTCATTTATGTCTCTAGTTCTTGTTCTCCGGGGGCTTTGAAATAACACACCCAATTTCTTTAAAACAAACAAACAAAGATCTAGCTAGTCTTTTGACATTAACCTTGTTCAGAAGGTGCCTGGTCAATATCCAGGATTTAGCAATTAACTAGTATATTCTATCTAGTATTCCGCTTTACCCTTTTGTTGCTGCATTTATTTTATTTGCTGTTTCACAGAGTCTTTGCAACCTTGTTTTCTTCCCTTTAAATGACCGACTATTTTCTTTGGCATGGCCCCAGAGAACAGTAACAGTTAAACTTATTGCTATGTGAAAGTGCTGCGTTTGTTTAGAAGTTGCTCTGAAGGCCGTGAGAGCAAGCGACCTGGATGATAGGAAGTAGCCCCGGGAAACTCACAAGTTTTTTTTTTCCTGTCTTTCTGCCAGGATGCTGGTTTTTCCTTGGCTAATAGTCATTTGCAATAGGGTCAAGATTTATGCCAGTTGGAATCTCACAGGATATCAGTCACATTGCTCTCTTATAAGCAATTGCTTACCCTTATAAGAAAAGGAGCAGGAACATTGAAAGGAAAATGACATATTTAGCTTAGGGTTCTGCATGACAAATGGCTCTTGATAACCTTCCCAGGTCAATTCTGGGAGAGTAGACAAAAGCAAAGAAAGCAAATCGACTACAGACATTGACATTCATCTACTCAAAGAGAGAACCAGTCTGTGTGAAAAACAGAGTAAACTTCAAAAGAATCCAGCAATTGCCCTGAACTGAGCCATAAAGAGAAATTAGAAATCGAAAGTTGAAAATTAGGAAGCTCAAGAGCGAATCTGAGGACTGATGTGTTCCACACATTACCTTCAAGAGTGTTTAGTTTAAACAAAGGATAGCTCACATCATTAAATGGTGAGTGACTGTGGTTTCAAAGTCACAAAAAAACTGTAAATACAGATTTCTCAAGTTGAAAGAATCGCAGGATTCCGTAACATTGACCTCAGGTTGGGGGATAGGTTCAGAAAAAGGGGTAAAATTTGCTCCGCTTTATTTTATTTTTTTAAGTTCCTGGGAACATATGTAGGTTTGTTACATAGGTAAACGTGTGCCATAGTGGTTTGCTGCACCTATCAACCCATCACCTAGATATGAAGCCCGGCATGCATTGGCTCTTTACCCTAATGCTCTCCCCACCCCTACCCTCCCCCGACAGGCCCCAGTGTGTGTTGTTCCCGTCCCTGTGTCCACATGTTCTCATCATTCAGCTCCCACTTATAAGTGAGAACATGCAGTGTTTGGTTTTCTCTTCCTGCATTAGTTTGCTGGGGATAATGGCTGCTAGCTTCATCCATGTCCCTGCAAAGGACACGATCCCATTCCTTCTTATGACTGCATATTATTCCATGGTGCATATGTATCACATTTGCTTTATCTAGTCCATCACTGATGGGCATTGGGGTTTATTCCATGCCTTTGCTATTGTGTATAGTGCTGCATATATCTTTATAATAGAATGATTTATATTCCTTTGGATATATACCCAGTAATGGGATTGCTGGGTCAAAATTTGCTCCACTTTTCACCTTATTATCAAAATTAGAATGTTCTCAGAGCACCACAAATAATATATAAGAACATTTCTAAATATGGAAGGACATTTGGTGTTTACCTCATCTGCATGCATCTCATAAGAGTTAAGAAAAACCACCGGAAACTCAGAAGCCTTAGAGTGGGGTTTAAAAATGGCAGGGTTTGCTTTGAGAATCCCCTTATTAAGACTTACTTCAACAACGCACTGCTATTCTGGTTGTATTAGCACAGGTTTCTGCCTCCTATATTTTTTTCCTTATGAAACATTTCTTTTACTTCCAGGACAATGGTTGGATTCTGCTTCACTAGTAGTCCATCTCAATGAATCGGTTCCACATATTGCCTTCAAGATTAATTTACTTTTTCTTCTCCGGGACACAGGTAATAACATATCTGACTTTTATTCAGCTTGATTTCAGCCTTAAATCCTTCTTTGGTTATTTTATTTCATTTTTATTTGCCATATTCCAACCCATGAGAAGGGATAATCAATATGATTTTACCTTAAGATATTTTTAAAGTTGTAAACAAGCCCAATAGGGAGTGACCTTCAAAAAGACTTTTATCTTATGGAGACCAGAATTTAAGAAGCAAGACAATGTGAAATTTCCCAGGTTCAATTCCCTCACCAGGTTATACAGAAACACAACCAATGACTGAGTTATCATTAGGGTCAACAAGGACCTCTATAGGAAACATAGGTTGCAATTTTAGAGACCAAATACTCTAAAAATCTTTCTTTCTCATTTCATCAGTGCAATGGCCCTTTGGCAATTAAAACTTAAAAGATGTAATCATTAGTTTAAAAAATACGTTTGGTTAATTAAGTCAGTGATTTAATTCAATGACAAATTCAGTTGAATTATTTTCCATTGTGTAAATAAAATAACTGGCTATTTAACAGAACTTTTGCATTGTAAAAATAAAGTAGCTGGCTGATTGACAGAACTTTTCATTTTTCAACTGGAAATACAGGCATCATATATAGATACAAAGCTGGAATCAAATGAGCTGATGATTACTTTTTGAAGATTACAAACATTTCATTCTTTCCACTTAAATTCACTAAAAGAAAAAAGTTTTACATGCAACTGCTATCACACGCCTGTCACTTTAACGCTACAGAAAATATCAATATTTTCTTTACCTCAAATTACATTCTTTCTGCCTAGAAAGCACTTTCTGGGAGTACAAAGAATACTTCCTTAATGGTTTATACTGTTTTATAAATTCTTCTCTTCTACTCATTTATCCTTCCATTTTTACCAGGTTTTTTTCTCTGTTTTACATTTTCAGCATTCAGAAAACCCAAATAGAAAAGCCACCAAGCTTACCATTTCAACCAACGATAAATATAAGAACATCCCAGCAGTGACTGTGAAGATCCAGTCTTGAACGCATGGATCAGCTGACACGGAAAGGCCAATGTATAATCCTATGAAGGCAGTTAGGGAACTTATAAAATTCATCAGGATGGCAGTCTTCATAGAAAGTCCGGAGCTTAAGAGCACAGCAAAGTCTCCTGAAGTTTAAGAGGAAAGGAAAATATAATTATCATTTAATGGAAGATGCCTTTTACCCTGTTGGTCAGGCTGGTCTCGAACTCCTGTCCTCAGGTGATGCACTTGCCTCGGCCTCCCAAAGTGCTGGGATTACAGGTGTGAGCCACCATGCCTGGCTGGTTTTAATTTAAATGTGATTTTATCTTACTGGCCCGTTTGCTGACGTGATGGATAAAGTTTCCCTCCTAATATTTTTCTCACATTTAATATGTAGATTTTAAAGTCCTTGTCAAAATTCTTTAAAGTATTTCTCTGAATGACTCTCTCCCATATGGAATTCTCTGGAATCCAAATAGAGTCATTTCTGGCCCTGGGAAACATCATAAAGGAGTTTAACTGGATTTTATTCCAAGGTACAGGAGTTATTTTTCTAGTCCTCCTCTTCTTATGGTTTAAATAAATTATAAAAGGAAAGTGCTCATCTTTCAATCCTAGGTGAGAAAAAGAATCCTAGTAAACCATAGCTGGAAAGATGTTATTTCTTTCTCAACAAGCCAGAAACAGTAATTCCATTGCCAAACTTACCCATTTCATGTGGGATTTCATGACACAAGATAGCAATCGTGGTGGTCACTCCTGACTCGGATGATGAGGAGAAGGCTGCTCCTATGGCTAGGCCATCTGCAAAATTATGCAGGCTGTCCCCAACCAGAATCATGATTGCTAACAAGCTAATAACTTTACCTAAAGAACCAAATAAACACAGAAGAAGCATTAACAGAGCATTACATATTTCACCAAATCCTTCAAAACCAACCAGCTTTCCCACCTACCCTTGACATTCTTATATTCCATCTAATGAAATACCATCACTTTGTTTCAGCAAAAGTCAGGACTAGAGATTTAAGTGTGATAACCAACACACTTGAACGTATGGTCACTGTTTTGCTAACTGGTCTAATAAGATAAATTATATGCTGGCATTCCTTATTTTAACATCTTATGCAGTTATGCCTAAAGAAGAAGGTAAAAACCATGTTGTAGCCTCCCCAAATACCACTGATGACCTTCCCGTCTGTCTTTTGTAATGCATTTCAAAATAATTTAAGAACCTTGCTATAGACTAAATGTTTGTGTCTCCCCAAAATCCATACGTTTAAACTTACTCCTCTAGTGTGGTGGTATTAGGAGGTAGGGCCTTTGGAATGGAATTAATACCCTTATAAAAGAGATGCCAAGGAGTTCCCTTGCCCCTTCTGCCACTTCCCGCTGTAGGAAGGCGCCATCTACAACCAGAAAGTTGGCTCTTGTCTTGCACCTTGATCTTGGACTTCTAGGCTCCAGGACCATGAGAAAGAAACTTTTGTTGTTTAGAAGCCATCCAGTAGCTTTACCTAAACTACTTTGGTAGTTTGTTGTAGCAGACTGAGTGGGCCAAGACAAACTTCCCAGGGGAATGTCATTAAAATGGAATCTATTTCGCAAAGCTGTTCATGTGAGTTAGACTTTCTGTGTCAATCTAGGGCAGTGTGCTTTCTGTCATTGTGTGATTGTTTTGTTTCCTTTTCTGGTGAGTGCTAATGACTTCCCTGAAGCACCCCATTCACTCCCCACTGTGACTTCAAGAGAACCACAACCAACATTTCTGGCCCCATAATTAGCTTTGCAATAATTACTCAATGTTTTCATCTTCCTGCAAGATAACTTTCAGCAGTAGGCCAGTTAGATGTTGAACAAGATAAAGAGAAGCTTCCGTCTTCATGGAATTCTATTACATAATATATATTATCTGGTCAGGAGAGAGCCAATGAAATAATTTTGATCATAATTGGGTTCAGCTTTTTAATGGACAGAACTTCTGTTCTGAAAAATCTAAATTGCATGTTAGTATAACTCAATTGTAGAGTTGAATGACTCACAAGCAGAAAAAGTATTTCAAGCACAGTACTTATTTTGGTAGTAATCTGCCTAGGTAGACCATTTGATAAGAATAGTCATTAATCAATTGTCATAGTCTAAACTTTCATTAATTATTCGGTTGCATATATATTGTGTGACAGGTGTAAGTAGTAGTTATTGTTACTGTTAGAACTCAATGCATAATGCTTTTTTTTTTTTTTTTTTGACAGAGTCCTGGTCTGTCACCCAGGCTGGAGTGTAGTGGTGCAATCTCGGCTTACTACAAGCTCTGCCTCCCAGGTTCACACCATTCTCCTGTCTCAGCCTCCTGAGTGGCTGAGACTACAGGCACATGCCACCATGCCTGCCTTGTTTTGCTGTATTTTTAGTAGAGACGGGGTTTCACCATGTTCGTCAGGCTAGTCTCGAACTCCTGACCTATGGTAATCCACACGCTTCAGCCTCCCAAAGTACTGGGATTACAGGCGTGAGCCACTGCACCTGGCCTGAGTGCATAATTCTAATAATTGTGCTCAATAAAAATAGAAAGAGGATACTTCCTGGTTTCTAACTGTTACACGGCCTAAGGCTACAAGGGAGATTGCATTTTTTTTTTTTTTTTTTTTTTTGAGACGGAGTCTCGCTCTGTTGCCCGGGCTGGAGTGCAGTGGCCGGATCTCAGCTCACTGCAAGCTCCGCCTCCCGGGTTTACGCCATTCTCCTGCCTCAGCCTCCCGAGTAGCTGGGACTACAGGCGCCCGCCACCTCGCCCAGCTAATTTTTTTGTATTTTTTTTAGTAGAGACGGGGTTTCACCGTGTTAGCCAGGATGGTCTCGATCTCCTGACCTCGTGATCCACCCGTCTCGGCCTCCCAAAGTGCTGGGATTACAGGCTTGAGCCACCGCGCCCGGCCAGGAGATTGCATTATAATGTGGTTTGCCATCTTATTTGGGGAGTATGAATTGATTCATATCATATCCCACACTGTGATATAAATAACTTCAGTAAATTGCAGATAGAGCCCAAATTAACATCTAGAAGATAGCTCCATTTACTGTGTTTCAAAGATGGCCTGTGCATTTTACTTCTAAAAATCATGGATATTTAGAAATATCACTGTAAGACTAACTTACATCCTTCTTGTGGTTCACTAACTTATTTTAGTCTTTGCTAAAAAGGGGAAAATTTCAGGCAACAGCCATAAGAACAAAGAATAAATACTGAATTATTGAATTCAGGGAGTTCTTATTGACATTGCCTGGAAACGCTCAGAGTCCAGTAATGCTACCAGATCATTTAACTGCTCCTGCCAATTTTCAGAGATAAAGCTCTTCTTTGTGAAAGGAAATTTTAAAAAAACTTGAAGTGATACATTTGACAACACTGCAACATGCAAATAAACTTGTAATTTCCACATGCCTACATGTAGTCCTGGTATTAATAGCATATATTCCAAATGAGGATTTTTAGCCAATATTATACCCTGCTAGAAACCAGTGTGGCCTATTTTTGCTGTTGTTTTATTATCTCTGATCATGGGTTTCTAAATGTCAGATCATGGATAGGTAACAAGCCACAGGCAACTATAAACATTTGCATGTAAGCCATAAAGAACATGCTGTGTCTATTTCTTAAAATAATTTAAACATTATTTAGTGGGAGGCTGAGGCAGGAGAATCGCTTGAACCCAGGAGGCGGAGGTTGCAGTGAACCAAGATCTTGCCGCTGCACTCCAGCTTGGGTGACAGAGAGTTTTCGTGTGAAAAAAAAAAAAAAAAAAAATTAGTGGAAGACAAGTATTCACTGGTAATTTAATATACTCATTACAGAATTACCTGTAGTATTTTACCTTTATTCATGTACTTGGCAATCATATTGAGTTCCATGTTTCTGAACTATCAGAGGTTTTCCATGGTAAAACATGGGAGCTGGAAGTGGTATCACTGTGCTTTTTTAAAATTTAAATCAGACTGTGGATTGAATTTTTGCATCTTGTCTTTTGAAACACAAGTTGAGTTCCACAGATGAGGTAATATAAAACAAGTCATCAAATATTTGAAGCTTAATTCAATATGTCCTGGCAAAGGGGCAGTTGAGTAATGTAATATGGATGTGTTTACTATTCATTCTATAAGCCAAGCTTGACAGGAAGTAAGCAGGTAAATAGGAGGCCTACAAAATGTCTGAAGAAGACCATCGTTACTCCCTAATCTAGCATCCTCTTTCAGCTCCTGGTTTGACTGGGCATATCCTTCTTTCAAGACCACAACCAAAGAGAAAAAAAAGTCTATTGCAGATCTACTATGTGCCCAGCATTCTAAAATTACTCTTGGAACTAAAAGTTTAGAAGGAAAAATATTACTAGCAATGTTCTAAAAGCAGAAATGGACAAATTTTGAATCAAATAAATAAATTACATGAGTTAATGTATCTAAAACATTTAGAACAGTAGTTGTTATAATGGTGTTTGTTCTTAGTAGTATTTCTATCCCTGACTACATCCCAAGCTAAGGATAAAGACCATTCTTATTTTATTCCGCACTGATCAAGACCATGCTTATTTTATTCTGCATTGCATAAAACATGCCTGAAACGGCATATCTTCAAACATTTCTTCAATGAATAAAACAATGTGAAAGGATGCATTGACGCATGCATGAATGAATGAGCACAAAACAATTGTTGATACATTAGCATTTCTTTAGTTCCCCAGTGCTAGGGTTGACTAGCTATATAATCTTGAGCAGTGATTTAACCTTTCTAACAACTAGTTTCTTCATCTGTATAGTTCAGATAATATTTATTCTTACTTAAGTTGTAGGAGAATTGAATGAAATCACATCAACTGTGCAGCCCTGTGCCTAGCATATAAGAAGCGTTCAATACATGTTAGCTATATTTATTATTTGCTAAGTTATTATGGTAAAATGGGAATAACTAATCATGATGCATAACATTAAAACCTTAAGAAGTTTGTGTCACAAAAGGGTAAAATAAATGAGAAAAAATAGGGCAAAACTTCAAGAGTAACAGATGAAAACCAAAACAGACAAAAAAGAAAAAACAAACAAACAAAATCTTGCAAGAATTACTCAGAAACATAAGCACAGGTTAATAAAATCCTATCCAAAATTGGTCAATTAAATGCGGAAGAAGAAAAAATCATAGCAACAAACATCAACCTTTGTTAATTAAAAATTAAATGAACAAATGAGTTACAGAATAAGATGTGAATAAATGAGATCATTGATTTTAACTCTACCATCTCAATGACAGTGTGATAAATAAGACGTATTTGTGATGAATTTTCAGTAGACTGATAGAAGATGAGAAAACAAAGATATATCCACACTTCACAGTGAAATAAAAGCCTCAACCTTCACACAAATATATTTAGAAATGAGCTATGATAAATACATAAATGTTTACATTAATTGAAGTTTCCCCTGAAGGGAATTAGTTTAAATCAACTAAGAAAAACTTCATTTTTAAAGGAAAGAGTAAAATTGATATGAATATGTAGTAAATTTGAGAGCTGGATAGGAATTAGTTTTTATTACAAATCCTATTGCAAAGTTTTTCATAATAAACTACATACCCAATATGACATCTACATGGTTTTGACATTTTATTTTCAAACAGATATAACTGTTTTCTATGGCACTTTCTACATGTAAAGTTTAGCTTGGTACTCACATTTTCGGTTGGGGGCTGTCATACTGCCTATAGGCATTTCAGCTGCCTGTGAATCTTCTGGGCTTTTCTATTTTAAATTAAAAAATAACTGATGAAACATAAGTAATAGCCACGATTTTGTTGGAAAATGAAACATCTGGAGAGTTATGTTGGTTTTTAAAAGACATTTTAATACTCTAGATGTGTATTAGAACCTCTAGGTTTCATAGACACACACGATGTAGAACTGAAAGTCTGTGGGCAAAGCAAGTCTTTTGCACTCTTCATATTTAGATGAAAATAGCACTCTCAGGTAGATCAGAATCTTCCATAGAGAGCTGAAGGCTACTGAGACAGTCTGTAATTCAGACTCATAAATTATGTAAACCTTTATGAAATTCAAAAGCTATTAAAAAAATTATTCTTGGCCTAACTCGGCACTTCTCCTGTAAGGTGGATTGTGGATTTAGGATTCATCCTCTGATCTGTGAGCAGTGGATGTATGGAATCCACTGGATGGAAAAGAAACCCATGCCAACTCAACACCTCATTTCATTCACGGCAGCATAATATTCTGTGTTAACTGCTCTGCCAGTCAGTAAAAGAATCTTGCCCATTAAGAAAGTAGACCCACCGATTTATAAAAGACAACAATAATAGATTCAAAGTTTTTTTAAATCCTTTTATATGACAGAGAAGTGAGATTTTGAAATTGACTTTATGAGTATAAAGATTACATTTTATTTCAGAGACTGACTCATAGTCCAATTTCTGAAAAGATATTTTCCCTCTTTGCGCCTCTGATTTCAATTCTATAAAAACCTTTTTATCTGCATATTAAATATGTCCTCTTAAAAGCATATTCATAGAATTCTATGACCCAAAATTGGACAAATTTTGACACAAATGTAATGAGTTAAATGCATTTTGTGTGTGTGTAAAAGAGAAAGTAAATTTTACATATTAGTAACATTCACATATTAGAATAATAGCAGCTATTCAAAAGATAATAATAGGCTGTTTTTGGAGAAGGATGGCTGAGAAGTAAGGCAGAGCCTGTAGGATACAGAGAGCAGGAGGCAGATCTCTTACTTGAAGTTGGGTGTATACAGAAACAAAAAACAATGTGATCCCTTTATGTTACACCAAAAACCTAATTATAATCACAATGCTTTATAGTTCTGGTAAAATACCAGAATTTAGATATTTATTCTAGAATGTTTTGTCTTGTTTTTCAACAAAAGCTATTTATTGTCACATTGTGTAAAGTAATTTAGAGCCAAACATTCAGGACTTCTTATTGATTGGGAAAAAAAATGTACGTTCTTCTTTATCCTTGAGTTTCTTGAAAAAACAAGAAATTAAACTCATCAAACACTCCTAAAAGTTTGTACAATTTCTATTATGCTGTAGGTCAAACTTGCAGCTTAAATAACACGAGGAATTATGCATATATTAGTGAGCTGGAGTGTTCAAATAGCTCAAGACTCACTAAGGTACCTTCAGAGATTTGGTTACATGCATCTTGGGGCTCTGGACACTTCAAAGAGAAGGAATAAGGTCAGTATTAAAGTGATTTTTGAAACTAACCCCACCTGAAGTTATCTTCTTTCAAATCACATTTAGAATATCTAAGCAATAAATACAATTAAGGCTCTTAAAATCGTATTTTAAAGGAAATTTCTGGCTCCTATCTCTGAGTTAGCACAAGATCTGAAATCTACTCCTTGACTTCTATTTTGCTATGTCAATATCTCAGGAATAGCCTCCTCATTTCTACTGAGGAATCTATCCTTACACTGTAAACCCTTTACCCCAAGGCCATGGTTCCAGGAGGCAGGGATTTTAACAATTAAACATTACTTTCATATTTTTCCCATTCCTATACTTACTTAAGAATTTGAATGGGAATATTGTTTTGAACATGATTGGGCATTGTGCTTTGAGAATTAATATAGAAGATTTTATTGTGGAAAAGTTAGTAGAATGAAGGCACTTAACTATGAAACATCTCATTAGGCAGAATCAGTTCTCTCCTGCGTTATGAAATGAACACCCCAGTCCTAGGTGCACTGGGTAATCCCTTGCTCAACATCTGTTTGCATTCACCTAGTCATGGCTAAGGATTACTCAGAATGCAAAACCCAAAGGTCAACTGGTTTATGAAAACTTGTAAACACAAGGATTAAGGACGTGTCTACGATGTCAGTCTGATCCATACATGTTTGAAAGTGATGCAGAGAGCAATGATTTGAATCTGTGGAGGGTGCTTGTTGCTCTTTAAAACAGCTTTCAGGTGCTTGGCCGAGTTTTCTAAACAGTATTTATCATAGTTAAGAATAGGTAAAGCAGGAGTATGGAATCTGTTTGTCTACCCTACTGATTTTCATTTGTTCATTGAGGAATAAAGGAGAGAAGATAATCAGATGAGTAGAATGCTTCAGATCAACAACCTACCAACTGGATAGTTGAAGCAGATTTGCCTCTGCCTGCCTGGTCACTTAATTCAGAGTTGAGTGCAAGATGGTGGGAATGTCCCACGTGCCCATTAACCAATGACAGGCCCTGCTGGAAGAGGATGATTTAAAATTAGTGTTGAAGCCAGAAGAACACAGCTGTAGTCTTCGTCAATGCCATGGTTCCATTCTATTGCCTATTGGCCAAAATGGTAGTTGCCACAAAAGAGAACTGGGATGCTTTAAGAATGGAATGCAACTTCAAAAATGTCTAGTGATGATTGAAGGAGTCTTGAATAGTAGTAGTTTTTATACTGTCTTTTTATTTACTAAAAAAGTTATATTCACACAAAATTAAATTTGAATTCTTTCTGGAGATACCACAATGATAATAATCAAAAGTATATTGTACCCTGTGACTACTAAAATAACGTCTCTGGAAATATATTCATCAAGGAAAGCATTTGCAGTTCCTAAAACATATGCATTCCTTTTATTTTAGGCAATATTATAAATCTTGAAATTATGCTCTTAAAACTCATGTGCTCTTAAACTCCCTGACAAGCCCATAAACAATCTGAATAAACTCTACATTTTTGGATGTTCAGAATTTCTTTCACTCATTACCATACTGGATTTCTAACTACTGAGTTATTGGTATGTTGGCTTTCTAATTTAGTTTTCCCAACCCAGAAATGTTAATCCATTGGGTATAAGTGGGGATTTGTTATTTTTTTAATGCTTCTTGAGATTAGCACTTCTTTTGTGAAGGGTAAGTTCCTAAACTTTTAGGGTAAGTACTGTAATAGAAGTTGGCATTCCTAATTTCCAAATTACCATAACATCCCTAGTTTGAGCCCCAGGCCAAAGAAAAGTCCTGCTTTATTAGAAAACTTTTACAAAAGGTGATTTGTAGTCTATTTGAATTCATGACATCTATTTATTGCTGAAAAGTTTTCAAATATATAGAAAGCTGAAAGAATTGTATTGTAATGTAAATATAGAGCTATCCACTTCCTGGATCCTATGATTATTTTATTAAATCTATTTTATCATGTATCCATCTATCATCCCTCTATCCATCCATAAATTCATTTTATTTTTTGATGCATAAAACAGAATTTTGAACAAATTTAGGAATGATGAACAATACGTGCTATTTATTTTTTCCTTTTTTCTCTTTTTTTTTTTTGAGATGGAGTCTTGCTCTGTCACCCAGGCTGGAGTGCAGTGGTACGATCTCGGGTCACTGCAACCTCTGCCTCCTGGGTTCAAGCAATTCTCCTGCCTCAGCCTCCCGAGTAGCTGGGATTACAGGCGCGCAGCACCACGCCTGGCTAATTTTTGTATTTTTAGTACAAACAGGGTTTCACTGTGTTGGCCAGGCTGGTCTCAAACTCCTGACCTCAGGTGATCCGCCCGCCTCAGCCTCCCAAAGTGCTGAAATTACAGGCGTGAGCCACAGCGCCCGGCCCATATTTGTAGACATTTATCAGCTACTGGCATAATAAAAGAAATTACTAAAGCTGAAAAAATATTTGCCACAAATTTCAAAATTTCTAACCTACTGATTTTTGTAATTTTAAATGCCTTTAAGATAGAAAATGACATGTGATTTTGTGGCTTTTCCAAGTTTTTGTTTGCTTATTTGTTTAGGTTAAGAAAGACATCCAAAACGCTGATTAGTAGCTAGAATGTTGGACCCCTTCAGTCCCCAGACATAAAATGGTACCCAGTTCATAAACCAACCATGAAGGTTAAACAAAAGGTCGTAACAAGTACACTAACTACTCAGGAATAGATGTTTTAAAAAATTAATATCTTATTAGAAGGAGCTGTGTATTCTTGAAATCAGCATTCCATTAGACATCCCTTACACAGGTAACTTCATTACTTTTGAACAAGTACTTCTGAAGTAACAGATGAATGTATTATAAGACTTTAAAGCACAAGACAAATAAAAATATACCTTGTCATTTGGTGATACAAGAAGAATAAAACATTTTTCTATCAAGAAAAATCCATGGATGCCTCCAATTAATCCCAACAGTTTCCAAATATGACCTTTGCTTTCATGGAAATGCCCAAATTCTGGGGCTTCCTGCTTATGTAAACCAAGAACCTTCAGGAAAAAAAAAAAGGCAGAAAGAAAGAAGGACATAACTTTTGATGACTTAACTATCAAATATCAGGCCCAGTGTTGAATATATTTAATTTTCACTCTGGGAAATGCCATGACAAGTATTAACACAATCACTAAAAGTCCAGTTTGCTTTTGGGTGTGTGAATACTTCCACTATACGCTTTAACCAGGGTCAAATAAAATGTGTACAACAGAAAACAAAAGAGAGTTTTGAATAGCCTGTGCTAATGAACAGAATGAAACCTAAGCTTTATTTCTGCAAGTACCCTAGATTTTTATACAAACTCAGTCCTTTGGCCAAATTGTTTTTCAGAAGTCCAATCTGCATCTGTTTGTACAACAATGCCTCATAAAATATTAATAAATTTTATATTTCATCTGGGGTTTATTCTCATGCCCCATTGTAATCAAAGTAAACTTTTATTAAATATCAGGTAAGTAAGAAATCCACCTTGAAGACTTGTTCCATTGGGAGCATACTGTATGACTGATAATATTTGTCAGGTGTCTGGGACACAAAAGAATACAAGAAATGTATTGGGAATTCTTCTGTAATTGACTCGTCCCATTGGTTGAGTCATTCCACTGGTCAACCTCATGAGTTCTTGTGAGCCAGTAGATCATTCTATACCATATCCCTTTTCTTAGATAAGGCAATTTATGAAGTAGCTCATAAATGGTTTCCTGATTTAGAATGTTACCATTAAATTTTAAAAAGGAACAAGAAATAATATGTGTAGAGATTGTATGTATATACATTCATACATATATGTATATAGGCATTTAGGTGTGCATACATATATGTACGTGTGTATATGTGAGTATACATATGTATCTACATAAATACATTGTGTATGTAAATATCACTAAAAAACAATACATGTTAGTCAACTTTTTCTCTTCCTAAGGACATTAAAGGATACCCATCTAATACTTCTAATGATTATTATTGCACAAAATAGAGAACATTTGTAATATCATTAAAAAAAACAGAAGAAAAACCCCAGATCTCAAAATAAAATGTAGATCTTTCAGTTGAACAAATTTAGCTGACTAAAAAAGGCAATCATATGAGTAGCGTTTTTCTCACTTCTGTGCAGACGTTTGAAAACTTGCCACAGATCACTGATTTTTCTAGCATGCCACCACACTTGTCCTGCATCTTTCCTTGTCTCTTTTGTGTTTTCTTTTTTTTCTCTCTCCCTTTTTTTTTTTCTCTTGAGACGGAGTCTCGCTCTGTTGCCCAGGGCAATGGCATGATCTCTTGGCTCACTGCAACCTCCACCTCCTGGGTTCAAGCGATTCTCCTTCCTCAGCCTCCTGAGTAGCTGGAATTACAGGCGCCCACCACCACACCCAGCTAATTTTTGTATTTTTAGTAGAGATGGGGTTTCGCCATGTTGGCCAGGCTGGTCTCGAACTCCTGACCTCAGGTGATATGAAGGACTGCCTTGGCCTCCCAAAGTGCTGGGATTACAGGTGTGAACCACTACGCCTGGACCTCGTCTCTTTTCTTAAGCAAAAAAAAACTGTCTACAAAATTTGGTGAAACCCAGCTAATCTCTTAAGTTCTCCTCTGTAACATGTTGTGGCCATCCTCAAGTCCACCTTTGCTGTGGGCTCCCTGTTTGGGGGAGACTCAGCCTGACCTGAGAGCCTTTTTCTGCTTCCCAGGCTCCTGGGCAGTAAATAATTCTGCTACCACTGCTGTGACCTAGAAAAAAGGCCTCGGCCACCGCCTCTAGTCAATCATAAGCCCTGAAATATTTCCAGGATATTAGATTATGAGGGCAATTAAAACTCATAATGGTTTTATTTTTCCAATGCTCCCTTTGCGATTTTCAGAACATTGAATAACAATTGAGCCTCTAAGCAACAAGAGTGACCCTGCAGGAAATTGCCAGAGGCTTGTGGAAAATTTTAACCAGCTCAGGCTTTGCTGGAGTGGGGATCATTGGTCCACTGTTATTATCCCCGGTAAGAGATTTCAGAGGGAAGAGAAAACCTCGTCTGTAGATGACCTCAACTCAGGTTTTACTCCTTTCTTTTCTGAAAAAGAGCCTCAGCACATGTTAACAGGAGGCAGCCTCCTGATGCTTACCTGTTCCATAAGAGAAATTTAGACACTGTTAGGCAAGAAGGAGAATTCCACTGTAGTGGCTCAAATAAAGAGACATGAAAGATAAGACTATTACAGAGGTGGGCAGGGTCAAGGGTATAAACAAGGGATAATGAGGCACCCAGAGGCATCCCAGGAAAGCATTGCCACCCTTAGGGGTGCAAGGGAAAAGGGAGGAAGGCCAATGAGCCGCAGAGCTGTGGGGACGCTGACCACTGGAGACGTAGCCCACGGCGAATCAGCCACTTCCAGAGCAGATGCCGGAGCCGGGAGGGAGCTGGGCACAAACACCTCTGCCCCTGTCTCCTCCTCCCCTGAGTTTTCCATTGCTTCCCTCATTGGCTGACCGCAAACAAAAATCCAACCTGCAAGGTAGCTGAGGAGCTGTAGCCTTCTGGGCAGAATAGAAAGAAGGACAAGTGAATTAGGCCATTTTTGTGTTGCTATAAAGAAATATCTGAGGCTGGGTAACCTACAAAGAAAAGAGGTTTAATGGGCTCCTGGTTCTGCAGGGTGTACAGGAAGCATGGTGTCGGCATCTGCTTCTGATGTGGGCCTCAGGAAGCTTCCAATCACAGCAGACAGTGAAGGGGAAGCAGGCACATCACATGATGAGAGAGAGAAAGCAAGAGAGAGGGAAACGGGGAGATTCTGGACTTTTAAACAACCAGGTCTTGGGTGAACAACCTGAATGACAACTTTTTTTGAGACAGAGTCTCGCTCTGTCACCCATGCTGGAGTGCAGTGGTATGATCTCTGCTCACTGCAACCTGTGGTATGATCTCTGCTCACTGCAACCTTCGCCTCTCGAGTTCAAGCTCCGAACTGTCTCAGCCTCCCGAGTGAGTGGCTGGAATTACAGGCGCATGGCACTACGCCCAGCTAATTTTTGTATTTTTAGTAGAGATGGGGTTTCACCACACTGTCCAGGCTGGTCTCGAACTCCTGATCTCAAGTAATCCGCCTGCCTTGGCCTCACAAAATGCTGGGAGTACAGGCTCATGCACCATGTGCAGCTAATTTTTGTATTTTTAGTAGAGATGGGGTTTCACCACGCCAGCCAGGCTGGTCTTGAACTCCTGGGCTCAAGCAATCTTTCTGCCTCAGCCTCCCATAGTACTGGGATTACAGGTGTGAGCCACCATGCCCTGCCACCTTTTCTTTTATTTCAAAAACACTACTACTATGTGGCAAGCCTAATGTTGGGGCATCTCTTCTCTTCTACAAGTGCAGAGAGGCTTTGGGGAAATAATATTTCTTTTTAAGGAAAACACCAGCCACCATATTCTCTCTTCAAAGTCTCAGTAAAATTTGGCGTAAATACCTCCAGAGGTTAAATGTGAAGAGAAATGAAGCGAACTTTATCTGAAATGGAAAAGAGCAGATTACCTGAGGGATAAGGTGGAGCAGAGCATCCCCAGACAGTGTCCCGACGGCCAAGCCCACAAACAGCTGTAAGATAAGTCTGTAGTTCTCCTCACAGCTGTGGAAAAGGACCAGCGCTGTCCCCAGCATGGAGCCCAGTGTGAGAAGGGTGACAGCCACCGTGCTGTAGCCATATTCTAAGTCAAAGGAGATCATAAACACAGTAAGTGCCCAGTGCCCTCCATTCTGGCCTCAGTTGGCGAAAATGCCAGAAGAATCAGTCTTACAGTAACAGCCAGTAGGGATATGGAATTTTTAAATAAGTGTTTTGTTTTCATTTTGAGACAGGATCTCTCTGTCACCCAGCCTGGAATGTAGTGGCGCTATCATAGCTCTCTGCAGCCTCCACCTCCTAGGCTCAAGTGATCCTCCTACCTCGGCCTCCCAAGTACCTGGGACTACAGGTATACACCGTCATGCCTGACTCATTTTCTGTTTTTTTTTTTTTTTTTTTTTTTTTTTGGAGAGATGGAGTTTCGTCATCTTCCCCAGGCTGGTCTTGAACTCCTGGATTCAAGTGACCCACTCCTCTCAGCCTCCCAAATTGCTAGGATTACAGTTGCGAGCCCACTGCTCCCAATTTGGAATTTTTAAATAAGCGTCTTGTTGTTTTTGTTCTTTTTGAGACAGGTTCTCACTCTGCTGGCTTGAGTTGGGCTGGCTTGAGTTGGGGTGCAGTGGTGTGATTATAGCTCACTATAACCCTGAACTCCCAGGCTCAAGTGATCTTCCCACATCAGTTCCCTGAACAGTTGGGATTACTGGCAGGTGCCATCACGCCCGGCTAAGCTTTTATTTTTAGTAGATATAGGATCTCACTGTGTTACCTGGGCTGGTCTCAAGCTCCTGGGCTCAAGCAATCCTCCTGCTTCACCTCCCAAAGTGATGGGATTACAGGCATGAGCCACAGCACCCAGTCTTATGAGTGTTATATGCAGTAAAAAGTTTTTAAATTTTTAACAAAAAGAATGAACAGATTTTCTATGGTCTAAATGTTTGCATCTCCCCAGAATTCACGTGTTGAAACCTAAGCACCAAGGCGGTAGGTTGTATTAGGAGGTAAGGCCTTTGGGGTGTGATTAGGTCATATACTCTTCACCCTGTTGAATGGGATTACGGCCTTTATAGGGGGCTGAAGGGACTGGAGTTCTTCCCTTCACCAGTCCATGAACCAGGAAGCCGACCTTCACCAGACACCGAATCTGCTAACGCCTTGATCTTGGACTTCCCAACCTCCAGAACTGTGAGAAATAAATGTCTGTTGTTTATGTAAGCCATCTGTTTGTGGTATTTTGTTACAGCATGGACTAAGACAAGACTTTCTTCAAATAATCCTGTTGTTTGGAAGTTACTCTGACTACCCCTTACTAAAAATTGTTGTGGCAAGCCAGGACTGAGCTCACCTCCAACCCTCAAAGAAATTAATTTCTCTCACTTGAAACTACAACATCCACTGACAGTCACTAGTAACAATTCTCACTTAATCATATCTTAAACTTCTCAAAGGCAAAAATGTAGCTCTTACATAGGAAGCGTAAGGTTTGGCCCTATTGTAGACCTATGTTTGTGTACAAAATGAGTACACGTTTTGGAAGAACTTCCTTCCAAAAGCTGTCTGAATTATTTGTAATGTCCAGAATGATATTATTTTCAGTGACTAAAATGAGTGATGTTATTGGTGATAACTGACCAATGAAAGTGTTACAGTTGATAATAAAAATCTGAATAATCTACATTTTGGATGATTGCAACGATTTTTATAATATTTAGAATTTCATGTTTCTAGGCTTCCTTTTTAAAAACATTTATAAAGTATAATTTGTAAGGTTATTCAAAAGAAAAACATATATATACACACATATGTACATATATATGTGTGTGTGTGTATACATATGCTGAGGTCATTCCACAGATATATATGTGGAATCATATATATGTATATGACGGGAGAAGAAATAAAGGAGAAAAGGGAAGAGATAAGATTAAAAGAGAAGGAGGAAATGGCTTTCAGAGTCAAGTACAGATAACATAGAGATTTTCATCGGCTTGTGGATATTCAAAGCAAATGCTTATTTCTCTACCTATTTAGAAATTACTAACAAGTCATGGCAAACTAGTTAGTAAACAATGAGGAAAGCTAATTACGAAATTAAACTGTCACTTTCTTCAGTGACTATAGATATATAATAAGTTAAATCAAACAATCCTGGTGTCAAAATACTTAAAATTCATTGCAATTAAAAAAAAAAAACAAAAAAAAAAAACTATCCTCTTAAAGTTTGTTAAAGTAGAAAATATTTCATTCTCATCATTCTTGCATTTTTCTAAAAGGTTCACTCTTTAAATTAGATCATTTTATTTTATTTTCATTTTTGAGACAGAGCCTCACTCTGTCACCCAGGCTGGAGTGCCGTGGCACAATCTCAGCTTGCTGCAACCTCTACCTCCCAGGCTCAAGCGATTCTTCTGCCTCAGCCTCCTGAGTAGCTGGGACTACAGGTACCCACCATCATGTCTGGCTAATTTTTGTATTTTTAGTAGAGACGGGGTTCCATCATGTTGGCCAGGCTGGTCTCGAACTCTTGACCTCAAATGATCCACCACCTTGGCCTCCCAAAGAGCTGGAATTGTGGGCATGAGCCACCAGGCCCAGCCTAGATCATTTTAATAATATAATTGGTAACAGAAAAATAGTCTTCTGAAATTAAGAGGACCTTTACTGAACTATAAGTTCTAAATTACCCAGGGATCTAATATTAAAATAGAGTTGGTAGTGTACTCAGAAGAGGTAAAAAACTTTTAAGCATCTATTCCCATACCCCCACTACCACATTTTCATTGCTATGGAATCTCTATGAAATGGTTTAGAAGCAAGGTGAAATGAAGAGTTGTTCTTCTATGGATATAGAATTTTAGTTTTGCAAGATGAAAAAGTTCTATTATCTATTGCACAACAATGTGAATATACTGAGTTGTGCAAATACAAATGGTTAAGATGGCAAACTGTACGTCATGTATTGACCAGACACCTACATCATCATTTCTTTCATCATTCTAATGTAATAAAAATACCCATGTTATAGAAACTTCCCTGAAAATCTTCAACCAAGTTTCATATCCCATTCTTCCCCAAATAGACTCTATGTGGAAATGCCATTCTTTTCTTTTATTACATAAATTAAAGATATTTGAATATTAACATGGGCACCTGGACATCTAATAAAATTTAAAGCCGTCCCATTTGAAAAGTGGTAACTGCAAAAGGCCACAAAATGCCCAGAAAGCACAATGACAAATCAGGGTATGACATTTCCCAGGCAAAAGGCAAAGTTGAAACTTCTTCAGTTATTTTGCTACCCCCCACCCCTGTGGGCTCCTACCCATGCAGGAAAATGAATTTTTCATAACTTCAGAGGTTAGCAAATCTTTTTAGATTCTCTATGGGTCGTATTTCACTGGATTTCATGTAGGAAGGACAGCCTCGAAACCATAAAGTATCTGACCTATGGTCACAGGACTCTGCTAATTTACCCCAGGTCCCTGCATAGGTGCCATGAAGTCTTGATTGGCGTGAGGCAACTTGCAGACAGGTTCTAAAGTTTCCCATGATTGCAATAGAGCTTGACCTGGCCACTAAATTCTTAGCCACTTCTGAGCAGCTACTCTGAATAGATCTGAAACTTAATTTGTACATGGCCATAAAACTCCTGGAAATTCAAAGGTGGTGCTTAGTGGTTGAGTTTCAGTATACGGACAGTATTTTCTTAATAATGTCTCCCCAAGTCCTCCTCTCTTCAGTATGATATCATACATTTTTATAATTTCAAAAGAACTTTTGAAATTAAAGCCTTTCCCTATTCACATAATGCAACATTTTCGATTGAGGACAGGGATGTTTTCCTAGGTTTTTTTTTTTTTTTTTTTTTTGAGATAGAATCTCACCCTGTCGCCCAGGCTGGAGTGCAATGGTGTGATCTTGGCTCACTGCAACCTTTACCTCCCGGGTTCAAACGATTCTCCTGCCTCAGTCTCCCGAGTAGCTGGGATTATAGGCGCCCACCACCATACTCAGCTAATTTTTGTATTTTCAGTAGAGACGGGGTTTCACCATGTTGGCCAGGCTGGTCTCGAACTCCTGACCTCGTGATCCGCCCACCTCGGCCTCCCAAAGTGCTGGGATTACAGGAGTGAGCTGCCGCGCCAGGCCTAGGTTCTTGTTTTTAAGACAGGGTCTCTCTATCACCCAACTGGAATGCAATGGCATTGTCATAGCTCACCACAGCCTCAAACTGCTGGGCTCTAATGATCCTCCCGCCTCAGCCTCCTGAGTATCTGAGACCACAGGTACGTGCCACCATGCCTGACTAATTTTTCTTTTTGTAGAGATGGGGTCTCTCTATGTTGCCCAGGCTAGTCTCAAACTCCTGGGCTCAGGCAATCCCTCTGCCTTGCCTCTCCCAAAGTACTAGGAGACACTGCACCTGGTCTTTCTAGATTCTTTTTTTTTTTTTTTTTTGAGACGGAGTCTTCCTCTGTCACTCAGGCTGGAGTGCAGTGGCACAATCTCAGCTCACTGCAAGCTCCGCCTCCCGGGTTCATGCCATTCTCCTGCCTCAGCCTCCCGAGTAGCTGGGATTACAGGCGCCCACCAGCATGCCCAGCTATTTTCTTTGCATTTTTAGTAGAGATGGGGTTTCACCGCATAAACCAGGATGGTCTCAATCTCCTGACCTCGTGATCCAACCGCGTCGGCCTCACGAAGTGCTGGGATTACAGGCGTGAGCCACCGCGCCTGGCCCCTTTCTGGATTATTTAGTGAGTGTGACATGTTGGGATGTTTCCCAGGAAGGCTATTCCCCAGAAGTGTCTAGAAGTTCATTCGAGAGGAGATACAACTTTTTTCATAGGTCTTAATTTCAAAACCCTTTTCCGAGCAGCCTATACATTCCAGCCCCAAGCCAGGTGGTAGGAATGTCAACATGCCCAGGGATGCTCCTAGGTGCCACCGTGCTGTCTTCATCCGTGTTCTGAGCCTCACTGAATGACCACCAAGTGCTGAGTTATTTAGCTGCTCACTATTAATGAAGCTCTTTTTCTCTTAGTGAATGTGGAATCTTAGATATTTAGGCCTGGCATGTTTTTGTTCACCTAACATTTTCAATTAAGCCTCTTGATGTTACAGAATCCACTGTGAGTTAGAGGTGGGTAGCTGAACAGCTCAGCTATGATTGGTATTGCAGGTTATCTCAAAGAGAAAGAAACACAGCTCTGAGAAAATAATGTATCTAAGGCCCTCATATCAATGGTAAGTTACTTGTCACATTTTTACTAGATAACATGGATTGTTCTCAGACAACCATTTTTTTTTTTTTTTTTTTTTGTCTTTTAAATATACAGAGCTTTAAATTTACTGAAGACATTTTTGTCCACGTTATCCCATTTGAACTTCACGGGTACCCAGTGAAGCCCTCAGAGAGATCTCATCTATTGCAATGACTCAGTGGGATACAGGTAACTGCACATAATGATCCCTTCCCTTCCTGGGACTGACAGCTACGTCTGGGAGGCTGGTATCTCCCTGGATGGGTCACCTTCATCCCACAGCAGCCCACTGAGCTTTGGTTTCTCATAATGTGTTTTCATTTTTTATACATGCCATGATGTGAGAAAGGCAGCCCTATAGGATATCACTGCTTTCTACTGGGCTGGAAAAGAAACCATCTTGGGGAGAAATTGCTTAAGATCACGAAGTATCTGAGGAAAGAAGGCGTGACTCAGTTCTGCGATCCAGATTCCAATGCTATTGCTTTCTCTTTTACCTTGCCACCTCTCAACTATGGCCTTTTATGTTGATCCACGATTGAGTCAACTATAGAAGGCATAATTAATTCATATAAACCATATACAAATATAAAATATTCATCGAAGAGTAGTATGTATTGTGGTTAGAAACAAGGACTCCAGGGCCAGCTTGCCTAGGTTTGAATGGCAGCTCCATCACCTCCCAGCTGTGTATCTTTGGGAAAGTCACTTAATCACTCTGTGCCTCAGTTTCCTCATCTGTAAAATGGGAATAATAATATCTACCTTGTAGCATTGTTAGGAGGATTAAATGAGTTGATAAATGTAAAATGTTTAGAACTGTGCCTGGTATATAATAAGTATCCTGTGTTTACTATTATTATTGCATACATTGTGCACATCAACTTTCTGAAGGAAGATCTAGAACTTACTCTCCAGAGTGGTGGGTGGCAGCTTTGCTTGTTGGTCCTTGGGCAAGTGGCAGGAGCAGCTGAGGAGTTGCTGGATGATCCCTGGACTCATTTGCTTAAAGTCCTCCTTAGAAATGGGTGAGAGGCTCTTCTGTAGAAATATCTCCACCAGCTGCCTAGCAGAGAAGCAAGTCTGTGTGAGGAAAACATATAACATTGTTACTAATCTCAGCATATTTAAACTAGATTCTCCACCAGTTGTCATTCTTGAGGAGTGAATTCTAGATGGAATGGCTAGAACACACACATGAAGCCAGTATGACACGTGTTTCCCTGCAAACTTTCAGCTACATGTGATTCCTAAGGATATTTTAAATCTCTGACCAAAGTCTGCAATATCTCATTTTCATTCTGAGCATTATTTCGTACGAGTTTTGCACACTTTTTCTTTCCTAGAAAGACACATTGTGTTTTACAATGTGTTGAGTGGTGTTCTAACCAGCAGCCTTAGGATACTTTGATGTTTTTGTTCTTTTTCAATGAGGATAGATTTGTGTTAACAAAGACTTCATACAATAAACAGAAGTCCTACGGTAATGAGGTCACTGTCTTTAATACTGTTTGATTTAGTCAGCCTGTGTAGGAAACGTGTACTTTCAGAAGTCCTAAAAGTAACGGTAAAATTTTTGAAAGTAAAGCTATGTCAACCAGCTGCTGTGTAAATACCAAATGATATAGCTACCTCTCTCAATTGGCATCCCTTCTTCACACACACACACACACACACACACACACACAGTTGAAAACATCATTATTTCTTACTGACTTTACTAATTTTTACCTAAATCTGTACAATTTGTTTTCATACTGTATAGGCATATTTATGAGAGAGAAGAATAAGTAAAGAACAAATGCCACAGTCTCTAAAAATGGCCACAAGACATTTGTCCATCTCAGAATAAAGGTTGACATTGTCAAAAATTACAATTTAGAAGTTTTAATAGGTGAATGAGAGTGGTATGTAGTTTCGCTCTCACAAATGGATGTTTTCTATTGAAATAAGACCCTGATGCAATGTCTTTGTGATCTTTAGTTGCGATCAGTAAGGTATTGTTTTAAAAATCAGTGGTTTGCAAAGCTGAGTTGGTGTGCCACGCTGTATAATTTAGAGATGTTTTAATAAAGGCACTTTGCTAATCTGTAAATAATGATGACACAGTTGCTGTTTGTCTTTTTCCCCCACATAAAAATCTTTAGAGATGATTTCATGGATAAAAAGTTTTATCTTGATCAGGAAATGTTTGGGTGCATGGAACAGAACCCACTGAAATCAGAAAATCAAGAGGGGATTGTATTAGAAAAGCACAGATGGTCTCAAAGAATCCAGGGACTGAAAGAATGCCCACACTTCATAAGGAATGACAACTTGAAGCTGGGAAACCAAAGATGCATGATCTCTGCCCACAACCTTCTTCCCACCCCCGCCCTCCACTCCCTCCCTGAGCCGAGTATTTTCTTGTTCCTGTTTCCCTCTCCATAGATCTATTTCCTTTCACAGTTTGGCCCTCTCTCGTAAACTCACAGCCATATAAGCCCCAACTCTAAAGTGACTTTTCACTCCAAGAGCCCAAGAATGCTGCATCTCTAAGTCCTGAGAGAGATCTGATGATTCAGCAAAGCCGCAGATGGTATCTCTTGGGGTCAGGAGTCCATTTAGTTCAATCGGTTTTGCCCAAGTAGTAGGAGATGGAATAAAGATGTTCAAACATGGGTGCCAACCTCACTCCTGTGGGTGAGGAAGGCATTTCTCAGTAAGGGATTGGGTAAGAACTCCAGAAAGTTTCTGCTACAAAAAGCATCCACAGAAAGCTAAACTTGTGGGTTTTTTCCCTTTATCAAAATAATGTACGCCAAAGACAAGATTCTCTTTTGCACCACTTGTTATTGACAGAATTTAATTATTTCATCATCAATAATATTGACAAAAATAAAAGGACACTGGCAACAAACTTTTGATGATAGTTTCATAATACAATTCCTATCAGAAAATGCCTGACTGGTGAATAAAGGAATGGAGAAAGAAACAAGAAGAGAATACTATGCACCTTCCTGCAGTTTGTTGTCAAGAAGTTGAATAGTTTCTAGTTTTAGAATACCTTCTCACAGAGTAAGTTTATTCTATCACAAACTTCTGTGCCCTTAATCTTCGCTTGCTGCTCTTGTGCCATTTAGGTCATTAAGTAAGTTTCTTCTGAAATCACTAACATAAATGTCCTTACCGGGGACTCATTATATTCTATAAAATTTTGAACATGACCTATTTTTTACAAAGAAAATGAATATTTAGATTATGTAGGCAATAATCTTTAAAATATCTTTATTCCTTCCTCTGTAACTTTGAAATATGTTTGTACTTGTGTTGATGTTATCAGATTTCTATGGAAGCTTTACAAACATATTCAAAAGCAGTGGTTTCTAATCTTTAGTTTTGAGAATTACTTGCAGGGCTTGTTAAAAGACAAGAGTTCTGGACACTACTCTTGGGGTTTATGATTCAGTAGATTCCGGGTTGGGGCCTGAGGATGTACATTTCCAACAAGTTCCCAGGTGATGCTGCTGCTGCTGGCCTAGGCACAACCCTTGGAAAACCATTGACCTAATAATATAGGCAGAGTCCTCAAATCTGGTGTCCCACTTTAGAACCCCATCAGGAATCACAGAGAAAGACATGTGTTGGAATAGAGAAGAATTATTGGAGAAGAGATTGTGTTTGTTTTGCGCAGAAAATGATTATCAGCATTCTTAGAAGATGCATGCCTTAAGTAACCCCAAAATTTTAAGAAATAACCTTTATTCTTTATTCAAATAAGATCTCCACGAAGAGACCCTATTTGCTCTCTTCCTGAGAGTTGGCCCTAATTAAGGAAACTTCAAAAACATGGATTAATAAGGAAATCAACTCTTGTCACCTGCAGTTGAATACAGTAAACATGAGTTTGAAAGAGTCGGCTTCAACAGATGCCTTTTATACATGGCAGAAGTAACAGAAATTAACTTTTAAGATACGTAATAGCAAAAATACGTGCCTATTTTTGTTCAACATTGTCTCTCTCGTGCCCAGGATGATTAGTGGTGTGCATAAAATGCTCAATATGTTTTCTGAATTAATTATTAATTCATTTGATCTGAACTCAAGGGAAGAAAAAGCAATATATTTCATTCCCCTATATACTTTCGCTTTGTTTTTATGTCTACAGAGATACACTTTTAGAGAAAGAAAACTGTAACTACGTGTGGAACTAGAATATTTTTACTTTTCATGATAATACACAATATTCTTTAAGTTTTCTACAACTCTAGTAAAACTTTCACAGCTGGGCTTCCTTTGACAGTAGCAAATACTTGCATAAGAGAAACAATGGCAATACCTGATCCCAGGAAATTGGGCCATCCTCAGACTCTTCGTCCATGGATGAAGAGAAATTAGAATAGTCCTGATCAGGGGTTATTATGCTGTTTTGTTTCCTTTGAAGTTGATGGATTTTATCCTTTTTGATACAAGTACTTCTGGTCCAGAGAGTGTTGAGGAGTTGGTCGAGTTCTAGAAATTTCATATAAAATCTGGTGTCACATAGAATAGATAAGTTCAGAATAGTCACAATGTCACATAGCTACAGCATAGATATTCCCTTACAAAGAATTCTTATCATTTTTAAGCCCTAGAGATGATGGAATGGACATTTCCACCAATGAAAATGCCTTCCATGGCAGAGCTTGCAGTGAGCTGAGATCCGGCCACTGCACTCCAGCCTGGGCGACAGAGCGAGACTCCGTCTCAAAAAAAAAAAAAAAAAAAAAAAAAAAAAGAAAATGCCTTCCATTGAGTCAAGTATTTTCTTTTTCTATAAAAATGTAAATTAAAGATGAAACTGGCCTTATCCTTAGGAAATTATTCCCTGGAGGCATTATACATCCATCGTAGATTAATTATTACTTTAGTCAAGTCAATCAAATTGTTTTCCTTTTAAGTGTATATGCAAAAGAGAGAAAAGTCGTGAAAGGGATAAAAGATTCTAGAAACAAACTAGATCTTGTTTTCTAATGCAACTATAGTATGGCAGTCAGTTTAAAGATCGCAGATTAGTTTCCCTCAGTATAGCTCTAGGCTTTTAAAAAATAATTTGTACAAAGAAGAAATAAATATAATAGTAAATTTATATGGATTTATACATCTTCTTACTTATGATTAAAATGGAATTTTCCTAAATGTTATCAACAGTGATAGGAATAAAAAGCAGTCAATAAATACATCTCAGTATTTCCAGATGTTGGAACTAGCAAATACAGACTTTGAAGGAGCTATTATGTTTAAGGAACTAAAGGAAATTATATTTAAAGAATTAAAGGAAAGTTTGACAATAATAAATCAATTAATAGCAATTTTTAATAAGGAAATCTAAATTATATAAACGTCCAAATGAAAATTCTGGAGTTGAAGAATATTGAGACAATAAGTGAAACAAAAAGTTTACTAGAGGAACTCAACAGCATATTTGAGAGGGCAGAAGAAACAAATCACTGAACATGAGTATAGATTAACAGAAATAATTCATTCTAAAGAACAGAAAGAAAAAGAACAAGTGTCAGATACCTGTAACAAGAGCAAGTGTACCAATGTATACATATTGACAGTCAGAGAAAGGAGAAAGAGAAAGGATTAGAAAAAATATTGGAGGAAATAATGGCCAAAACTTTCAAAATCTGATATAAAAGCCTGAACATACATGCTCAAGAAGCATATCAAACACCAAGTAAGATAAATACAAAAAGATTCACACCCAGATACATTACAGTCAAACTGCTGAAAGTCAAAGACAAAATCTTGAGTCCTGGCCTGGTGGCTCAGGCCTGTGATCCCAGCACTTTGGGAGGCTGAGGCGGGTGGATCACCTGAGATCAGGAGTTCAAGACCAGCCAGGCCAACATGGTGAAACCCCCTCTCTACTGAAAAAAAAAAAAATACAAAAATTAACCAAGCTTGGTGGCAGGCACCTGTAATCCAAGCTACTCAGGAAGCCGAGGCAAGAGAATCGCTTGAACCCAGTGGGTGGAGGTTGCAGTGAGCTGAAATGGCACCACTGCACTTCTAACCTCGGCAACAGAGTGAGAATCCATCTCAAAAAAAACAAAAACAAAAACAAAAATCAACAACTACAACAGAAGATAAAATCTTGAAAGCAGCAAAAGAAAATGACTCATCACCTACATGGGAACATGACTACAGTTAATGGCTGACTTCCCATCTAAATAATGGGGACCAGAAGGTAGTGAAATGATATCTTCAAAGAGCTAAAGAAAAAAACTGGAGGAGACAGAGCAAGATGGCAGAATAGAAGGCTCCACCAATCACCTCCCCACAAGGACACCAATTTAACAAACATTTACACAAGAAAAGCACCTTCATAAAAACTAAAATTCAGGTGAGCCCTCATAGTGTCTGGTTTTAACTTCATATTACTGAAACAGGCACTGAAGAGGTAGAAAAAACAGTCTTGCATCTCTGGCAGCAGCAGTGTGGTGCAGAGAGCATCTCTGGGCACTGACAGTGGGAGGGCACAGAAATTGTGAGGCATTGAACTCAATGCTGTCCTGTTATAGCAGAAAGGAAAACAGGACCAAACTCAGCTGACATCCGCCTATGGAGGAAGCATTTAAACCAGCCATAGCCAGAGGGGAACCCCTGATCTTAGCAGTTAGAACCTGACTTCCCCCACAAGCCTTGCCACCTCAGGCTAAAGTGCTCTGGGGTGCTAATAAACTTGAAAGGCAGTCTAGGCCACAAAGACGGCAACTTTTACATGAGTCCTAGTTCTGTACTGGACCCAGAGACACTGGACTTGGGGAGTGCGGCACATGACCTACAGAGACACCAGCCAGGACAATGCTGGCATTATCCCTTTCCTAACCCCAGGCTGCACAGCTATCATCCCAAAAGAGACTTCTTACTCCCACATAAGGAAAGGAGAGGAAAGAGTGGGGAGGACTCTGTATTGCATCTTGGATACCAGCTCAGCCACAGCAGCAGGATGGGGCTGTGGTTAGAGTTGCTAGAGTTGCAAGGTCCTGTTTTCGGGTCCTAGCTCTCAGACAATATTTCTAAACATTCCCTGGGCCAGAAAGGAACCTGCTTCTTTGAAGGGAAGGACCCAGTCCTGGCAGGATTTGTCACTTGCTAACTGAAGAGCACTTGGACCTTAAACAACCAGCAGTGATACTCAAGTACTATGTCAAGTGCCTTGGGTGAGGCTCTGAGATTTGCTGTCTTCAGGTATCAGCTGAGCCACAGTGTGTTAGAGCACCAAACAGACTCTTAGAGCGAGGGGGGCAGTCCCAGATTCCAGGACTTGGCTCTTGGATGGGATTTCTGGACCTGTCCTGGGCCTAGGGGAGTCCACTGACTTGAAGCATAAGTCCAAGGGCCAGGCAGCATTCACCAGAAGTTGATTCAAGAGCCCTTGGGCCTTAAGGGAACATTGGTGGTAGTCTGGCAGCCCTCCCCATGGACCTGCGGTGGTGTTGGCCACAGGGTAAGGCTCTTCTGCCTTCGTAAAGCTGAGGGAAAAGTAAGAAGGACTACGTCTTGTGATTTGAGTGCCAGTTCAGCTGCAATACAGTAGAACACCAGGTAGACTTCTAAGGTTTTTGACTCTAGATCCTGGCTCCTGTATGGCACCTCTGGACCTTGCCGGGGAACTGGGGTAACTTGTAACTCTGAAGAGTGGAGCACAAACCTGGCTGGCTTCACCACCTGCTGATTGTAGAGTCCCAAGGCCTTGAGCAAACATAGCCAGGGAGTGGTTACAGTGGGCCTTGGGTGAGACCCAGTGCTGTGCTGACCCAGTGTGGTCATAGTGGTGGTGGGCACAGTGGTGCTTGTGTCAGTCCACTCTCAGTTTCAGGTGGCTCAGAACAGAGAGTGAGAGACTCCATTTGCTTAGAAAGGGAAGAGAACAAGAGTCTGTGCCCGGTAATCCAAAGAATTCTCCAGGATCTTGTCCAGGACCATCAGGGTGATACCTGTATGAGTCTGCAAGAACTACAGTGTTACAGGGTTTGGGGTGCAGATACAGCAGATCTGTATCCTAAAGCAGATACAGCATAGATCATACACCTAAGTCCTTCGGACTATCTGGAAAGCCTTCCCAAGAACAGTGGATACAGACAAATCCAGACAGTGATGACTACAATAAACACCTAACTCTTCAATGCCCAGACACAAACAAATATCTACAAGTATCAAGATATTCCAGGAAAAAATTACTTCACCAAATGAATTAAATAAGGCACCAGGGAACAATTCTGGAGAAACAGAGATATGTGACTTTTCAGATAGAGTATTCAAAATGGCTGTTTTGAGGAAACTCAATGAAATTTAAGGTAACACAGAGAAGGAACTCAGAATTCAGATAAATTTAACAAAGATAGAAATAATTTAAAAGAATCCAATAATTTAAAATAAAATATTTTAAAATATTAAATAGTTAAAAAATAATTTTAAAAATTCTGGAGCTAAAAAGTGTAACTGGCATACTGAAGAATTCATCAGAGTCTTAATAGCAGAACTGATCAAGTGGAAGAAAAAAATAGTAAGCTTGCAGACAGGCTATTTGAAAATACACAGTCCAAGAAGACAGAAGAATAAAAAAAAAAAAAAAGCACAACTACTGAATCTAGGAAATAGCCTCAGAGGGGAATATCTGAGTTATTGACCTCAAAGAGGAGATAGGGAGAGAGATAGGGTTAGACAGTTTATTCAAAGGGATAATAACAGAGAACTTTCCAACCCTAAAGAAAGACATCAATATCCAAGTACAAGAAGGTTATAGAACAGCAAGCAGATCTGACCCAAAGACGACTACCTCAAGGCATTTAATAAGCAAACTACCAAAGATCAAAGATAAAGAAAGGATCCTAAAAGCAGGAGAAAAGGAACAAATGTACAACGGAACTCCAATATGTCTGACAGCAGACTTTTCAGTGGAAGTCTTACAGGCCAGGAGATAGTGGCATAACATATTTAAAGTGCTGAAGGAAGAAAACTGTTACCCTAGAATAGTATATCCTGTGAAAATATTCTTTAAACATGAAGGAGAAATAAAGATTTTCCTAGACAAGCAAAAGCTGGGGAATTTTATTAATTCTAGACCGGTCCTATAAGAAATGCTTAAGGGACTATTTCAATCAGAAAGAAATGGATGTTAATGAATAATAATAATCACCTGAAGGTACAAAACTCACTAGTAAGTACACAGAAAAACCCAGAATACTATAACACTGTAACTGTTGTGTAAACTACTCCTATCCTAAGTAGAAAGACTAAATGATAAATCAATGAAATGCAATAACTATAACAACTCTTCAAGACATAGACAGCACAATGTGATATAAACAACAAAAAGTTTAAAAGTTGGGGGACAAAATTAAGGTGTAGAGTTTTTATTAATTTTCTTTTTTCTTGGTTTTTGTTTATACAAACAGTGCTAAGTTTCTGTAAGTTTAAAATAATGGATTATAGGATAGTATTTGCAAATCTCATGGTAACTTCAAACAGAAAACATACCATGGTTACACAAAACCTAAAAGCAAGAAACTAAATCATATAACCAGGGAAAATCACCTTCACTAAAGGAAGAAAGGAAGGAAAGAAAATGACCAGAAAACAAATAACAAAATGGCAGGAGTGAGTCCTCCCTTACCAATAATAACATTGAATGTAAATGAACTAAACTCTCCAATCAAAAGATATAGACTGGCAGAATGGATTAAAAAAAATAAGACCCATTGATCTATTGCCTATAAGAAACACACTTCACCTATAAATACACATATAGACTAAAAATAAAGGGATGGAAAAAGATATTCCATGCCAATGGAAACCAAAAAAAAAAAAAAAAAAAGCAGGAGTCACTATCCTTATACCAGACAAAATAGATTTCAAGACAAAGACTGTAAGAAGGGAGAAAAGTCACTATATAATGATAAAAGTGTCGATCCAGCAAGAGGACTTAATTATTTTAAATATATATGCACCCAACACTGGGGCACCCAGATATATAAAGCAAATATTATTAGAGCTACAGAGAGACATAGGCCACAGTACAATAACAGCTGGAGACTTCAACACCCCACTGTCAGCATTAGACAGATCTTCCAGACAGAAAATCAACAAAGTAACATTAAACTTAATCTGCACTATATGACCAAATGGATCTAATATATATTTACAGAACATTTCATCCAATGGCTGCAGAATGCACATTCTTCTCTTCAGCACATGGGTCATTCTCAAGGACAGACCATATATTAGGTCACAAAACAAGTCTCAAAGTATTTTTTAAAAATTGAAATAATATCAAGCATCTTCTCTGACCACAATGGAATAAAACTAGAAATCAAAAACAGGAGGAATTTTTGAAAACTATGCAAATATATGGAAATTAAGCAATATGCTCCTGAATGACCAATGGGTCAATGAATAAATTAACAAAGAAATAGAAAAATGTCTTGAAACAAATGATAATGGAAACACAACATACCAAAACCTATGAGATACAACAAAAGTGGTATTAAGAGGAAAGTTTATAGCTATAAGTGCCTACATTGAAAAAGACGAAAGATTTCAAATTAACAATCTAACAATGCATCTTAAAGAACTAGAGCAGCAAGAGCAAGCCAAACCTAAAATTAGTAGAAGCAAAGAAATAAAAAAGATCAGAGCAGAAGTAAATGAATTTGAAATGAAGAAAACAATACAAAAGATCAATGAAACAAAAAGTTGGTTTCGTGAAAAGTTAAAGAACATTGACAAGCCTTTCGGCAGACTAAGAAAATAAGAGAGAAGATCCAAATAAATAAAATCAGAGATGAAAAAAGAGACATTATAACTGATACTGCAGAAATTCAAAAGACCATTAATGGCTACTATGAGTAACCATATGCCAATACATTGGAAAAATCTAGAAGATACGAACAAATTCCTAGACACATACAACCTACCATGATTAAACCAGGAAGAAATCCAAAACCTGAACAGTCCAATAACAAGTGATGAGATTAAAGCCATAATAAAAAGTCTCCCTGTAAAGGAAAGCCCAGGACACAGTAGCTTCACTGCTGAATTCTACCAAACATTTAAGAAGAACTAATACCAATTCTATTCAAACTATTCCAAAAAATAGAAGAGGAGGGAATACTTCTGAACTCATTCCATGAGGCCAGTATTGCTCTAATACCCAAACCAGACAAAGACACACCAGGAAGGGAAGGGAAGGAGAGGGGAGGGGAGGGGCAGGCCAATATCTCTGATGAATATTGATGCAAAAATCCTCAACAAAATACTAGCAAATTGAATTCAACAATCCATTAAAAAGATCATTCATAATGACTAAGTGGGATTTATCCCCTAGCTAGGATGCAAGGTTGGTTCAACATATGAAAATCAGTCAACGTAATACATCACATTAACAAAATAAAGAACAAAAATCATACGATCATTTCAATTGATACTGAAAAACCATTTGATGAAATTCAACATCCTTTCATGATAAAAACTGTAAAAAATGGGGTATAGAAGGAACATATCTCAACATAATAAAAACTAGATACATTAGACCCACAGCTAGTATCATACTGAATGACCATGATGATCATATGACCAAGAATCCCACTGCTGGGTATATCCCCAAAAGAAAGAATTTAGTATATTGAAGAGATATCTGCACTCCCACATTTGTTGCAGCACTGTTCATGATACCTAAGATCTGGAAGCAACTTAAGTGTCCATCAACAGATGAATGGATAAAGAAAATTTGGTACATATACACAGTGGAATATCATTCAGCCATAAAAAAAGAATGGGATCAAGTCATTTGCAACAACATGGATGAAACTGGAGATCACTATGTTAAGCCAAGCAGAGAAAGACAAACATTGCATGTTCTCACTTATTTGTGGGATCTAAAAATCAAAACAATTCAACTCATGGACATAGAGAATAGAAAGATGGTTTCCAGAGGTTGGGAAATGTACTTGGGGGAGGGGGCCAGTTAATGGGCAGAACAAAATTAATTAGAAAGAATAAGACCTGTTATTTGATAGCACAACATGGTAACTATAGTCAATAATAACTTGATTGTAAATATTAATATTAAAATAACTAAGAATATAATTGGACTGTTGGTAACACAAACAATAAATGCTTGAAGGGATGGATACGCCATTCTCTATGATGTCATTATCACACATTGCATGCCTGTAGCAAAACATTTCATGTACCCCATAAAGACATACACCTACTATGTACCCACAAAAATTTGAAAAAAGAAAAAGAAAAAAAGATCAAGAATTTTATGTCTAGCAAAATAATCCTTCAAATTGAAGGTTTAAAAAAAGCCATTCGCATATATACGATGAATGAGAAAATTTATTGCTAGCAGACTTGCCTTGTAAGAAATACAAAATGAAGTTCTTTAGGCTGAAAAGAAATGACTCAAATTTACCACTTGGGTAAAGTTCCCATTTTGATTAAGTCCACTGAAAGAAATGACCAGCACTGGAGATGTAAAAATGTGGGTTAATATGAAAGACTCTATAAATATATTTTTCTCATTTGTTCTCTAAACTTAATGAGAAAATATTACAGGCTTCTCTTTCAAAGTCAGAAACACAATAAGGATGCAGATCATCCCCACTACTATTTAACATTATATTGAGATTATTAACCAATGCAATTAGATGAGAAAGTAAATAAAAGCATGAGAATTGGAAATAAAAATAGGCAAAACTGTATGTATTTAGAGAAATTAAATATCTGAAACTCCTAAAAATCAATACAAAAATAATCATGAATCAGGTTATAAAATTAACCTATAAAAATTAGAAACATATATATGTATATACACACACACACAAACAAAGATCAACTAGAAGATAGATGAAAGAGGACCTCATTTAAGAGAGCAAAAAGAATGTGAAAGGCATAGGTATAAACATAACAACAAATGCCCACAATCTATGGGAGGGAAATTAATATTTTTAAAAGCGAATTGTTCTCTTTTGAAGAATGCATGGCCAAATTAAAGTGTCAAGAATTTATATTTAACTACCCTTAAGAATCTCAATAAAATGAAGTAGTGAGGAGAGGAAGTTTTTCTATTATAAGATTATTACACTAGACAGGAAGAAATGAGAATTAGAAGATCACCATTTTATAAGCCCTAAATAATTAATCAGTCTAGGCAACTATCATCAATAGCTTATAACTTCTGAAAAAGAGATGACCAGATGCTATATGCTTTCTAATGGAAGGTACTAACATAAAACAGCTAAGCAACCTTATCAAGTCTCTACATATAACAGCCCCTACGCAAGAAACACAGTGAATAGAAATGCGTGATAGATGACTAGGACGCAATCAGCAAACTCCAGATGGAAATCAACCCCCTTTGTTTTCAACCAAAAACACTCGCAACAAAATAGAAAAGATGGAAGAAGTGTGACATGCATAAAAGAAACCTAAGGGATATACCAACAATTTGCATTTTATGGACTTTATTTTGATCATAATTCAATAAAAATAATTTTTTTAAAATTATGAAAATATGAACAGTGATTGAAATTTTTTTTTTTTTTTTTGAGATGGAGTCTCGCTCTGTCTTGCAGGCTGGAGTGCAGTGGCTCAATCTCGACTCAGTGCAACCTCTGCCTCCTGGGTTCAAGCAATTCTCCAGCCTCTGCCTCTGGAGTAACTGGGACTACAGGCACGTGCTACCACACCTGGCTAATTTTTTGTATGTGTTTTTAGTAGAGATGGAGGTTTCATCATGTTGGCCAGGCTGGTCTCGAACTCCTGACCTCAAGTGATCCACTCGCCTCAGCCTCCAAAGTGCTGGGATTACAGGCGTGAGCCACTGCACCCAGCCTGAATTTTTTATGATATTAAGGAATCGTTATCAATTTTTTACTCGTGATAATGAGGTGCTTAAAAAAAAAATCCAACTGGGCACAGTAGCACACTCCTGTAGTCCCAGCACTTTAGAGGGCCAAGGCAGGCAGATCACTTGAGGCCAGGAATCAGAGATCAGCCTGGACAATATAGTGAGACTCCTGTCTCTACAAAAAATAAGAAAACTAGCTGCGCATGGTGACACACACCTGTAGTTTCAGCTACTCAGGAGGCTGAAGTGGGAGGCTTGCTCAGGAGTGGGAGGTTACAGTGAACTATGGTCCCACCACTGCACTTGAGCCTGGGCAACAGAATGAGACCCTGTCTCTAAAAACAACAACAACAACAAAAAATCCATCTCAGGGGCGTTTTGATGTATATTTTAAGAATCAGCCATTTCATTTTTACTGCCTTGTCAAGTACAAAGAAATGTGCAAAACACACATTCTAATTCCAGTTCTGACATCCCATTTCATCCTGGAGCCCCCAAAACCAGGTAGTCACGAATGCAGCAAGAATGGCTATTTCACATTACTTCTGTCTGAAATTAAATGACTTTCCTGATTGCAAGGAAACTGCTGCCAAATGTCTTGCACAATTTGGAATACTATTCTTTCATTCTACATGACAGTTTGTTAGGCCTGGCCCAGTATTACATCCCAAATAAACTATTCAGTTAGCATTTATGGCAGATCATAAAATCTCCGCCTCCCTCTACATCCACAACTCCAATCACTTAGAAATAGACGAAGTCCATGCTTTTGCCTCATCACCACATACCTTTCATCGCACACTTGCCTTGAAAGGCCACCTAAGCTGTGTGGCTTTATGACTCAATAAAAATCGTATTTAAACATACCTGAACGAATTCAGTCATCAAGAGCTTCGGCCTTTGTTTTTGGCATAGTTTACTTAGCAGGTGTGACCTGGAAGTTAAATTCGTGAAAACATCCTTACCTGATAGGCGGAGGGTATGCGTACGATTCAAGGAACTGAAAATATACTCCGTAAAGTAGTCTGGGGAAGGCAAGTTTCCTTGTCCCAGACAAACACCCTGAAGGGACAAAGTAATGATCGTGGCTGCCAACTGAGGAAGTGTATTTTCATTAGCACCTTCACTGCTCACTATTCCAGATTTTTTCTGCAGTGTTTTGGTTTCCATACACTGAAATCAGATACAAAATAAAGAGAAAACTGTAACTTCTGAAGTCATTTTGATTCGAACATCTCTGAAATATCCCCCCCCCCCACAAAAAGATAAGGAATAGTTTGTCTAAAAGAAAATGGAATCATTTGGAGGAATATGACTATCATCTTTCTCCTGTCTCAGATACAACTCAATTTGGAAATTACGTGTTTATCTATTATGGCACTGAATTTTCTAACTCTCATCCCACTAGTCCTTATTTATGCAGCCTTTCTCACTATCCTCTTTTTCATTTTTTCTTTTTTTTTTTTTGAGACCGAGTTTAGCTCTTGTTGCCCAGGCTGGAGTGCGGTGGCACAATCTTGGCTCACTGCAACCTCCGCCTCCCAGGTTCAAACAATTCTGCTGCCTCAGTCTTCCAAGTAGCTGGGATTACAGGTGGTGCCTGCCACCACGTCTGGCTAATTTTTATATTTTTAGCAGAGATACGGTTTCACCATGTTGGCCAGGCTGATCTCAAACTCCTGACCTCAGGTGATCCACCTGCCTTGGCCTCCCAAAGTGTCAAGTGCTTGAGTCACCACACCCAGCCTCACTATCCTCTTAAAGATGTGTTTTCTCCAAGGGGATCTCCTGCTCTTATTGTTTAACATCCTTAAAACCGGTGGGTTGTTACTCTCTCCTGGCTTTCAGTGCAACCTGCAGGAGAATGATTTTCCAGCCGACATTCCCTACCCTGACTTCACACAGGCTCTGCTGCCTTGTGTCATCACAGGGCCCCTCTACTTCTCATCTGCCTCTGGTCCCAAGGTCAATGTGTGCTCATTGCACATCAGACCTAGCACACTGTCCATGTTCTTTGAACTCCCAGAGGACATTGGACCTTTTTAAATGTGTATATCAATTTTCCTCCATTAAATTATAAGCATCTTAGAAGCACTAATTTTGCTTTATATCCCATTCATATTCCCATTTAGACATTTGAGTGCCTACAATGTACCAGGCGCTGTACTAAACCCATTTCATACGAAGTGAAAGAGAAAATAAATTCATCAAAAGAGAGATCAAGGGAAGGTTATCATGTCAAGGTTGCATTCTAATGACTTAGGACAAGGAGAAAAAGTGCCCATTGAGCTTATTTTTTTTTTAAAGTCTGTAATTGAAGAGCTTGGCAGGAGCATATTTATAACCATGGTCCAGAGCAGAGTGGAAGGCTAAGAGTCAGTTACCAAAATTTTGATAAATTTGGACAAGTAGCCAGAAGTTCCATGGGTGAAAAGAACAAGTTGAAATAACAGAGTTTGAACCTCAAAGAAGCATGAATGTTTCATGCAGGTTGTGAAAGAACAACGGTCTCAAAACACCATTGAGGATAAAAGAGAATTCCAACCATTGTTCCAATCCCTGAAGTCCTTTGCATGAACACCTGGCCTCCATGCAGTAGGCAGGGCTACGGGAACACTAGGGAGAGATTCCTGTTCATTTACCATGGAATCAGCCAACAGTGGAGAGAATTCAAGAGGTGGGAACATTGAGAGATTGAGTCAGGAAGATAAAACACAGACAGGTTTGGACAAAAGAGATTGAAGGAATGGAGAGATGTTGCTTTCTGAGCCATTTGGGGAGCTTGCCTGGATTAGGGTATCAAGTTGATTCTCTTGGGGATCTGGCTGAGGCCCACTTGGAGCAGCCATTAGTGACTTGATCTGTGGAAGCTGGGTACCGTGCAGACCAAGACCTGGAGATTCAAGTAATGATGGGCCTGGTGAGCCAAAACCTCATCTGACCTCACGCCATCTAGTGAGAAAGAACAGCTGATGTGGTGAAGTGCCAAAAGCCTCCTGCAAAGTCTGAACTGATTGACTTCCTAGAGAATCCTAGCCCAGTTGAATGAGCTCACGGACCCTTCACAGGAACTAGAGACAGTGATGTCATCCAGGTGTTCACAAGTCTGAGGCCTAGCAAAGGTTTATGACTCAGCAGGTGTTCAAGTCTTAATGACAAAGGGTGTTCAACCCTTAATGACTGAAACTAGCTGGAAAAAGGAGTTCTAGATGTACTACTGATTTATTCTGTTCTGGGGCTGTTTGATCTCAGAAATACTCAGAAACCTGGGTATTCGCAGTATGTGTAGGATAACCAGAAACCTGGAAATACACACCACACCACCTTTTAAGTGCTGTTTCCATTTCGTCTCCATCAAAAGGCATTAATGGGTAGGATTAAAATCTTAGCAGTCAATTTGAATCAAACTTGGATTATATAGATGTTGCACTGAAGAAATTATATGTAGGCATGACTCCTGGTTTAAGTAGAAAACAGTTCTGTAAAAGAACCCCTTTTTCTTTTCTTTTTTTTTTTTTTCCTTCTTTTTTTTTTTTTCCTTTTAGAGATAGGGTCCCATTCTGTTGCCCAGGGTAGAGTATAGTGACACAGTCATAGCTCATTGTAACCTTAAACTCCTAGGCACAAGCTATCCTCCCACCTTAGCCTCCTGAGTAGCTGGACTACCAGCTCATGCCACCACATCCAGCTAATTTTTTAAATTCTATTTTTGTAGAGACAAGGTCTTGCTATGTTGCCTAGGCTGATCTCAAACTTGTGGCCTCAAGTGATCCTCTTGCCTCAGCCTCCCAAAGTGTTGGGATTACAGGTATGAACCACTGCACTGGGCCTAGGAATCCCTTTTCCTAAAATGAAAATAGGAATAAAAATATGTTCAAATTTTGAAATTAATAGGATTAGAGCTACGGATGTGATATTCACAAAGTCCTTAGCAAACAGCTTCTCCATTTGCTCTGCCAATAAAAGAAATTAAACATATTTACAGAAAATTGGAGGATATGTTTGCTGGTTGTTAAGCTGCAGAATGCCAGAATTGAGAGCAAGAACTAAATTTGTCAATACATGTTTATGAATAATTCAAGAAAAAAATGATTTCCCCATACTCTTCAAAATGTAGTAATGGCTTCTTAATTAATTCTTTAAAAAAAAAAAGTGACTTAAATAAACCTTATGTTCAGAGAACTTTATCTGCTGAGATTTCTCACTGCAAACCAGAAAGCAAAAACCTAACTGAAAGGCCAGTTTTGCTAGAACAGTAATGAAGGCAACGGAGACCAGGTGGGAGCTGGGAGAGAGGAGAGGTATTTGAATAGACCCTCTACACAGGCAGTACAAGTCAAAAGCCACAAAGGGATACCATCTAGGGCTGGCAACCATGAGTAATGCTTTTTGCAAGCTGCTTCTTCAGTGAAAGAACTAATGATAATTTATCTCTTTCAAAATGTCTCTGCCTTCTCCTTTCCCAGCCAGAAGGCAAGGCAAAAAGAAACATTGCTCTCCACCACTACAGCTCAGTCCTTGGAAATTGGTCAAAATGCCTTGGGGTCACACTGATTTGAGTACTCAGAGGGACTCAGGAGAAGACAGCTGCCGTTTCACCTGGAGTGCCTGTCCACCCACCCAACTTCTGGCAAAAACTCCTCTTCCAATTAGTCATTACATTTCCTCTTTTGGACCTGAATTTTAAATTATGTCATTTAACATCTCATAACCAAAACCCACAAATACTTACCTCCCTTAGAAGTTCTTGAATGTCTTTGAAATAAATAAGGAACAAACAATAAGGCTCTAGGACTGTATCTCAGTAGCAGAACCAGTTAGCCATTTTGCCTTCTTACCTGGCTTTGAGAAGTGTCAAAGTACTGCCTGGTGAAAGCCAAGATATCTTCTGTCTCATTCTGTGAAAGGAAAGAGGAGTCTTCATCCTGCCTGAGGCTCAGTAGGCTGTGTAGGTAAAATTTATACTCTTTATTACTCATGTTGAGCTTTGAAGAACAGATCTCTTCCTGATGAATAATGTAATAGAGAAGGAGAAGAGAAACTCTCTGGACTACTTCTTCTCTAAGCTGATCTTCAAAATTTCCTCCAGCTATTAGTAATAGTGCATCTGGTTCAAAGCACTGTGGAAGAAAACAATGACAGCAACAAGAGAAACAAAACTTAGCAAATAGTTCCAGAACACTAATGACCACCAGGGTCTTTGCTACTTATCATTTTATAAATAGAAAGGAAAAGCAGGCAGGATCAATAGCCAGATTCAAAGAGTTGGACTCCCATATAACAATGATGCCCTTCCATGGAACCCTCTTTTTCCACTAAGAGTAATTCCTGACTCCAACTAGGGTGGCCACAAGTTGTTGACCTGTTGCCTGTGTAAAACAGATTATTCTTTGGCTTTTAAAGTGATGCCCATTTGCTTTTAGAACAAAATCCAAACTCCTGGCAATCTTCTTTTTGTTCTGGCTCCTGTCTACTCTACCCTTCCTTCTCTTAGCCTTAGTCCAGCACCTCACTTAACTTCTGCCCCTGTGATTTTATGTCAATTTCACCAAGTTCTTTCCCACAATCTTCCAGGTCTCCTTGTTCCCCTCATTCTTCAGGTTTCAGGCTAAAATGTCACCCTCTCACAACACCTTCCTAAAGATTCCCAACCTGCGTTCCCTAGTACAGAACTATCTGATAGAAATACAAGTCACACCGCAAATATGAGTCACATATGTCATTTGAAGTTCTTTAGCAGCAAGATTTTAAAAAGTAAAAAGAAACAGCTAAAAGTAACTTTTGTAATATTTTAACCTTATGTACCAAGATTAAATTATTTCACCGTGTAATCTAAATTTTTAAAATTAAAGATATTTTATATTTTTCTTCTTGAACAGTCTTTGAAAACTGGTGTGCATTTTATGCTTACTAGCACATCTCAGTTTGGATGAGCCACGAATCAAGCGCCCAACAGTTACATGCAGGCTAGTGATTACTGTGCTGGACAGCACAATTCTGGAATACATCATTTAAAAATTTTTCTTCATAGCACTCGTATTGTAAAATTGCTTTGTTTACTTGTTTATTCTCTCTCTTCTCTATGAGAACCAGTGGTCCATAAAGAGTAGATTTTGTCTGCTTTTTGCATAGTTCTATCCTCAGCATATAGCACGATATCTGGCACTTAAGAGGTGTAAAAATTTTACAAATGACTTCCATCTGCCCCTCTTCTAGCCTATTTAGGGAAATTGCCAAAAATGATTTTGTTGAAGGGAATCAGAACATACTGCCCCAAAATATGCCACCATAGCATATTGATTATTTTGAGCTGAAGGCAACTGAGAAATAGCAGGCACGGGGAGGATTCTCCTCCCTGCCCCTTACTATCTAAAAGTGGGGCATAAGTTTCCCATGAGAAAGGTATCCTTGCTGTATCAGGAAGAGGAGAACGTTCTTATCACTGGAGATGGGGAGTTAATGCTGAGATGAACCTATACAAACGAACCTTGCTAAAATAATCCTCCATTGGTATAATTGTTAAAAAAAAAAATTTGGTTTCACATATATATTTCCTAGTCACTTTCCCACAATTTACCATCTCTAGTCCAAATTCACTTTTTTTCTTACTCTTGTCAGATCCCCACAATTTATTACTCTTTGTTTAAATGATTTATAACCCCCTGGGTCTAACCACTTCTTTGGAGTTTTCACTTTCTTTATGATGCCCCTATTCCACATAAAAATATTAACATCAAATAAAATGTGTGTGCTTTTTCTCCTGTTAATCCATCTTTTGTCCATTTAGTTCACAAGCCCCAGCTACAGAATTTAAGACGTTAGAGGAAAAGTCTTTCCTCCCCTGCACTGTGCTGCCTTATTGGTTTCACAAACCACAAGCACATGCCCAGCTCCTGCAATCTGAGAAGTTTATGTGGCATAAGGGATTTGGATAAGTGTTGTGGGACAGTGAGAAAAAGACACAGGAATCGTGGACCAGAAGCTTTCTCAGCAAGAGGGAAGCTGCCTTTCTTCAGAGACAGTGGGGGAACTCCTGAGAATTCTCACAGGATCTGAGAAGCAGCCCCAGGACACAGCCACAGAGTGAAAGCATTGAGAAACGCCTGTCCTGACTCCCAGACAGATTTGTGCCATGGTGGGGATATTGTACTACAATATATTTTAATCTAGTCTTCTTTGAAGTGGAAGTTTTGGGGGTTCTAATTTCAGGTCTGCTGTACAACCCACTGTGTAGCATCTGCTATGTAATCATCTGAGTCAGGAAGAAACAAATGTCATCCATCTCCAAATCAAAGCATAATCACATTCTTCATAAAACCACACAGACTTTAATCCCTCCTGAACCCAACTGCAGGGGGTCAAGTACTCAAACAGAGGGGACCCAGGGGTTCCACTAAGACCAACTCTCAATGTGGATATTAGGCTCCACTTCTAAAACCTCGGCATCCATTTTCTGTTCCCTAAGTAACCCAGAAGAAAAGTCCACACCTTGGTAGCTGATGGCAAGGCTGACACCAAGACCCAAAAGGCGAATCCATTGAAATAAAAGTGTAATAAAGCTATTCTCTGTACCAAATAACCTCCTGAAACTAAACTATTGGTACCATTAACTACAATTTGCTGGTAGCCATGTGCCCAGCAATGTGCAGAGTACCTTTTACATTCAGTTATGCCTTGCTGTATAATCTCATTGGTTCTGAAAAATGCCCAAAGTAATGAATTTTTTAGTAATAAGAAACCTATTTTATTATTTTAAGTGTGAGAAACAAAATGTCTCCGGCCTATGTAATAAGCCACCAAATATTTCTAAATATTTGATTTTTATAATATAAAGCAACTAGAAGACCAATTACTCAATTATTTAATGCACAACGAATTAATGCATACATTTGTGTACAGTATGCAAGGATATTACAAAGAACATATGAGTTACATCTTTCTTCATGAGAAAAGTTTACCCATAGAATATGTGAAAACCAAGACTAAAGTGGTAAGAAACTTGCCCAAAGCTACACAGCTAATGGTGGAGAGCACTGTTAGTCACAATTCCTGCTCTTCCAAGAACAGGACCCATTCTTTTATTCCTTCCTTTTGTGCCATGGAGAACACAGGCTGTGGACCCATTGACGTACTTGATGGGCAACCCCTCAACCAGTAATTTTCTCTCCCTCCTATTTGATGGGAGTAGAGGTCAGTTAGGTGGCTAAGAGATTGGTCCAAGCCTAACATCAATAAGAACAAGGATATGGTACAACCAGAGCATGGAATGAGTTTATGTTATACTTTCAAGTGCTGCTCAGGTTGTTTGATGGGGCTGGGTAGGTAGTAAGAAGAGTGTCTATGTCTACAATGCAAGGAGTAGCACGCTCATGAGGCCATGAGACCACAACCATGTGGCAAGGCTTGGTGTATGAGCACATGACAGAACATGTGGCCACATTTCAACCCATCTGAGATGCGGAGACTCCTGTCCATGCATCACTCTTCCTCAATGTCTTTGCCATGTACCTTTCCAGGGTTGGAATTGGAATCCATGGCACGGAACAGCAGAGAGCAGGGTCCGCATGTAATCGTGTGGGTAGGCATTCCAGAACTGTGTATAAAAGGTATACAATATGGAAGGTACAATTGGTTTCTAGCTTTGGGAAGCTTGAAACAGTTGTAGAAGCATCTTTTGTCTGAACAGAGATTTTGGTAACCTTGAATGCACAGGTGTTGTGTCACATTTGCTTTGATTTTTTGAGGCCTGCTACACTAAAGCTTAATTGTGAATCAAATGACCATGGGCTGGAAACCTTTCTCCCATTTATAATATTTGAATCTTGAAGAATGTATTTTAATACAGAAGGCGGTGGCTTGAGGAAAGAATACAGGTGGAAGCCTCAGAAAAGCTAACATAAAATAAGAATTCCTCCCCTGGACATAGATATGACGAAAAGCACACTACTGGGACTGTTGGATGAGGACAGAGCTGGAATTTTCAGTTCATCACCACTAGATTTGTTTTGTTGTTAATGTTTTTAGAAGTTGGCTCAGTTGTGTTTGGGAGAGGATGTTTAGCAAAATGTTGCAAATACTGCCACCCCACAGGCATCAGTATCTGTCCAAGGCTGCCTTCTCTGGTGAAGCAATTCTTTGTTTAAGAATAATGGACTCATTCAGGAATAATCCATTGATTTTCCTTTTAATCTTGTCAGGTGGGGGAATAAGGTTTAAGGAGGGGAAAAAAACCTCAGAGATTCTGGGAATTTGTTTTAATGACTTTATAAGGAAATAAACTTTGGGAAAAGACTGATTAAAATGCAAGGAGAGGCTCCCCTTACAAGCTAAACAGGCTACTAGGATACTTGGTAGTAATGGTCCACCACACCCTGTCGCCGCATCACATGGCCTTCCCCAACCTTGAAATTCAACTTTGCTTATGATCTTCACCAGGTGAGGGACTCAGTGGACAAAAAGCAACATGGTAGCTATCTTCTCCTACATCAATAAGACAGCTGTCAGGCCTCCAGGATAAACTCTAGGGTTTTAGACTGAAAGGTATTTAACATTTGATTTTGAGTAATGGGTAAATCTTATATTATAGAAATCTAAGAACTTAAAAGAGACTGTCTTCTTTTAAGTTCTTAGTTCTATAAGGTCTTTTTTTTTTTTTTTTTTTTTGCAGGGGGGTGGTGGATGGGGCGGTGGCTAATAATTGACTGTAAATATAAGAGAGAAAGTGTATTTCTTTTTTTCCTGACAAAGAGCTAGAAGGATGTTGCTGATGGCAGGTACTGGCTCTTTAGGGTCTGTACTAGATTTAGTGGGTCTTCTGACTGACAAAAAGTTTTTAACTGAGAAGAGTTCAGATCAAATTGTTAGATAATAAGACAAAGCTGGGTGTTTTCCACACTTTATTCCATGACAGTTATGACAAGAGAGTCAGGGGCTAGGGCTAGGTGTGAATTAAATGGAGACCCTTAAAGCAGTGGTTCTCTGCTTTGAATGTGTCTAAGAATCGCCTGGAGAACTTGGTTTAAAATCCTCAGAATGTAGGACAGTGGAGGGGGGCCTAGGGCACAGGCGGGTGGGAGATTCTGAGGAATGGCACTGCTCTAGTGTCTCTGGAAAAGGAGAAATCAGACATTGCCATGAGATACAGGGAACAGAAGGAACTTGAGCTCCTATATCTGACTTTCTGCGTATGTATCCATGAGATTCTCATAGAGATCTGATTCCTAAGGAGAACATGCATATCCATGAGATCCCCCACAGAGATCTGATTCCTAAGTAGAACATATATGTCCATGAGATCCTCACAGAAATCTGATTCCTAAGGGGAACATATATGTCCATGAGATCCCCACAGAGATCTCCCTGAGGAGCACGTGTCAATGAGATCAACAGAGATCATCCTGGGATGTGATACATGACTCAGACGTGACTCAGAGATTTGTTCCCTGAGAACATATGTGTCCATGTGATCCTTGCAGAGATCTCCCTGGGGAGCACACATATGTCCACGTGATTTTCACAGGTATCTCCCTCAGGGGCATATACACAACCATGTGACCCTCACAGACATCTGACCCCTGAGGAACATGGGTTTGTCCATGTGGTCCTCACAGACCTCCCTGAGGAGGGGCTCATGATCCCAGCCTTCCGGGTGAGGAAGCTGAGGCTCCACATGTCTCAACACTAGAAGGTGCCAGAAAAGGGCTCTTTTCCTCTCAGAAACCTGTGTAGGGTTATGGTTCTCATAGTTATTGAAGAGGAATGTATTGTTTTTGGAGTTATTTAACCCCTCATGAAGTTCATTAAAACTATATTCTAACCATTCTCATTAAAGAAAGAAAAAGCCAGGATCAGCCCAGAACTATTCATTTTCAAAGACTGCAGCGTGACTGAATTTATTTTAAATGTGCAGTGCTCTCAGATACTTCAGATTGACTTTTTAAAAATTTCACTTCTTATACAGACCTAAAATTGGAAGCATTTTTCCTCCCAACAAATCCAAGATACCTACTTCCCTCTTTATTCAGACATTTAGGGATATGAACAAACCCCCTTAACCTCTCTTTTTACCACAGAATTTGTAGCATGAACCCTTCCTGTCAGCAGACAAAGTCCTCAAATGACAGAACAGACTCGGCCACAAGCCGAAGCCCTGTGGTTTACGCCAGAACCGGGGTGTTTGTGAAATCCAGAGGACTCTGTTTCCTCTCTCTTTTCATGAATGATGGGAGACATTTCCTAAGTTCCTTCCTGGTGGGTGACTGGGGTGAACTGAAGGCTTCTGAGCAGGTAAAGCTGAGACTCACTTCTGCTTCACCTGCATTTCTTTCACAGAGAAGGAGGGTGAAGCTATTAAAGATGGTGTTTCAAGTCCTAGGAATGGAACTGATTCAAATGGAGACCAAATTAGCTAAAGTCCTGATACTGTCACAGAAAACAATAAGTGCTCAACAATCCTTCCCCCAGCCCTGAAAATGGAGAACAATTTTGCATATTTACCTTCCTCCCAGCAAAACTACTATTCAAGCAGCCTTAATAAGGCACTTCACGTCATTAAAGGAGAACATTCCCCTGAAGCGAATCCTCAGAGGACATGAATAAGAGATGACTTCTGGTTATTTCCAGTGGGACGTCTTGTGTTGCTATCTATATATATTAATGTCATCACAGATGAGTTGCCTATTATAACACATTTCCTCTGGGAACCATTGGGTATTTTAATAATTACTGAATTATTTATTGCTCACACAAAGCAGAGAAAAATTCTCTATGAGCAAGACCTCTTCTGTTACGAAAAAACAAAACACTTGGTCAGAAAATATTCCCCTCCCCTCCCTCCCTCACCTCAGAGCTATGCATGATTGAGAAAGTCTGCCAAAATGTATTTTGGAGACAGTTAGCTTTTGTTTTACTTATTTATATATGCTTTCATTTATGCATTTATAGGTTCATCCTAAAAAATCTCATGGGTCAGGAATGGGATGGAGCAGGTTTCATTTTTTCTTTTGTAGTCATTTAAACACATGAGTTCTCACCTCCTTCCATCCTACCCCACCCTTCCTAATGAAGAGAGTCTCAGCCACCGCTGACATCATATTAAAGTGACCTGGAGTCTGGGCACCGCGGCTCACACCTGTCATCCCAGCACTTTGGGAGGTGGAGGCGGGCAGATCAAGAGGTCAGGAGTTTGAGACCAGCCTGGCCAACATAGTGAAACCCTATCTCTACTAAAGATGCAAAAAATTAGCCGAGTGTGGTGGTGGATGTCTGTAATCCTAGGTACTTGGGAGGCTGAGGCAGGAGAATCACTTGAACTCGGGAGGCGGAGGTTGCAGTATGCCAAGATCATGCCATTGCACTCCAGCCTGGGCAACAGGGCGAGACTCTGTCTCAAATAAAATAATAAAATAAAAAATAAATAAAATAAAATAAAATAGTGACCTGGAGAGACTTTAAAAAGTTCTATCCTAGACAAGTAAAATCTCAGTCTCCAGAGGTTGAAGCCCAAACATGGGTATGCTGGGAAACCTACGCAGCTGATTCCAGTCAGGGTTGAGATTCACTTTGTAGGCTAAGATCAGGCTGTGATTCAGGCCTCAGGAGCCATGGGTGCAACTTCAGCTCCACCTGCAGCATCTGTCTCCCCAGCTCAGATTCCTCATTGTTAAGATGATTATCCAATCATTAACTACCCACCATGCATAATATTAGAAAATACCATGCCAGGAAAAAGTACTCAAAAATCCAATTTTGGACAAATATCAGATCACATTATGCTCCAGCAAACAAATAGCATCTAAAACTAGTCACATGCAAGTGCACTGAAGGCTTTAAAAAAAGATTAGTCAATCAAAAAAGAAAAGAGGACTAAAAGTTCACGCTCACAAATAAATACCTCTATATATGCAGAAGGATTCTAGAAAGCCTTACATAAACATCATCCTTTCAACAACAAAAATGTCCCTAGGTGCTATACATAGAACGCTGAATGATTTGCTGTATCCCAGATATGGAAATTATTTTGCCAGAATGCATTTCCCAATTGCATATTGGAAGATTAGCCTGTGATTTCACATTACTGAAATAAATCCCTATAGGATCCATTGCTTTCTTTTGGACATGCCCTGATACCTGACCCCATTCTATTTCACTAACCAGATGGCAATCTCCTTGCATTCCGTTTCTCCTCCGTGGGCACCCAGTTTTCTCCAACAATGTTTTGATGAGGCTTCTTGAGTGGTTGTGGGGTGGGTGGTCACCAGCAGAGAGAACCTGTAGCAGGTCTGCCAGTTGGCCTGAACTCCCACGGCCTCTGCTGTCCTGGGCTGAGAGTTTGTCTGTCTCAGTAGAAAAAACACGGCTGAGTAGAAGAAACAATGGCACCCAGGATATTGAAAGTTTTGTCTGGAAGCACATTTCCACGCTTCCTCCACCTTGAGTCTGTCTTGGATGGAGATAAGTATGTTGCCGTGTACGGGGTAAACTTGTAACCAAAGGAATTTCTGTGGTAAAGGGGAAAAATAAAGCCTCAATTATTGTGCCTGCAACATGTTTGAAAGGATTCATTAATTGGGTGGCTAAGCTGATTTGCAATGACAAGCTGTTTCTACACAACAGGCGGTCTGTAGGTAATTTCTAACCCCAAATGGCAGGAAAGTTCCATGGCTGTAGACTTTCAAACTGCACAGGCAGCCAAAAAGCTTGTTAGATTGCCTCTCCCTAAACATAGTGTCACATATTAGGAAGAATAAGCTTCTCCATTTTCCAACAGGTGGTACAAGCTATAGGACCCAGGTTGGGAAACACCTTATGTTTATCCCATTATAAAGAACTCCAAGTGATTTGTGGTCCTCACCCCTAAATAAAAAGAGGCAATAAATTCTACTAAATGACCAACATGATGTTGAGTTTAAAAGTTTTAGGCCAGGCGCAGTGGCTCACACCTGTAATCCCAGCACTTTGGGAGGCTGAGGCGGGCGGATCATGAGGTTAGGCGTTCGAGACCAACCTGGCCAATATGGTGACACCCCGTCTCTACTAAAAATACAAAAGTCAGCCGGGTGTGGTGGTGCATGCCTGTAGTCCCAGCTACTCAGGACGCTGAGGCAGAAGAATCACTTGAACCTGGGAGGTGGGGGTTGCAGTGAGCCGAGATCGTGCCACTGCACTCCAGCCTGGGTGACAGAGCAAGAGTCCATCTCAAAAAAAAAAAAAAAAAAAAGGGAGGGGTTAGACAAGGAAAAGTATTAGAAGAAAATAGTAATGTTCAGAAAACGCAGGTCTGTTTTTTCAGTTTATTAAGAGTTGAGATTCTAGAGTAGGAAGCATCTTAGAAAAATAGAATTTCAAGACCTCAAGAACATGACACACGCACTCACTCAGTGGTGACTAAAGGAGTGGGGGATGACTTTAGAGCCAATCAACTTCCTGGAAAAAAAAATTATCTTTCTGTTGATGGCTTGAGGCATCTAAAATGTTAACAGCATCTCATGTCAGATCCTGGCCCAGAGATGAGCTGGTAAATGACTGTGGGCTAGTAACGAAGGTACTGGGATTACTTTTATGAGTTAAAAACAACAACAACAACATTTTCAGGTTGTTATGTTAGCAATTTAAAAGTGACAGAGGATGATGCAACCATTTCTAACCCCAGTGCTTACCTTCAGAAGAAAGATAAATGATTCTTTATCTGGAGCTCCACAGCCTTTTAAATCCTGGAGAGTATTTCACAGTCACAGAGTTCCCTGTTTTTAAAATTCTTTGACTGTGCACTGGGAGCTAGAGAGGATTATTTCAGGCCAGAAAAGTTTTCAGTTGCTATGGAGAGAGCTGCTCTGAAGGTAACAATGAAGGTGGATAAAAGGGAGAACTTTCTGTCTGGTAGATTTTCAGGGTAATCAAATCAGGGTGGTTCATGAATTTAACTTTTTAGATCAAGATTTAACCAATTTTCATAGGCTCGCCTACTGTCACTCGCCTTTCAAGGGACAGAATCTAGGTCAAAGGATTTCACCTCGCAGAATAGAAAGACTAGCGTTAGATGAAGATCTTTTTTTCTCTCCGGTTGATTCTGTAATAACTGTTTCATCCAGGCTCAAACCAAGGATGTGTTGAAAAGATAGGCTCTTTGGAACCCTATTTGTTTTGCAAGATGCAGAAGCCTAAAAGATTGAAGGCTTTCGTAATGAGATGTTTTCAAATGAAAAGTATTGGTTGAAGGAATGAAATTCTTACCAGGGAAGTAGGTAGTATAAATGAGAAACTTTAATCAGCTGCACATATTGTGATCACCAGCATCAGTGGTCGGAGTTATTATGTCAGATCCTTCATGCTCCACAAAACAAAGCCTTTCAACAAATTATTAGTGAGTAAATAACTGAATGAACAAAGTGGTTCATTTTCTAGGAGGCAAGAGAAGTTAAATCCTAAGATTTCAGAGTGTGAAGAGTACATGCCCACAGTATAGGGGTTTAAGTCAGCTGGTGGGCAGGTAGAGGAAATTCGAGATCAGGATAATTAGCCTCATCACTAATTGGATATGAAATCTGGGAGCCATGGGGTGGGATGTTCCTGACAGAATGCTGGTCACTGATGGAAATACAAAGGCAAATATTCCTAGAAAATTCCAGGCTTTTTTTTTTTTTTTTTTTTTTTTTTGAGATGGAATCTTTCTTTGTTGCCCAGGCATGAGTGCAGTGGCGCTATCTCAGCTCACTGCAACTTCCGCCTCCTGGATTCAAGTGATTCTCCTGCCTCAGCATCCCGAATAGCTGAATAGCTGGGATTACAGGTGTGCGCCACTACGCCTGGCTAATTTTTTTGTATTTTTAGTAGAGACAGAGTTGCGTCATTTAATGGTGGCCAGGGTGGTCTCAAACTCCTGACCTCAGGTGATCTGCCCACCTAGACCCCCTCAAAGTGCTGGAATTCCAGGCATAAGCCACCATGCCCAGCCAGGGCTCCTCTGTGATAAGCCCTCAGGGAACAGTTGGACTCAACTAAACTGTCAAGGAAAGGGACTTGGCTTGTGCCTTGTGAGCTCTGTGCTGAGATTAACTGAAGTTAGAGTCTGGAATCAGCAGTCAAAGAGAGGAGCAGGGAGTTAGGACTGAAAGTCACGCCCTTTAAGCCGAGAGTCTAGTTGAGGCAGAGAAGTGAGGAGGGAGCAGGCTCAGGACCAGAGTGGTGCCCGACCACTGCTCCCTGCCAGCTCCTCTCAATGCCAGCTCTCATCCCCATGGTGGGGACCATTTGAGCATCTTTTTTTTTTTTTTTTTTTTTTTTTTTTTAAGATGGAGTTTTGCTCTTGTTGCCCAGGCTGGAGTGCAGTGGTGCAATCTTGGCTCACCGCAACCTCCACTTCCCAAGTTCAAGCAATTCTCCTGCCTCAGCCTCCCGAGTATCTGGGATTACAGCGTGTGCCACCACACCCAGCAAATTTTTTGTATTTTTAGTAGAGACCAGGTTTCTCCATGTTAGCCAGGCTGGTCTCAATTGAGCATCATTTATTAACCATGTCCCAGTCTCTAAGACTTAGTGATGAGATCACTAAGGAAAAATAGTCCAATCCCTATTCAGCAAGTTCTCTGGTCCTACTATCACCTATGTGAAGTTGAAAAAAAGTCACACAAATTTAGAAAAGAGACTTTATTTCTTACAAATGGGTTACAGCCTGCAAGGTGGCCATTCTGATAGGCTGGGAATCACAGCGTCGGCCATCCACCATTTGCAGGCACTTCAAAGGAGGAGGCATTGGGGCAAGAGCTTTATGCTGAACAGGTTAGCAAAGCCTACATATTCAACAGGTTACAGGAGGTCCTATGAATATTCATTAAAGATCATCCTGATGCATGGATATTGAACATGCATGTAACACACAACTCATGTTCACCTTGAGGTGGAGACTTAACATTTAAGTGTATTACAATTAGGTCCTATATGTCAAAAGGTGAAGGAGAGACACAAAGGCATTCAGTGTGTAGCTTCTGAAACCGGCTAGAACCAGTCCATGGCCAGTGGTCTCCAATCAGGAGAAGTTACTGAAATCAGTCTCTCATCCAAACAAAGCTGTAGTTCTGGCTGGTAGAATGGGGTGTCAGTCAGTGCCTGCAGGCTGGATGAGTTGTAATTGTTTTCATATTGCGTACCTCAAGGTCAGAGCTTGTTTAGCTGCTAGAGAAAAATAAAAACCTAGTGGCAGTTAGAACATAGCTTAGGGTATGGTGTTCAACCCTTGTATGGTGTGGCCTTAGGTCCTGTTCATAATTTGACATCTTATTGCCACAAAGAGTCCATTCCAACAGTCTTACAGTCTCCAATGAGCAAATCCTGAAATCTACTCAAGTCTCACTGGATAACCTGCCTTGTTGCTGCAGGACTGGATCCTGATTGGCTTTGACCAGTGCACTCCTGAGACAGTGGGGGCTTCTCCTCCTCAGCACCCAGCCTACCTCTTGTGGGGCCTTCTCTGGCAGTTGTATGAGATCCCTCAAGTATGATCTACCTCTAGGCCTGGCTTCTCCCCATATCTCCCTTTATGCTGTCATCTTCCCTCTTCTCAAAGGCACTAATCTTGCTAAATAATTATAATAATGTTTATTAACATTGATCATCTCTTACGTCTAGGCACTCTGCTAAGTAACATTATGTTTTCTCAATAATAGCAATGAAACCTAGTTTACTTCTCATGGTACAATTCAGAAATGCCCAGGGTCACACAGCTAGTAGGTGCCACCAGAAATCCAGGTCTCTCTGCATCAATTGGTGCTTGTACTACTGGGCAACTATCTGTTGCAATGGGACCCCATATTTTTATCTGTAATCTAAGATTCTTTTTACAATGCTGTATGGACATACAAATGACTCAGATGAACACTCATCAAAAAGGGAAATAACCTACTACATTTTAATTTTTGCATTCTCTCCAAAGCCTCTTCAGCCCAAAGTCTCAGAAAAAAATGAATTTTAAAAAAATTGTAGAACTTTGTTAGTCTAGCTAGTGGTCCTTCTTTTAATCTTTTCAGAAAACAAGCTCCTGGATTTTTTTTAAAGAATTTTTCCTGTCTCTATCTCCTTCAGTCGTGCTCTGATCTTAGTTATTTCTTGTCTGCTGCTACCTTTTGAATTTGTTTGCACTTGCTTCTCTAGTTCTTTTAATTGTGATTTTAGGGTGTCATTTTTATATCTTTCCAGCTTTCTGTTGTGGGCATTTAGTGCTATAAATTTCCCTCTTAAAACTCCTTTAACCATGTCCCAGATATTCTGGTACATTGTCTCTTTGTTCTCATTAGTTTCAAATAACTTCTTTGTTTCTGCCTTAATTTTGTTATTTACCCAGTAGTCATTCAGGAGCAAGTTGTTTAATTTCCTTGTAGTTGTGCAGTTTTGAGTGAGTTTCTTAATCCTGAGTTATAATTTGATTGCACTATGGTCTGAGAGACTGTTAATTATGATTTCCATTCTTTTGTATTTGCTGAGGAGTGCTTTACTTCCAATTATGTGGTCGATTTTAGAATATGTGCTATGTGGCACTGAGAAGAATGCATATTCTGTTGATTTGGGGTGGAGAGTTCTGTAGATGTCTGTTAGGTCCACTTGGTCCAGAGCTGAGTTCAAGTCCTGAATATCCTTGTTAATTTTCTGTCATGTTGATCTGTCTAATATTGACAGTAGGGTGTTAAAGTCTCACACTATTATTGTGTGGGAGTCTAAGTCTCTTTGTAGGTCTCTAAGAAGCTGTCTTATGAATCTGGGTGCTCCTTTATTGGGTGCATATATATTTGGGATAGTTAGCTCTTCTTGTTGCATTGATCCCTTTACCATTATGTAATGCCCTTCTTTGTCTTTTTTGATCTTTATAGGTTTAAAGTCTGTTTTATCAGAGACTAGGATTGTAACCCCTGCTTTTTTTTTTTTTTTTTTTTGCCTTCCATTTTCTTGGCAAATACTCCTCCATCCCTTTATTTTGAGCCTATGTGTGTCTTTGCACATGAGATAGGTCTCCTGAATACAGCAGACTGATGGGTCTTGACTCTATCCAAAGAAGAAAAGAGAGAAGAATCAAATAGACACAATAAAAAATGATAAAGAGGATATCACCACTGATCCCACAGAAATACAAACTACCATCAGAGAATACTATAAACACCTCTATGCAAATAAACTAGAAAATCTAGAAGAAATGAATAAATTCCTGAACACATACACCCTCCCAAGACTAAACCAGGAAGATGTCGAATCCCGAATAGACCAATAACAAGTTCTGAAATTGAGGCAGTAATTAATAGCTCATGAACCAAAAAAAACCCAAGACCAGACAGATTTACAGCCAAATTCTACCAGAGGTACAAATAGGAGCTGGTACCATTCCTTCTGAAACCAGTCCAAACAATAGAAAAAGAGGGACTCCTCCCTAACTCATTTTATGAGGCCAGCATCATTCTGATACCAAAACCTGGGAGAAACACAGCAAGAAAAGAAAATTTCAGGCCAATATCCTTGAGAAACATCAATGCAAAAATCCTCAATAAAATATTAGCCAATCGAATCCAGCAGCACATCAAAAAGCTTATCCACCATGATCAAGTAGGCTTCATCCCTGAGATGCAAGACTGGTTCAACATGCACAAATCAATAAATGTAATCCATCACATAAACAGAACAAATGATGAAAACCAAATTATTATCTCAATAGATCCAGAAAAGACCTTCAATAAAATTCAACATCTCTTCATGCTAAAAGCTCTTAATAAACTAGGTATTGAAGGAACATATTTCAAAATAATAAGAGCTTTTATGACAAACCCATAGCCAATATCATACTGAATGGGCAAAAACTGGAAGCATTCCCTTTGAAAACCAGCACAAGACAGGGATGCCCTCTCTCACCACTCCTATTCAACATAGTATTGGAACTTCTGGCAAGGGCAATCATGCAAGAGAAAGAAATAAAGGGTATTCAAATAGGAAGAGAGGAAGTCAAGTTGTCTCTGTTTGCAGATGACATGATTGTATATTTAGAAAACCCCATCGTCTCAGTCCAAAAACTCCTTAAGCTGACAAGCAACTTCAACAAAGTCTCAGAATGCAAAATCAATATGCAAACATCACAAGCATTCCTATACACCAATAACAGACAAACAGCCAAATCATGAGTGAACTCCCATTCACAATTGCTACAAAGAAAACGCCTAGGAATACAACTTACAAGGGACATGAAGGACCTCTTAAAAGAGAACCACAAACCACTGCTCAAGGAAATAAGAGAGGACACAAACAAATGGAAAAACATTCCATGCTAATGGGATAGAAGAATCAATAACATGAAAATGGCCATGCTGCCCGAAGTAATTTGTAGAGTCGATGCTATCCCCATCAAGCTACCACTGACTTCCTTTGCAGAATTAGAAAAAACTACTTTAAATTTCATATGGAACCATAAAAGAGCCTGTATAGCCAAGACAAACCTAAGCAAAAAGAACAAAGCTGGAGGCATAACACTGCCTGACTTCAAACTATACCAAAAGGCTACAGTAACCAAAATAGCATTGTACTGGTACCGAAACAGAAATATAGGCCAGTGGAACAGAACAAGACCTCAGCAATAACACCACACATCTACAACCATCTGATCTTCGACAAACCTGACAAAAACAAGCAATGGGGAGAGGATTCCCTGTTTAATAAATAGTGCTGGGAAAACTGGCTAGCCATACGCAGAAAACTGACACTGGACTTACTACTTCTTTAAACTTTTTTTCTGAATAGATGCAGAATAATCAACTGAAAAGGCAGCTCCTGGATGTGGAATCAGTCTTACATATCTTCTGTCTCTGTGATCCTTTCAAAATAATATTTTCATCAATTAAAAAATGTCAGTTCTGAATGTAGCCCTTTGTCTTTGATTTGGAAGCTGATAGTAAATATGATTAGATAAAAACTATAAATTTTATGTGCAACTCTCAAAAAAATATTCTTATAAAAGTCCTATATGATCACTAATAAAAGACTGTAGAAAATATCTAAGAGTTTTAAAAAAGGCAATCTCTCCAGAGGTAACTGATATTATCTGTTATTAGGTTTCTCTCTCTTTAGTCTCTTGGCGTATTTGGATTATATGTGTAATTTTGCAGTTTGTTTTTACTTTTTACAATGTTATGTCATTCTCATTAAATATGGATCTGTTTTATTGTCAAGTTTTTTTTTTTTTTCTTTGAGACGGAGTTTCCCTCTTGTTGCCCAGGCTGGAGTATAATGGCACAATCTTGGTTCACTGCAACCTCCACCTCCCAGGTTCAAGAGATTCTCCTGCCTCCGTCTCTCAAGTAGCTGGGATTACAGGTCCCTGCTACCACGCCTGGCTAATTTTTTGTATTTTTAGTAGAGACGGGGTTTCACCATGTTGGCTAGGCTGGTCTCCAACTCCTGACCTTAGGTGATCCACCGACCTCAGCCTCCCAAAGTGCCAGGATTACAGGCTTGAGCCACAATGCCTGACCTTGGATCTGTTCTATTAATCATTGCAAAAGTTCACCTTTCAGAGAAGGAAAAGGAAAGGAGGGGTCTGGGCCTTGAGGAACATCCAACTCACCCTGTGAGCTCCTGGCTACCTATCCTTGAAGTTTTGGTTGAATGAAACCAATAAACTCCTATCCCCAAGAAATTGTTTTCATCAAATTTTCTGTTGATGTGAGCCAAAGGCAAACACTCGCAGAGCTTGAGACAATGATATGAAATCTTGTTTCTTAAAGTGACACTTTCAGGCATAAAAGAGGCTGGTGGAAATGGAGAGTTGGTATCAAGATGCCTGGTGGGTGTGGGCACTTCATCTCATAGCTATTCTGAGTCACTCTGAGTGAATCATTGTGCACACAGGTGTATTCATGATCTATTTCTGCATGGAAAATTGACACAAACTTAGTCACTTACAACAAGTCAAGTGGATTATTTCATAATTTCTGTGGGTTAGAAGTCCAGGCACAGCTCAGCTGGGTCCTTTGCTTCTGGGTCAGAAGCCTGCAATCCAGGTGTCAGCCATGGCTGGCATTTCTTCTGAAGGCTCCACGGGGGAAGGATCCCCTTTCATGCTCATATGATTGTTGACAATCTAATGTAATCTAATCACAGAGTGACATCCTGTATTTTACTGGTCAGAAGTGAATTGCAGTCCCCACTCACACTTAAGGGGAGGGGACACCATATAGGCAAGAATACCAGGAGGTGGGTGCCATAAGATATTGAGGGTAGGGGTAGAAATTTTGAGTCAATATGACAATTTACATTCCAAAGCCTGTGTTTGTTACCTGTACTCTCTTCAGGGGAGGTAGATGGAACTTCTAATGACATTTTCTTTCTCTCCTAATCCACTCTCTAACCTTGTCTTTAAGTCCCCCGAATTAGTTACAAATATTACCAACCAAAGGACGTCTTCAATGTTTGATATTTATTCAGAATCTTAAGTATTAGTGTAAAATACTGAAAATTTTTTTCTTTTTAAATTAGCCTTATTTGCTTGATCCTAAAATTAAGAACTCTTATTTCATATTAAAGGATATTAAAGTACAGGACTGTCAGATGTAGATTTTTATACCACAAACCAAAAACAGTGCTGTTTTCAGAAATTTTTTAGAAAAACAGAGGGATTATATTTAATGCTTTATCCTGCTTTTAAGATTTTGGTATCAATTGATGGATGTATCAAAACTGTGTGACTCATGCTAAAATTCCTATCTTTTAAATAGCCTTTAATGATACTTTTTAAAAAATGAACTCAATTATTTCCAAGAAAGAATAATTTGATGTTATTTATGTGGATTGAACTAATGGCATTGACAGCATTCTACCAAATAAATTATTCAATGATTATTCAACGGATTTTAGTTTCAATATAAAAAGGGATCACTCTAATATTAATTATTAGCACAATATATTAAATGTAAAGCATTTATGCATAATACACAGATTAAAACTATGTAAAATATATTTATGGCAAAAACATTGGGTATCAATAAAGTATTAATAGTAACCCACTGATGGTAGGAATATAGGTGATTTTTCCTTCTGTCTTTTATATTTTCTAAATTCTATTGAAAACTTGTATAATTTAGTACAGCCAGAAAAAAATCATTGTCTATTTAGTGCTGCTATAACAGAATACCATGGATTGGTAATTTAAAAATAAAAGAACTTTATTTGACTCATGGCTCTGGAGGTTGGGAAGTCTGAGTTTGAGGGTCTGCATCTGGTGAAGCCCTTCTTGCTGCATCATGACATGGCAGAAGGCATCACATGGTGTAAAAGCATGAGAGCAAGAGGGTTGACCTTGCTTTTATAACAAACCCACTCCCATGATAGTGGTATTTATTCATGAGGGCAGAGCCCTCATAATCTACTTCCCTATTAAAGGTCCTACCTCTCAACACTATTGCATTGGCAATTAAGTTTTCAACGTATAAATGTTGGGGGACACATTCAGACTATAGAAATAATTTTTTAAAGATAATTATCCAAAATCAATGGTATTTATTGCTTATTTGTTTTAGCATCAAAACTCTTTTTTAAAAGACATCTTGAACTCTAGTATATAAATTTGAGAACAATTATTGTGTCCTGGGAAGTATTTTTTGTTTGTAGAACTCCACAAAAACGACTGGCCAGAGGGTTTCTAAAGTTCCTTAAAACAGGCTGTAAGAATTCTGTGCTCCATAATATTTTGTTTTTAATCCTACTTGTCCCATGGTGTAATTTATACGTTCATATCTATATCTCATCCATTATTGGGGCATGAGTCTCAGGCATCTTTGTGTCCCCTGGAATCTAGTACTGTATTTAATGGCTAGTAAGTATCCATGAATCAGAAATAATGGCCACTATTAGTCAGTTGTAATATAGACACTTAACAGCATTAGACAGACTATTACCAGTTTGTGTGTGTGTGTTTTGTTTTTTTTGTTTTGTTTTGTTTTTGTTTGTTTGTTTTAAGTACGAGTCCAACAGACCTAGGGAAAAGAATCCCGGCTCCAGGTAGGACATATTAAGGGTCCTCTGAGCCTTATTCTCTTCATTTTTAAAGTGTGGGCATCATCTTTCCTTATGACATCTTGGTACCTAGCACATCCATGAGCTCATCAAATAGGACTATGATCACACTGCAGTTATCATCCAAGCTCTACGGCATTATTCTAGACAAAGATCCCACTCTTTGGCTCCTTCTCTAAACTCTTTCCCTCTGCTTCTGCCACACTGAGCTTCTCTAGATTCTGGTATTCATATCTTCTCTCAGGCTGGAATGGCCTCTTCTCCCCTCAGCTGCCAAATCTATATGTTTTATTTCAAGGACCAGCTCAAACACTACTTCCATTTAAAAGATGTCCATGATTCCTCTGCAGCAGTAGAATCCCCATCATCTGTGCTCCATAATACTTTGTTCTTAATCCTACTTGTCCCATTGTGTAATTAAATGTTTACATCTATATCTCACCTATTAGTGAGGCATGGGTCTCAGCCATTTTTGTGTCCCCGGCATCTAGTACTATATTTGATGACTAGTAAGTATCCATGAATGGGAAATAATAGCCACTATTAGTCAACTGTAATGTAGACACTTAACTCCATTAAACAGACTATTACCAGTTTTTACAAAAAGAAGAGGCAAGTCAACATTGTTGGTATCTACTGCTAAATGTAGAATCAGAAGATATCAATGAATGAATGGAATTCCTACTATTAGGGGAAGGGCTGGAACCAGCAAATGGAAGATTCTAATACAACGATAATACAGAATTATCAAAATGCCCTTGAGCTGGAGAGGTAAGCAAAAGCCCCACACTATGGACATGGACCTCAAGTGAATCCAGCAACTTTTCTTACAAGATGTTAAATTCATTGAGGAAATGGTACTTCCCAGTGAGTTGGTTAAACCCATCTATCCAATATTGAAGAAAACCATTGCTTTCTCAAATGGCTAAATCTGTCAGTCAATAATTACCCACAGTACTATGACAGAACAGTAAACTCATGTGAAAAATGTGGCTTTTCTTATGTCACCTTCAGTCTAAATCTGAGCCTTCATGGAGGCTGATGGTGGGGAATTCCATCCTCAGGTCAAACACCAAGGAAACTCATCAGTGGTGCACCTGAGTAACTGCTGAGACCTCTCACATCTTAATCCCTACAGTCCGGTTTCGTTCATGGCCTCTGCTATTTCCACTCTGCACGTGGGGCTCAGAATCTTTGCCAAAACTGGACATTTGTCTCGGTTTTAGGCATTCCTCTGAGGCCTGGCCTCAGAGGTGGTGTCACCCGGGGCACAGTTTCAGCACAGTGGGTTAGGCTCTGGTTCTCACTGGAACCAATGCCTGTGTGGGTGACATTTCCTTTCCTTTTCTTCCTCTTCTTAAAGATGCTTTCATCTCTCCCCTCATCCTCAGGGCCCCTGGCATCATCTCTTTCATGAAAGTTGGCTGTTATAAAAGCCAAAAAGACCCTTTGATATCAATCAGTTCTGCTTGCTGTGTGCAAAAATTCCCAAGGCAAAAGAACACTAAGATTCTAGCTACTGGTTTGGAACAGGAAAGGGAGTAGAGCAGTTTTTTTTAAAGAGATAATCCCAGAATGGTTAACATTATAAAAGTCTATAAAAATTATTCTTAACATTTATTAAAGAAATGCTTCCCTTAATATATTTTTCAGAAATAATTTCTAGAAAAACTTTAATTCAACAAATTATTCAGCAAGCACATGTATACAGCCTGTGAAGTGAAATGTACTGCTATAGCCACAGTGTTGTATAACACAAAGATGTATAGCATCAAGACCCTGTTCTCTCATGTGCTTGGTCTAGTGGGAGATCCTGGCCCATCCTAACACAAAAGGGTTGAGGATATCCTGTGTTCTACCAGTAAAGAGAATTTTCCTTTTAATTGAACTTTGGAGAAATGAAAAGAATTATAAACAGATAAAACCAACTGGGGGTTCATAAAGACCCAGAGCCACAAAATGAGGCAGCCTTACCTTAAGCAGTCGGTCTTGATTTTGTTTTGCCTCTGCACCTTCTTCCCACGTACTTTTCCCAAACTACTTCCCAACCTTCCATTCTCCATTTCTCTGAACTGACTCATGCATTATCATTCAGTTTATGCATTACTTTCTCATGCCTTGCATAATTCCCATTACACACCTTCATGGCTTCCTGTAAGTTTCCTTCATTGTGTTCCATTCAATAAAAATAAGCTATTTCTGTTGTTATTTGTTTAAACTCTGTCTACCCAGCAGAGCTATAAAGTCTCCAAGGATAGGGACTATATCACTGCTATATCCCCAGTTTTCACATCATGCCTGGCATATAGTGAGTGATCAACGTATATTTGATAAATAACTGAATATATGAGCCAAAGGAGGGAAAGTTGATTAGAATTGATTGATTCTTGAATGGATAAAAGGGAATTGATGTGATCAGGAGATCTGAATCTAGAAGAGGGGAGGGCTAGCTTAGAAAAATATGACTCAACCACTGAAAAAAAAAAAATTCCATGAAAAAGATAAGGTGCTGAATAGAGAAAATGGTGACATGAGAGCCAGGCCTTCATCTCTTGTTTCACTCACAATCCCCTTCTTCTGAAGAGAAAAAGTAGCTCTAGCTAATGGCTGTGCCTCACTTGCTAAACTAAGCACCTTTGTTTAAATAGCCTTTGTCTCCCACATTCCTGCTACAAAAACTGAGATCAGATCTTCCTCAAACTGGAGGGTATTGTGTATTATAAGGAGGGATCTCATCGGGATCCCATAACTACTAGTAAAGAGCCCTACATTCATGAAAGTAAAGGTAAGTAGCCTCATAGACTGCATAACTACTAGATGTCATTCACGTAGTCCACAATGTATGTGGCACCCCTGAGAGATATGTGATACAGTGTTCCAGCATGCACTTTGGGAGGGCCAATCCAATTGTATTAGTTAGGGTTATCCAGAGGAATAGGAGACGTAAATATAGACATAGACACAAATAGACATACAGACATAGATAAAGATTTATTATAAGGAATTGGCTTTTAAGACCATGGAGGCTGAAAATTCCCAGGATCTACAATGTGAAAGCTGAGACCCAGAAGATCCCATGGTATAGGTTCCAGGTCCATTGCAAAGGTGGAAGAAGACAGATGTCTCAGCTTGAAGACCACCAGGCAGGGGGAATGAATTCACCCTTCTTCTACATTTTGCTTCTAGTCCAGCCTTCAGTGGATTGGACGATGCTGACCCACACTGGGGAGGGCCAAATGTTTTAGTCAATCAGCCAATTCAAATGTTTGTCTCACCTAGAATTATTCACCAATTATCTGGGCACCCTGTGGCCCAGTGGACACTAAAATTAATAATCACACCAACGTGATATTATTAAAACCCAGCATCCTATTATATTAGAACTTCTGGAAATTTAAGCTTCTCTTTGGGGATACACAGCATTTCCCATTTGATATGGTGTGACTCTGTGTCCCTACCCAAATCTCATCTCAAATTCTAATTCCCACGTGTCAAGGGAAGGAGGTAGTTGTATCTGGGGGCAGTTTCCCCCCATGCTGTTCTCATGATAGTGAGTTCTTATGAGAGCTGATGGTTTTATAAGCATCTGGCATTTCTGTGCTTGCACTTGTCTCTCCTGCCACCATGTGAGGAAGGTCCTTGCTTTCCCTTCACCTTCCAACATAATTTTAAGATTCCTGAGGCCTCCCCAGCCATGCAGAGCTGTGACTCAACCTATTCCCTTTATAAATGACCCAGTCTCAGGAAGTTCCTTATAATAGTGTGAAAACGGAAGGGACTAATATACCATCTGAACCTCTTTAGAGTCTAAAAAGATATAAAATGATGAAGGCCAATCTAAGGGAATACTGGAGGTACAGTGTGTTTAGGATGGCACTGGAAAACATGGATGGAATGTCATCAAGTAGAACTAAACAAATTCATTCTTATCAACCAGTTTCTGAGTTGGCACTGTTTTTATTTCTTAAATGCCATTTGAGGGGAATAGACCCTGGAAATCTGCACTGAGCATCCTTCTCTGGCATACACTGTTCACCAAACTGAAGTTTGATCCTGAATCTATTCTTGGTCAGGAATCTGCCATAGGTGTAAGTAATAAACAGGCCCAAGAGTTAAATGTTTCAGGCAGATGTAAATATAAGTCCCTGCCACTGTCATTCATAAGATTTGTGACCTTGGAAGCCTTCTGAGGTTCAATGTCTTTATCTCTAAAAGGCGGATAATGATTTAGTACCTATCTCCTGTGAAGATTAAATGATGTAGACCATGTGAAGTATAGCATCTGGCACTGAAAATGCTAGACATTATTAGCAAAGCCAGAGTTTTGTTAGATTCATTTATTCTTTAAGTTGCTTAAACATCCATAGATAACCAGGATAACTGCCCAATTCTGGGTCCAATTTCCAGTTGTGCTACATCAATACCATCAATACCTCTTTTCAGGTTACAAATATGTAACAAGACTTCTGGTTAACGTGATATATATTTATCTCAAATCTTTCCTCCAAACATATTTATAATGAAAATAGGGGATTATTAAAAAGCATAAATAATTGAATAAAGAGAACAGAGAAGGGACAACAGGAATAAAAAAAAACTAAAAGCTGAAAATGGATGAATAGACATGGCTTGACATACCAAATTGGAAATCTACTTGCATGAAGAGGAGGGAACTGAGAGATTGTATAATAATTTCTTCAAGAGAAACTAAATCCTGTATCACAGTCCAACAAGGAGGCGCAGGAATGGAGCACCTGGTACCTTTGAAGACCTGGACTAGGGTGAATGTAAAATGGAGACTGGCTGGACGTGGTAGTGTGCCGATTTATGTGTAACTGATGTGAAAGGTGAGGAGCGCCTCCCAACGATGGCTGAGTTCTGTAATATGATTACTCCTACCGTGGCTCATTTCAGGCTACCAGTAAGAGAACACTGAACCGTCTATTGGGAAGAGCCGGGTCTGAGCCAACTCTAGCACACCACTAGCTGAAAATCATAGCAAGAAGTAGTTAGACTCTAGTCCCCTTCTCCAAGCCACGCCACTGCGTAAGTACTTTTCCCTCACCCTGGAAGAAGGGTCAAAGTTTACTGTCTGGAAAGGGTGAGTCAGAAGAATTCTGAACTTAGGGATAATAGATGTGCTTGGATGTATGTGGGAGATGGGGGTAGGAGAGGAGGGTAACTCTACAAAGAAAGGTATAAATGTAATACTGTATCCTAAATGTTGGCTCCATTCAGGGACAGCTTTTATTCCTAGAGAAGATATTGTATCTATGAATCAGGAACAGAATAATGTAAAAAACTTTCTCAAAACAAAGAGCTCTTGAATATTACTAATGTGATAGCAGTAGTAAATATTTCAATAATAGGGTTAGAAAAGAAGTATTATAGATGAGCAGAGAGAAATGAAAAAAACAAAGATAACAGGTCTAATTTTCGAATAGTAGAAGTTCAGAAACAGCAGAGAAAAAGAGATGAAATTATAAACAACACAAAAATATTTCCTAGAGTTGAAGGACATGAGTTTCCAGATTGAAAAAGGCTAGTAAGTCCAGCATTGTAAAATTACTGAGCACTGGAGATGAAGAAAAGATCCAAGTCACCTCCAGAGAGGGGAAAAAAAATGTCATACAAAAAAGGTACAGAATTGGAATAGCACCAGACTTCTTGATAGCAACTCTGGATGCTGAGATTGTATAATAATTTCTTCAAAATTCTTAGGAAAACCAATTCACAAGAAAGGAGAAAAGAGTTTAGAATGAATATCTCCTAGAAAAATCGTAAGTCTAATAGATGGCGCTATATGTTTTGGTGAAGATGAAATTAATCATTAAGTATTAAAATTAAATTAGGGACAGAAACTTCGAACAAAGCAAAAAAAGAACATTTTAATGGAAAGCAAAACAAAGTCATACAAAACATAAAAGCCTTTATATGTGGCTTTATATATGCTCATGATAGCATAATAATCTTTAGATATCACTCATGACAGTGTAATGTAATAGCACTAAATATAGGTTTAACAAAAAGAAGTGATAACTTCGTTGAGAGGATGGAGGTAAAGGAACTCTTGAGGGCAATGGTTGAAAGAGCTGCTAAATAAAATGCTTCTGGTTATAGATCTCAGAGAAACACTTACATCTTTCTCTCAAAGAGGCAGGAACATGTTAAACGATCTTATAAAAATCTAGAACCTCCTAGTTGACCATCAACAGGGCTTTAGAATTTATATTTTTCAGTTGACTATATGTAGCAAATAAATAAAGTCATTTTATATGTACTAATAAGAAACAATCACTAAAAGTAATCATAGGTTGGGCACAGAGGCTCACACCTGTAATCTCAACACTTTGGGAGGCTCAGGTAGGAGGACTGCTTGAGACCAGAAGTTTGAAACCAGCCTGAGCAACATAGTAAGACCTCCATCTGTACAAAGTTAAATAAATAAGCTGGGCACAGTGGCTCAAACCTGTAGTCCCAGCTACTTAGGAAGCTGAGGTGGGAGGACTGCCTGAGTCCAGGAATTGAAGACTGCAGTAAGCTGGGATTGTGCCACTGCACTCCGGCCTGGGCAACAGAGCAAGACCCTGTCTATCTATCAATCATAATCATAAGCACAAAAATAAGGCACTTATTCTTGCATTTGTGTAAAAAGAAACATGAGGGAAGGTAAAGCTTGCTTTCTGTCTCTCTCCATATGTATGCATATATGTATATATACTACTGTTAAAAGTTTACTATATTCTGCCAAAATGTTATATACACACAAATATGACTGTATGTATGTATATCTATATATTATATACACAATTTGCATTTTAAAATGTGTATACCATGTATTTGCGTCATCTATTCGTTGATGATGATAACTATAACAAACGTCGTAAGATACCTAATTTGTTGTTCTCGGGGCTAATATTGGAAAAGCAGCCTGAAGCTCTTGTATCACACTCTTCCCTCATGGGAAGGCCTCAAGGACCAGCCATATCCAGGCAGGAAGAAGTGGAGTGGCATTGGGAAGCCCACGAGCCCTTGCCTGTCACCAATACCCCCACCCTCACCACCAACCCTTTGCTCTGGGTCGCTGCCTCTGGTGAGTACAGCTTTTGCTCTGGGGCCTTTGGCCTGTGCTGGCCTTCAGTCTGGTTTTCACCAGGGCTCTATCCCAGGGCTGGTTCTGTTTCTGACCTAGCCTACCCTCAGTGACCTGGGCTCCCTCTTGCCTAGGAAAAAAATTCAGACAGAGAAAAGTGCTGGTTCTCCTTCCTTCCTTTTTCCTCTTTCTTTCAAAATCCACTTAGTGACTCAAGAGCCAGAATCCCCAGGCTCAAATTCTGGTTCTGCCACTTGCTGGCTGTGGGATGAGCTTCTGAAATTTTCTCTCAGTTTCCTCAACTCTAAAGTAAAGGTTATAATGAAACTTACCTTCAGAGCGCTGTTGTGAGGAGTTAAATAAATAGTAATGAGGCAAGGGTCAGTGGCTCATGCCTGTAATCCCAACACTTCGGGTGGCCAAGGCAGGTGGATCACTTGAGGTCAGGACTTCGAGACCAGCCTGGCCAACATAGTGAAACCCCATTTCTATTAAAAATACAAAAATTAGCCAGGCATGGTGGTGCACACCTGTAATCCCAGCTACTCGGGCGGCTGACACAGGAGAATTGCTTGAACCCAGGAGGCAGAGGTTGCAGTGAGCCGAGATCATGCCACTGCACTCTAGCCTGGGCCACAGAGCAAGACTGTATCAAAATAAATAAAATAAATAGTAATACAAGTAATGACATACATATCACACAGGAAATGTTCATGAGGCTTAGGAATTATGTATCCATTTACATAGTATCATACTCAGCTATTTGAGCATCTACCTATGTTACTAGGTTCTAGGTGCTGGTGATACCTGGTGAACAGGACAGTCACTGCCCACACTGAGTTCGCAGTTTGTCAAAGAAAGCCTGGTAATCAGTCAGCCAGAATGTAGCAGGGTCAGTACTATAATATGGGATATTCAGTGTTTGCTGTGGGGATCCCTAACCCAGTACCGAGGCCATAGGAGACAACACAAAGCAAGCTGGCTTTTAGCACTGTAATACAATGTAGAGGTCTCTATGACATCAAATGCAGCAGAGAGGCTAGAAGTGTCCGTGAACAAAGTGGCTATCACTGGACACGAATCACCATCTAGCTACAACCCAAGGTTTCCTCTGGTGACAAATAAATAAGACCTTCAAAATGACCCACGCATGAGGAGTCACAGCTGATACTGACTCAGCAGAGACCTCTGGGCGCCTACTTGGTTTAATGGCTTGGGCTGTGCAGGTTTTTCCTGAGAAGAGAGAGAGGGAGTGTTGAGAAAGGCACATGAGCTTGAATCTTGAATTCACATTGGGGTTCAGATTTCTATAAGTATTGTGCTGGCACACTTTAGAATGTCTCTTGGGCACAGGAACGTGCCCCATAACATGAACTTTATGGGTTTTTTTCCATCTATAAAATAAAACCTTCCTGCTCACTGAAGCAGGAACTTGGAAAGGTTTTTGTTTTTTTTTTTCCTCTCATTTAGATCTTTAATTTTAAGATCTTCACAATATAGGTTTATTTTACAAAACCCACTCATTGTACAAGTACTTAAAAAAAATTTTAGATACTTGCATTATTCAAGGTTCTCCAGAGATACAGAGCTAGTAGTGTGTGTGTGTGTGTATGTGTGTGTGTGTGTGTGTATGATTTTATTTTGTTGTTGTTGTTGTTGGGATGGAGTCTCGCTCTGTCACCTAGGCTGGAGTGCAGCAGCACGATCTTGTCTCACTGCAACCTCCACCTCTGGGGTACAAGCAATTCTTGTGCCTCAGCCTCCTGAGAAGCTGGGACTGTAGGCGCCCACCACCACACCCAGCAAATTTTTGTATTTTTAGTAGAGCCAGGGTTTCGCCATGTTAGCCAGGCTGGTCTCGAACTCCTGATGTCAGGTGATCTGCCCGCCTCGGCCTCTCAAAGTGCTGAGATTACAGACCTGAGCCACCATGCCCAGCCAATGAAGTGATTTATTATTAGGAATTGGCTCACGAATTGTGGAAGCTGAGAAGTCCCAAGATTTGCCATCTGCTAGCTGGAGACCCAGGAGAACAGGTGGTGGAATTCAGTTTGAGACCAAAGACCTGAGAACCAACAGAGTCAGTGGTGTAAATCCCAGTCCAAGGGCAGGAGAAGACCCAGCTCCAGCAGGCAGGAAGAATCAAAAGCCACAAACTCCCCCTCCATTCTTCTGCCTTTTGTTCTATTCAGACTTCAACAGATTGGATGACAATCACCCATACTGGGGAGGGCAACCTACATTACTAAGTCCAGCATTTCAAATGCAATCTTACCCAGAACCACCCTCACAGACGCACTCAAAGACAATGTTTAATCTGGGCACCCCATGGCCCAGTCAACTTGACACATAGAATCAACCATCACAAATACCAAATGTCGAGAGGGTAGGGATATTGCTGAAAATATCAAAACTAGACTTGGGGAGGGCATCATTTTGAGGTCTCTGAGTGTCAATACAAGGTTTTCAAATAGACCTAAAAATGTACAGTTTAATGAATTATTTTCTGCCTAGGTCATGAATCTTGATGTGGAATCACAAAGCAATCACCGTATCTACTCTCAATCCTAGTCAAGGAGTACTTAGATGCAAGCGTCAAGCATCTAGCTGAAATAAGTTGCAAAAGAAGGAAGGATGTCTTTTTTTTTTTTTTTTTTTGGCTGGGCGTGGTGGCTCACACCTGTAATCACAGTGCTTTGGGAAGCTGAGGGGTCAGATCATTTGAGGTCAGGAGTTCAAGACCAGCCTGGCCAACATGGCGAAACCCTGTCTCTATTAAAGTGTGAAAATTAGCTGGGTGTGGTGGCTCACGCCTGTAATCCAGCTAGTTGGGAGGCTGAGGCAGGAGTATCACTTCAACCCAGGAGGTGGAATTTGCAGTGAGCCAAGATTGTGCCACTGCACTCCAGCCTGGGCGACAGTGAGACTCCATCTCAAAAAAAAAAAAAAAAAAGAAAAAGAAAAGAAAAAAGGATTTTTTCTTTAAAGGATCCAGAACTATCTCATAGACTCTAAGAAAGCATTGAACAGGCCGAGCGCGGTGGCTCACGCCACCCAGCACTTTGGGAGGCCACGGCAGGCGGATCACAAGGTCAGGAGTTCAAGACTAGCCTGGCTAACATAGTAAAACCCTGTCTCTACTAAAAATACAAAAAAAAAAAATAGCAGGGCGTGGTGACGGGCACTCTAGTCCCAGCTACTTGGGAGGCTGAGGCAGGAGAATCCCTTGAACCTGGGAGGCAGAAGTTGCAGTGAGCCAAGATCGCACCAGTGCACTCCAGTTTGGGTGACACAGCAAGACTCTGTCCAAAAAAAAAAACCAGCCTGGGCGACAGAGCGAGACTCCATCTCAAAACAACAACAACAACAAAATATATATATATATATATATATAATAAAAGATATATATGTATATATATAAAGCATTGAACCCTCGGGCCTGAGAAACCAAAGCCCTATCAGGGTCTTCCTCAACAGGAGGCTACCGAGCTGCACCCCCGTGCTGCACCATTACAGCCCCTTAGCTCCAGTTCTCTCTTGCTATGTTCAAACTCCAAAAAAGATATTGAGTCCGAACTGGCCGGTCAACAGAGGGCATAATAGAGTAGTGGTTAGGTAACCAGAATCTGGACACAGACTTGGGTTGAAAGCCTGTCTCTACCATGTACTAGCTGCATGAACTTGGGCAGAGAATAAAGACCCAGTTTTAAAAATCTATGAAACAGTATGTATATCATAAGTTACTGTCAAAATGTGATGAGATAAACCATGTACAGTTCTCAGCAGCATTTCTTTCACATATTGGACATATGTATTTTTAAAAATCTCTACTCCTGAACCCGTCAGTAGGCACTCTTACTTTTCTCTCCTAGCCCGATGCAATTCTGCAGAGATAAGGCCAGAGAAAGAGGTCAGTAGCTTGGGCCCCCTGTTCCCTTGCACACTTTGTTAGCCTCTGGCCAACTGGACCCTGTGAAAACTTAGCAGCACTGAAAAGTAAAATCTCTTTTCCTGACATGTGTAGAAGTCCAGGGAAAAATTTTCCTGTTATCCTCTGAAGGTTTTCTTAAAAATAAAATTAAATAAAATAAATAAATAAAAAGCTGACAAAAGGAAGATTAAAATGAAAAAAAAAGTCATACGAATTTATGTGCTTGGGTAAGAACCACAGAGTGATTACCCCAGCCTCTAATGGGTTTCAGAAACACATATACCATCTTGAGGTTACGGAAAGAATGAGAGCTTGGAGCATGGCTGGAAAAAGATTATGGTGGTAAATCAGGTTATACTGGCAAGGCAGGTTATGGGAGAAAGACCACAAGGCCTGGCTTGCAAAGGTGGTCTTCTTATGTAGATGAAAGCCCATAGGTAGCTGCTCTCAGAACAGATGGTAAATGTTTCTTTCAGACCTTTGAGGTGTCGGACTCTCAGTTAATCTTTCCTAGATTCAGGAAAGGGAAGGCCAGGCTGTGTCAGTGCAGATTTTCTGTACAGATGCAAGTCTCCCCTACAAAAGACAGCTTTTCAACTACTCTTATATTTCCCCACTTCTGAATAGCCGTCTTGAAATATTAGGTTGATACAAAAGTATTGCGGTTTTCTCCATTACTTTTAATGGTGAAAACCACAATTACTTTTGCACCAACCTAATATGTCAAAGTGGTATATTTGGGGGCAAAATATTTTGGTTTCCTTCACATATCTCTAGGCTTTAGAATGAGAGACAACTTTAGAGAAGACTATGTGTACATGTCTTCCCCAGAGAGGGAGAATCTGGTGGCAGGAGATAATTGGCAAATATATATATACATTTATATATATATACACACACACACTTATATATATACACACACACACACACACTTACCTGTCGCCAGACTGGAGTGCAGTGGCGCGATCTCAGCTCACTGCAACCTCTGCCTCCCGGGTTCAAGCAATTCTCCTGCCTCAGCCTCCCTAGTAGTTGAGACTACAGACATACACCACCACACTCAGCTAATTTTTCTATTTTTAGTAGAGATGGGGTTTCACCATGTTGGCCAAGATGGCCTCGATCTCTTGACCTAGTGATCCGCCCACCTCGGTCTCCCAAAGTGCTGGGATCACAGACATGAGCCACCGCGCCCAGCCTCTTTATTTTCAAAACATCAGAAACTTCAACTTAAAAAGGGGGAGGGGGAAGAGCCAGGACATTGCTGAAGTCCAATGGCCCTTCTCCTGGTCCTCCAGAGAGTAGATGGTCATTGGAAAATGCAACAGCACCCACCACACCCTGACTCAAGGAGTTTAGAAAAAAACTAAACCAAAAGAGAAGGGATGCAACCACCACACACCCATTAGGATGGTTATTACCAATGTTTTAAAAGAAACTGGAAAATAACAAGTGTTGGCAATGATTGTAGAGAAACTGGAACCCTTATGCACTCTTGGTGAGAATGTAAAATTGTGCGGCTGCTACGGAAAACAGAATGGAACACTTCCTCCAAAAATTAAAAATAAATTTACCAAATGGTCCAAAAATTCTATTTTGGGGTACATACTCAAAACAGTGTAAAGCTGGGTCTTGAAGAGATATGTGTATAACCATGTTCATAGCAGCATTGTTCACAATAGCCAAACAGTGGAAGCAACCCAATGTCCATCAATGGATGACTGGATAAACAAACTTATCCACTCATACAATGAAACAGTTTTCAGTCTTAAAAAGGAAGCAGGCTGGATGTGGTGGCTCATGCCTGTAATCCCAGCACTTTGGGAGGCCTAGGCAGGCGGATCCCCTGAGGTCAGGAGTTCGAGACCAGCCTGATCAACATGGAGAAACCCTGTCTCTACTAAAAATACAAAAATTAGCCGGGCGTGGTGGCGCATGCCAGTAATCCCAGCTACTCGGAGGCTGAGGCAGGAGAGTTGCTTGAACCCGGGAGACGGAGGTTGTGGTGAGCTGAGATCGAGATCGTGCCATTGCACTCCAGGCTGGACAACAAGAGCAAGACTCCGTCTCAAAAAAAAGGAAGGAAATTCTGATATGCTAGAACATGGATACACCTTGAAGATATGCTAAACGAAAGTAGCCAGTTATGAGAGGACAAATACTATATAATTTCACTTCTATGAGTTTCCTAAAGTAGTCAAAGTCATAGAGACAGAAAGTAGCACGTCGGTGGCCAGGTCTTGGGTGGAGGAGAAATGGGGAGTTGTTTAATGGGTGCGGAGTTTCAGGTTTGCAAGATCAAGAGTTCTGGAGATGGATGGTGGTGACTGTTGTGCAAAAATGTGAATGTACTGACTACTGAACAGTATGCTTGAAATTGGTTGAGATGATAAGTTTTATATGTATTTTATCACAATTATAACAAAATGAATGCGTACATAGACTCCAGACAGCTTGGCTGGGTGGAGGTAAAGGTAGCTACCAGCTTCTTTCCCACTTCCTGCTGGTGAATCTGCCCACTACCCTAAGTTAGAATTTGTCTCTCTTACAAGGCCAAATCCCTCTTTCCGACAGTTGTTTCAATTAAAGAAAACACTGCCACCACCAGGAAGATGGTTATTTAAACCAGTGTTTCAACCATGGGCTGCCACTGGATGAGCCTGATGTTTTATAAAAATACCATCTCCAGACTCTACCTCCAGGGATTTGACTTAATTATATTGGGGAGGGGTAGTAGTTTCACAGAATGGGACCCTAAAGGAAGTCTCTTCTTTCTCCCCCGCTGGGCCCCGGGCTCTCCTCCCACCATCCCAGGGAGGCCACGTTCTAATGATTACAGCCTCCCACCCATGGGTCCTTACACTTTGCCCCTCCCCTGGCTCCTTTTCCGTACTCAGGTATACTGAAACCTTTCCCTTTAGCTGCTTTTGCTTGGTCTGTCTCCTTCAAACTTCTTGAAACTGCTTTTGGCGAGGTCACGATGACTTTTCTAATGTTACATCTAGTAGACACTCTCAACTCCTGTCTCCCTGATGCAGGGCAACCTTTGGCAGACACTCTTTCCTTGGCTTTTGGAAAACTCTTGTAGAATCCTCCCTGACTGCTTCACCCAAGTTTCCCTGTAAGTTTTTTTTCCTGCATCTCAAATGGTAATGTTAGTGCTCTCCTAGATTCCATCTAAAGCCCTCTTTTTATTCCAATTCTTTCATTGATTCAGTGGAGTCGATAAATACTATCAAGCACCATCATGTACTAGACACTGTCAAAGGCTCCAGACATTTCACTAATTAACCTAACTAGACCTGGTTCTTGCCTTCATGGAATTTACATTATGTTGCAGGGGAAAGGAACAGAGCAGAAAAAAAAAAGAATTAAAGAATTCTGATCAGTGTTATGATGAAAATAATTAGGGGGCTGAGTTGAACAACAGGGTAGAAGGCTGCCTTAGGAAGAATGACCTGAGAGATCAAAAGGGTTGAAGATCTTGAAAAGTGAGGATAAATATATTCCAAGAGTGGAAACAGCATGTGAAAAAGCCCTGGGGGAAGAGTTCAACTGGTTTGAGATGCTGAGGGAGGACCAGTGTGGCCAAAGCATAGAAAATAAGCATGTTGCAGGCCAGGAGCCAGTGACACAGGTCCTCTAGATTGTGGTAAGAAGGTTGGGTGCTCTTCTAAACAAAATTGGAAGATATTGAATGGTATTAAATTGAAGAGTGATATAGTGTGACTCACATTTCAGGAAGACCACTCGGTGTACTGTGGGGAATTATTGGAGGGTGATGGAAGTAAAAGTAGGGAAGTAGAAGGTTGTTGTATTTCAGGCAAGAAATAATGGCGGCTGGGCTAGGGAGTGGCCAGGGAGAGACAGACGTGGACAAGTAGAAGTGAAAAGTAGAATTGAATACACTTGGTGATAGACGTGGAAGGTGAGGAAAGAGGGAGCAAGAAGGGCTCCAAGTTTTCTAGATTCATTGGCTGGGTAGATCATGTTGCCATTCACTAAGATGGAAACCATCAGAGTGGTAACCACATGGGGAAAATACCGCGTTCTCTTTGGTTAAATTTCAGATGTCTATGACGCATTTAAGTAGAACAGTCAAATAGGCCAGTTAGATGTTCCAAGTAGAAGCTAAAGCTAAAGATGTAAATATGAGGTTCATCAGCATGAAAATTACATTTATTCATTTGTACATTTTTTAGGATCTTATTTTTCTTTTAATTAAATGACTATTTTCAGAAACAAAACCTATTACTCATCTTGCATGTCGCAGGCGTTCTAACTAGAATGGAGTATAAACATTACATTATATCAAGAGAAAGGAAAATGTCAAACTCCCCAAGAATTTCCTTTTTAGATCTCATCAAGTTGAAAAATGACCCAATAAACAAAGTCCACAGTGAGGTTAGGAACACCTACCACCTACCCTGATGGAATTATTTCCTGTTTCTGGTCAACATCATAATTTTAATTTTGAAAAGAAAAGGAATGATTCAGTAATAAAGAAATAATTTCGTGTCTATTATCTGTCATTTTTCTTAAATTGCAAATAATTCATAAGACAACATTTGGTTTAGACTTACAGACCAAAAAAGAGAAATACCCTCAAATCTTTCAGGCACACTTAATACAGAAGTAGTCATTTGGCTAAATGTCCTTCCAATGACTCCTTCATTATCTGTCTACATATAGTCACTACTTAAGTACTCTGATGGTTATAGTCCTACTTGTAGCTTTTAAAGGTAACTATGGCAAGGGAATTAAGAGGGTCACCAAAGGCAAACCTGTTTATCAAGCACCATTCAGAAGTTTTTGTGATAAGGAACTGGCACTGCCTGATGGATCTGCACTTCCTTGGGTTTGCCCCTGGCACCTTCAACTTCTCTATAAGCTCTGCCATGACAGTACTGAGTGGGCCTTCCACCTCAGACTTTTCTGTCATCAACAATCTGCATAACATCTCAAGTTTCTTCTTGAAAGGTTTAAGTTTGGCAGTGTCCATGTGATACTGAACACGACCTTCAGCTCTTTGATCAGAGCAGGTGGCACAAATACTGTTGACTCAACTCTTCATGTCTTGGTGGTAATCACTGATGTCTTAGATATAGACTATAGAGGCAATGGTGTTGATCACCCCTGTGGTTATAGTTTTGGTCCCAAAGCTCGAGCAGGTGCATTCAGAGCTGCTTTCTGTGCTAACTACAAAACAGCCTGCCAGGACCTCTAGGGTGATAGTGTTTGCTAATTATCAAATGTTTGAGGAGTTGTGATGTTATAATTGGTTTTTTAAGAATGGAGTGCATGTATTTGACCACTTGCTGTCAGCTAGGGCCCAGCAATAGCTTTGGAACTCATAGCTTATGCTACTATCAGTCTTCTGTTTTGGTTCTTTACAGAATTTTACAACTTGACACTTCAATATTAGATGCAGTTGGAATGGAAGTTCCATTAGTCAAAGAGACAAAATCAGAGCTGAAAAACGCATGAATTATAGATGTTGTTGGCTACCCAGGTGTTACACCCACTATAGTCCTTGAAACACATTTTCACTTTGATAGTCTTTTTGTGAGTTCCTAGGGGTGGATGGCAGGTACCTAAGGATATTTGGTAGGTGGATAAGGGGAACTGCTAGAGAATGAGTGACTGTAGCTTCTCCAGTGACTGTAGCTCATGGTCCTCGAGCATTTTTCAGTTTGTGTCTTAACCTATGTGAGATTTATTGGCAGGCATGCCCTCTTGGCTAAAACATTCTTTTTCTTATGAAGGAACACATATTTTATAAGTAGTTCTTTGATATCCTGAGGCTTGGCACCAGGGACTATGCCTGGCTGAAGATCATCCAAATGAACCCAGTGGCTTGGATGCTCTGAGGATCAACTTCAAGAAGTGGTTACCTGATACCGCCTGGCCTCCCTAAGCTTGTTCCGCCTGCTCCTCTCTATCCACATGGAAAACCCAGAGATTTCACTGCCTTTCAAGGAAGAAAACTGGCTTTTAAACAAGAACAAGGAAGAAGCAAAACAAGCCCAATGACTATACCCATGTTGAGGGGGAGCTCAGAGGAAAACTATGGCTTCAGAAATACCAGTTGGCTGAGACATCTCAGAAACTGTGCCAGATTCCTGGCTGCTTGGCAGTGGAGTTAAGTCAGCTGCTCAGGCGAAGGTCCCAAACTGGTTCTGCTTCCTTCTTCATGCTCTGCAAGTCTAGCCTGGGCATCTACACTGGCTGAGGGATGGCCATGCAGATAATAAAAGCAGGAATCCCAGTACCTGCTTCATGACCAGTAAATCACAGGTGCTTGAGACCAGTAGCAGGTGTATCCAGCCAGGCTGCAACTCACACAGGGAGGGGACTCACAGCAGAGGTGCTGGGCTCCAGGACACATAAAATACTGGAACAGCCTCTTCTGACAAAAGCATTTCTTACATAATCCATCTCTAGTTACAGCCTACTGACACACGGCAGCAAGGGCCCAGAAGGGAGCCTGGCATGGCCAGATAAAGTCAGGGTTTTCTTTTTATTATAAGACTCAAGATCAATAACACAAAAAGCTCAGAGACTGTAGAAGCTTAGCTCCTCTTTTAGCCTAGAACTTCCTTGAGGGAATCAAGCCTTGCCAGATAAACCATCATATTCAGAGAACTGGTTGCAGCAGATGATCAGTCCCACACCCTCCCTTCTTCTCTGCTGGAAACTTTAAATCCACCTCCTGTCCCCATCCACTCAAGAGCCAGGACCTCTGAGTTTTGGAAGTAACCCTAGGGTCTTACATGGCAGCCAGCAGAACACACTTGGGGAATGTATGAAATCCCACTTGTCTGCACACCACTGTGCCTGGTATATGATAGGCACTTAGTTTCCCTATTACTTTTATAGCCAAGTGTTACTCTGACTTTCAGAAAATTGAGGGAGAATAAGAGATGGAACTCTCTTCAAAATATTTATTGCAATTTTCCTCCAAGAACTGGATGTATTTTCTTCTACCCTCTAACTTTGGGAGAATAAAGCTGAATTATCTAGTTTTGATAGTTACGAGTATCAGAAAGTTTCCATTAACTTCCTTTTAGAAGGTGCGCAAACCTTGGCCCAAGGAGACTGGCACTTTTTATGATGGGTATCCCCATGGGTTAAACTGATACTGTTGGGCTGGGTGAGGTTCCCGACTGCCGGTGGGACCTCAACTCCAGTCAATGTCCAGGCTCTTGACACCACCATGGGAAGAAATTCTAGGATGATTCAGAAAATAGTGCAAGTATGGCGATTTACTGCAAAGTGTAAAGTACACACTCCAGACAGGAAATGCTGTACTTCCTTCCGTATACTCAAGAAAAGTCACGCAATGGGGTTTAGGGTTGCTACCTCTATGGGTTTTTTTAACCAAAGGGTGGACTATTCATGAGAATTCCCGGAAGCAAGTGATTTCTCTGAACTGTGGTGCCAGCCATTTTTACATCAAATATGGATATTCTCAGAACTGTCATAGTACTAGTGGGTACGTCATTTGTATGCTAATGAACATATAATGAGGTCCCAGGTGAAACCTAGGTCAAATCCAGCGCCATGTTGAGTCCAGTCTGTCTTAGTCAGCTTGGTTCACACCCTGGTTTTTCAGGATCTTAGCCCCTAGCCTCTAGTCACATGAAACTGCTGCCTGGAATCTTTTGATTCTCCTGTGACCATCGTGTATTATTCCTGTCTCAAACCAATATACTGTTATTATTCGTAGCCTGGAAAGATGGTTCTTTTCACAAATACCTAGGGTTCTGCCCAGGGCTCTATGATGTCTGGCCTATGGCATCCGACTCTTGGAGTTCATATTCTAAGATTGGATAGGAGAGGGAAAGCTTCACTCACACATACTCATTAATGGTGATTACGAAGGGTATGTGAGGAGTCGCGCACTGGGAGAGAAGTAGGGGTTTAGGGCAAAGTGTGGGAGTGGATTTTAGTATCTGTGATTCCTGATTAATAGAAGCATGGAGAAGCTGCAGCTTTAGTTAATTCCTATGCTCTTGAGCTCCTGCTTTTACCTCATGGATTAGGTGAGATTTCTAACAAGCAGTTTGGGGAAATGCAATTTCAATGCAAAAGGGTTCCACAACTGAATGCTCCTCAAAGTCATAGTCTAAGGGCTGTGCGCCTCACAGTCTTTTGAAAAATTTATTTGGATGCAGATTCCAGGGCTCCACCCCAGGTCTACTTAATCAGAATCACAAGCATGGACCCAGAGGAATCTGAGCTTTAGAATAAGCTTCTCGTGTGGTTCTTAGGCCTAGCAGTGTTTGAGAATTCCTGCTAGAATCCTCAGACAGGGACAGGCCCACAGAGTCTTAAATTTTCTTGCACTTAAAGAAAAAAAAATAATAAATCCATGGGAAAAAAAGAAAGAACACGGTACCTTTGTAAAGTTCTTTAAAACTCTAAGGCAACTGTGTGTACATGAGCTATAATCACATCCATAAGGAGAATGCTCCCACAAAGCTAGTTGAACAAGATCAATAACCACTGTCAAAACCTATTCTTGCAGAGCTGCCATGAATAGTGTTAATATTTTAAAGCACCACAGAAGAGTCGGATCTCCAGCCAACTCAAGGAGCCTTTCCAATGTCACTGTCACTTTTAAAGAAAGTGCCTGTCAGGGGACATTTCCGAATAAAGAACATTTACAGAACACCAAAGAAAGACCAGTACCAAAGTATGTGTTTCTGGTATGTCGTGGAGCAGTTTGGGTGGAATTACCAGGGGAAGCGGTCTCCTGATACACTGTGTAACACCTATTGCAGCTTAACAAAGAACAATATTTTAAGGAAGCTTTCTTATTTAGTATTTAAATATAATCCATATTTAAAGCCATGCTATTTTCTATTTAATATTTAAATATAATCCATATTATATAATCCATATAAATATTAACTGAGCAAATTAAATACTAAGCAAACTTTTAGTTTCTTATTGAAAACTTCTAGTTTCAATAAGAAAACTTAATTCCAATCACCTCTTGAACACCCCACCTATCAATATTATTGCACTGACCTGTAAGTTTCAACATCTGAGTTTTAAAAGAAACACATACAAAAACTAAAGATTTTAAGAAAACTAAAAGGTTTCTTACTATTTAAATATGGATTTTCTTTAAAAAAAATCACAGGAGCATGAAAAGGTGATAATGTGAATTTTTTTGGTTATATCCTCTCTTTGGTTAAAAAAGATTTTGGGTAGCCATTCTACATCAGAAAATTTACCAATTGCTTTTCCACAATTGTGGGAGAGATTTACTCTATTCATGTTCTGAAGAATTTGTACCAAAGAGAGAATACTGAGGATTAATACCTTCAAACCAGTACCAGTTAACTTTATTTCTTCATGTCTCAATCTACTTGTGCTGCAGATACAGGGGTGACTTATAAAGAACAGAGATTCATTTTCTCACAGTTCTGGAGGCTGAGAAGCCCAAGGTCAAGGCACCTGCATAGGTCAAGAACCTTCTTGCTGTATTCTCTGGACGGGAGAAACGTCATGTCCTCACGTAGTAGAAGGCGGAAGCGGGAGAGAGCTGAATGCTCCCAGAAGCCTCTCTTACAAGGGCCATAATTACATTCAGGAGGGAGGAGCCCTCATGTACAACCTAATCACCTCTCAAAATCCCCACCTGTCAATACTATCACACTGACCCTTAAGTTTCCACATCTGAGTTTTAGAACGCACTCAAACCATAGCCCTCAGGACCCAGTTCATAGAAGCACCTGGAGTTTGTTGGTTTGATCTGTTCTGTTAATTAAGAAAATGCCTGAGTCCTACTCCCAGATTCTGATTTAATGGGTCTATAACCACCCAGTAGGTTCTCCTTGCCTATTGCCCGGATAGTGAAGATTTATCAAGACAGGGGAATTTCAACAGAGAAGAAGTTTAATTCATGTAGAGCCAGGTGAATGAGAGACCAGAGTTTTATTACTTAAATCAGTCTCCCAGAAAAGTCAGAGGATGGAGTTTCTTAAGGATCATTTGATGGGTAGGGGCCAGGGAGTAGGGTGTTCTGATTGGTCAGGTTGAAGATGAAGTCACAGGAGATCGAAGAGGGTTCTTCTTGCTGTCCTCTGCTCCTCGGTGGAATCATAGAACTGGCTGAGCCAGATTACCAATCTGGGTGGCACTAGCTAGTGCATCAGAATGCAAGGTCTGAAACAATATCTTGAGCACCAACCTTAGATTTTACAATAGTGATGTTATCCCTAGGAGCAATTGGGGAGGCTCAGAATCTTGTGGCCTCTGGCTGCATGAGTCCTAAACCATAATTTCTAATCTTTTGGCTAACTTGTTAGTTTTACAGAGCAGTCTGGTTCCCAGGCAAGAAGGGGGTTTGTTTCAGAAAAAGGCTGTTATCTTTGTCTCAAAATTAAACTATAAACCAAGTTCTTCCCAAAGTTAGTTCAGCTTATGCTGAGGAATGAAGAAGGGCAGCTTGGAGGCTGGAAGCAAGATGGAGTTAGTTAGGACAGATCCCTTCACTCTCATAATGTTCTCATTGTTTTAATTTTTGCAAAAGCCGTTTCAGGTCTGGGGTGAGGGCAAGGTGATTACAATGGGTACCAATGTTGAGAACACTCATTTATAGTCAATGAAGTAGATTTTCCATAAGTTATCAGCAGAGAATAAATTCTCATGAATATAGATATTCTTTATAATCTTAATAATACAAAGGTTTCCAAGTTAAGACAGAATTTTCCAGCTCCAGTTTTGTTATGGAGAGAAGTCAGTTGTTCAATGCATCCCATAGTTATGTGGCCTAAGCCTTCAAGGGTCTCTAATTCTTCATGAGTTTACTTGAGTAACTTTATGACCTCACGTTTGAATGTCTGTGTATTTGTCCATTCTCACGCTGCTAATAAAGACATACCTGAGACTGGGTAATTTATAAATGAAAGAGGTTTAATGGACTCACAGTTTCACATGGCTGCGGAAGCCTCACAATCATGACAGAAGGCAAAGGAAGAGCAAAGTATCATCTTACATGGCAGGGGGGCAAGAGAGCTTGTGCAGAGGAGCTCCCCTTTATAACCATCAGATCTCATGAGACTTCACTATCATGAGAACAGCCCAGGAAAAATCCACCCCCATGATTCAGTTACCTCCCACTGGGTCCCTTCCATGACACATGGGAATTATGGGAGCTACAACTCGAGATTTGGGTGGGGACACAGCCAAACTATATCAATCTTCATGTAAAGGGGTATGATTTCTGCTCTCTTTTAAATTAGGCCAGATGACATGTGTAGCTTTGATTATGTAGTGAAACATGTAATCTCCTTGCTCGAGTCACATGGGCACAGCCTGACACCACATCAAAGGGCCCTGAGTGCAGATGAAGTAGGAGGAGGATCGAATGGAAGAATGCCTCTTGTCATTATTCAAGTGCGTGATCCCTTGCTCACCTCTCAACATTCATCTCACTTTATGTCTTACATAAACCAGCTGTTTCTCATCCCAGTGGCTTTTCTTAAGCTTCTCCTCTGCCCAGCGTCCATTCCGGCCTTCCTTTTTCCCTTATGATGCTTTCTTTTCTACTCGTCATTGAATGTCTGTTCTGGTTTCACTTCAAGTGGCTTCGCTCAGAAGCTGTCCTTGGCATTCAGAGTGATTCTATAGTGACGCTACTGAGGCTTAAGTTTCAGGGCCACTCCGTTGCACGGGTCCCTTCCAAGACCCTGGGAGGGCTTCAGCAGTGTTTTCACATGGCCATGTTTTTTAAAATAAAATCTGTAGTTAATACTTTAACCATAATTGTTTTAGACTCTCCATGTCAACTACCCTTCCATCACACTTCCTCTGGTGAAGGGTGGCATTGGAATGACCAAGGACATTTTGGGGAATCAGGGTAAAGAGGTGTTGACTTTGGAATACGTTAGTTTGAGTTTTAGTGGAATAATATATTTATGTGGTTGTTAACATAGAAATGGTGTGGCCAGGCGCAGTGGTTTATGCCTGTAATCCCAGCACTTTGGGAGGCCGAGGGGGGAGAATCACATGAGGTCAGGAGTTCGAGACCAACCTGACCAACATGGTGAAACCCTGTCTCTACTAAAAATACAAAAAGTATCCAGGCGTGGTGGTGTGCACCTGTAATCCCAGTTACTCTGGGAGGCTGAGACAGGTGAATCACTTGAACCTAGGAGGTGGAGGTTACAGTGAGTTGAGATCGCACCATTGCACTCCAGCCTGGGCAACAAGAGTGAAACTCTGTCTCAAAAAAAAAAAAAAATTATATATATATATATATATGAATGGTGTATTAATGTGGTTGTTAATAATGGAATGGTTTATTAGAGTTCAACCAAAGAAACCGAACAAGTAGGAAATATAAAAATAGATAGACTGATGATCATTAATACATTCATAGATACACATATATAGAGACATATTACAAGGAATTGGCTTACGCAATTGTGTCAGACTGGCTAAGCAAGTCCAAAGTCTGTAAGACAGGTCCTCAGAAAGGGAAGATTAGGCCAGGCATGGTGGCTCATACCTGTAATCCCATCATTTTAGGAGGCCAAAGCAGGGGATCGCTTGAGGCCAGGAGTTTGAGACCAGTCTGAGCAACACAGGGAGACCTCATCTTTACGAAAAAAAAAAAAAAAAAAAAAATTAGCCAGGTATGGTGGCACATGCCTGTAGTTCTAGCTACTCAGGAGGCCAAGGTGGGAGGATTGCTTAAGCCTGAGAGTTTGAGGCTCCAGTGAGCTATGATCATGTTACTGCACTCCAGCACAGGAAACAGAGATCCTGTCAGGAAAGAAAAAAAAAGGAAAGAAAACAAAAGGAAAGAAAACAAAAGGAAAGAGGGAAGAGAAAAAGAAAGAAGGAAAAAGAAAGGAAGGGAAGGGGCGGGGCGGGGAGGGGACGGGACGGGAGGGGAGGGGATCAGGAGCAAACTGGAACTGGAACTTCATGTGGAACTTCTTGAGCCAAAGCTGTGGTCCATAATCAGAAACCCTCACCCTCAGGAAAAGCCTAAGCCTAATTTTAAGACCATTCGACTGATTAAACCGGGCCCTCTCCAGATAATTTCCCTAATTTAAAGTCAACTGATTAGGAACTTTAATTACTTCTGCAACATCCTTTCACAAACCACATAGATTTATCTTGACTGAGTCACTGGGTACCATACTTTAGCCTAGTGAAATGAACACATCAGAAAGCCACCTTGTGAATGGGCTCTAGCAATACACCTATCATTCCTTTTGCAAAAGCATCCAACTATATTACTAGAAGGTTGAAGGCCAGATTTTACAGAGTAGTATTAGTGTATCCTAGAGTACCCCTGAGCAAAGCAAGTGGGGATTAGAGGAGGAACAAGGTTTGAAATACGGGAAACATGAAGCTAGTCTATAGAAACTATTTTACTCACCAGAGTGTAAAAAATGTAAGTAGAAATTTCAATTATCAGTTCAAGACCAGCCTGGCCAACATGGTGAAACCCTGTCTGTACTAAAAATAAAAAAAAAGTTAGCCTGGCAGGGTGGCAGGTGCCTGTAATCCCAGCTATTCAGGAGGCTGAGGCAGGAGAATTGCTTGAACTTGGGAGGCAAAGGGTGCAGTGAGCTGAGGTGCGCCACTGCACTCCAGCCTGGGCGACAAAGTGAGACTCCATCTCAAAAAAAAAAAAAAAGAAAGAAATTTCAATTATCATCAATGCTTAATCAAAATGGAAGGTTTAAGTAACACAAAAAGAAGGTCTAAGTAATTAAATGAAAGGTGTATTATTGTCTATAATAGACAATTATAAAAGAACCGCATATTTTTCTTTTTTCTGTTTTGATGGGAATGTGGTATTGGAGTTTTGTCAAGTATGTTATTTTAACTGCAACTTGGAAAAACATTTTTGGAACATTTCAACTAAAACAATTGAGAAGTTCTTCTATAAATACTGGCAGACTGAAGGTTTGGATGTATAGAAAGTATATCTCATTTTTTAAATTATTAAAGAAATAGCCGGGTGCGCTGACTCATACCTGTAATCCCAGCACTTTGGGAGGCCGAGGCGGGAGGATCTTGAGGTCAGGAGATCGAGACTATCCTGGCTAACACGGTGAAACCCTGTCTCTACCAAAAATACAAAAATTAGCCGGGCGTGGTGGTGGGTGCCTGTAGTTCCAGCTACTCGGGAGGCTGAGACAGGAGAATGGTGTCAACCCGGGAGGTGGAGGTTGCAGTGAGCAGAGATTGCGCCACTGCACTCCAGCCTGGGCGACAGAGTGAGACTCCGTCAAAAAAAAAAAAAAAAAGGAAAAATGCATATGAGATTAATAGGGATGTAAAACAGCAAAAAATTGGCCATGAAACCAATATAAATTATTCTGAGATCAAAAAGGAAATAGTAAGAGAATTTTCAGCTCATTTCCAAAACAATACTTTGTAACAAGAAAGATGTTTCCAATTGAAGTACTGAAGAGATTCTTAGATTACATAATTTTAGCTCCTAAAGAAAAGTAAATCATACGAACATATTAGAAAAAGATTTAAATTTTTAGCTGATTTGACATAAAATAACAGCCTTCCCCAAACTCATAGGCCATTATAAAAACAATATCAATAAACTGATTAATATCATCACATCAAAAACTGTTTAAGATTACTTGTTTCTCTCACACCCAAACTGGAAATTAATGTCCTAAATTATTAGTGCTCATATATGAAAATACGTGATAGTTCTCCCATATGTGATAACAATCCTAAAAATTAAACATTATCAGTAACAAGTTGTATAGTTGAAATTAGCATTTCTAAACTATCAAATATTTTTAAAATGTCTGATTGACTGTGCTAAAGATGGAATTATCTTTCTATTCCCTCTACAAAAAATATTACAAAATCATTGCCATATAAGAGAGTGTGATGGTTAATCTTATGTGTCAACATAGCTGGGTCACAGTGCCAAGATATTTGACCAAACATTATTTTAGCTGTTTCTGTGATGGTGTTTGGGTATTAAGATTTTAATTGATGGATTTTGAGTAAAACAGATTACTCTTCATGACGTAGGTGGGCTTCATTCAATCAGCTGAAGGCCTGGCCTCCTGCAAGCAAAAAGGAATTCTGCCAGCAGACTGCCCTTGGACGTGAACTGCAACCCTTCCCTGGGTCTCCAGCCTGCTGGCCTGCCCAGTAGACTGTGGACTCCTCAAACCTCCACAATTGTACAAGCCAATTCCTCAAAATAAATCTCTCTCTAGGAAGAGAGAGATACACACACACACACACACACATATATATACTGTACATACACATATACCATACATACACATATATATACCACACATGCATATACTGTACACACACAGGTATACTGTACAAACATATACTGTACACACGTCACACACACTATACATGCATATATACTGCAAACTTACTGTACATACACATATATACTGTATACACATATGTACTGCACACATGTATATACTGTACACACATACTGTACAGATATAGAATGCATGCATACACATATACTGTGTACACACACATACTGTACACATACATATATGCTGCATACACACATACTGTACAGATATATACTATACACACATATATACTGCACATGCACATATACTATACACACACTACACACATATACATGTCTACACATACATACTGTACATGTACACATATATACTGTACAAACACATATACTGCATGCACATATACTGTACATACTGCACACAGATATCTACTGCATGCACACACATATACTGTACACAAAGATGTGTACTGTATACACACATATACTGTATACAGATATACTGCACAGATATCTACGGCATGCACACACATATATACTGTACACATGTATACTACACACATATATACTGTACACACCCATACTGTACACACACATATCTACTGCATGCACACATATACAGTACACACACAAATATGCTGCACACATACTGTACACACATACTATACACACCCATGTACACACATATACTGTACACACACACACTATACACACATATGCATATTCAATTGTTTTCATTTCCCTGCAGAAGATATTGGAAAATATCTCTCTGTTGTTTAAGCCACCCAGTCTGTGGTATTTTATTATGACAGCCCAAGCAAAGTAATAGGAAGTACATCAGGAAGGTAATTACTAAAAATAATGTGTAACTGTCCCCAATGTGTGATGTTTGTTGCAGTTACCAGCTTTTAAGAATTTGCAATTTCTCCTGATTTCTTGTTCTGAATACATTTTCACTTTTGTACCTATTTTTTAATATTCTTTTTCATTGTTTTGTTTTTGTTTTTGTTTTTTTCAGAGACAGGGTCCCACTCTGTGGCCCAGGCTGGAGTGCAGTGGTGTGATCACAGCTCACTGCAGCTTTGAACTCCTGGGCTCAAGGGATCCTCCTACCTCAGCCTCCTAAGTAGCCAGGACTACAGGCACTTGCCACCATGCCCGACTAGCTTTTTAAAAGTTTTTTGTAGTGACAGATTCTCACTATGCTGCCAAGGCTGGTCTTGACCTCCTGGCCTCAAGCGATCCTCCTGCCTCAGACTTCCAAAGATCTGGGATTGCAGGCATGAGCCACCACATCTAGCCCTTTTCTTAAAGAGGGCCCTCAAGAGAAACATCTCCAGGCCACACAAAACCTGGTTCTGCCCCTGCCAATAGCCATCTCAAAATTTCTTGCTGCTCCATTAATACCTTAAGCACATTCTACCAATGCACCTGCCATATGGTTATTAAACGGTCTGGATGGCCACTAGACTTCACTATGTGGATGGGCCCTGCTTCTTAGCTATATCTGAACATACAGGGGTGAGTGCAATGTCTGGCACATGTATTAGATGCTCAAGAAATATGTAATGAAAAAATGAATAAAGGGATAAATGGATGCACGAGTGAATACTGAGAAATGGATGCGTCATGTGTCCACCAGTCGGTACTGACATCTCCATTATTTTCAGAGTTCAGCTTACATACAATCCACACTGTTTGAGTCCAACTGGGAAAAAACAGCCTTAAGAATCTTCCAGCTCCTGAACCCTGATGAAAACCTCAAGCAAGTGCAATCACATAAACTACAACCACCTAAACCAAAAACAAATGAATAAATGAACAACACGGAAACTGCTCTTCTCTACCCAATACCTCCTCCCGGCTCCACCAAAAAATATCCTTGCTATTTTAGTACAGGACTAAAGAGATACACACGACTTATCTCGTTGAGTATGTGTTTGGGTGGATAATGTGAGAGTGTGAAATACAATACTCAGCAACCCTGTCAAACACAGACTGTTTTCTGAAATGATAAGACATCTAGTCTGAGATATATGTTGCACGGAGTCCAAAATATTTTCTGTGAAACTGCAGCTCTGAATTATAATGAAAAAGATTTGTGTAAAGAATTTGTAAACCGTACTCACTCAAGCATTTCTTCTCATTCCATATTTCTGTCTTTTATCTTTGAGGGGAAAAAATTAGATAGTTAGCTAGCTAGACAGACAGAAGGAAAGGGATTGCCTTAGCGTAATTCACCACATACTGCTTTGACACTGCAGCCACTGCTTCTATTGGAACTTCTTCAAGTCGAACTTGCTTTGTTCTTATCAAGAAAATGAAAAGCAACTTGATTGCTATTATTTGAGGTGTTGAAAGGAGTTGTTTGTGCTCAGAAACCTTTCCAACAGTTGCCCACTTACTTTTTTTCGTTTTGTTTTTGAGACAGATTCTCACTCTTTTTGCTCAGGCTGGAGTGCAGTGGCGTGATCTCGGCTCACTGCAACCTCTGCCCCCCAGGTTCAAGTGATACTCCTGCCTCAGCCTCCTGAGTAGCTGGGATTACGGGAGCCCAATACCATGCCCGGCTAATTTTTGTATTTTAAGTAGAGATGGGTTTTCACCATGTTGGCCAGGCTGGTCTTGAACTCCTGACCTCAGGCAATCCGCCCGCCTCGGCCTCCCAAAGTGCTGGGATTACAGGTGTGAGCCACTGCACTCAGCCTACTTCTTACTTCCTATTTGTTTCTAAGTTGGAGTATTGGAAACTCCACCCTATCCCAAATACTATGCCATTTCTTATTCTTTTTTGAATGATTGACTTTCTTGAGAATCTAGCTGTTTTCTTTCCAGAAAAATAAAGGCACAAAACAAACATGACATTTTGCCCTGCAATTTGGGGGCCTTCCTAGATCCCTTAATGCCATCCAAGGAGTCCCATCCAGTGATTCCAGGTAAAGACTTCTGCTCGTGGGCAATCTCATAAAAAAGTGAAGGTGAGCTGGCAGTGTGGTACCTGTGCGAGATACTGATATGGTTTGACTGTGTACCCACCCAAAACTCATCTTGAATTGTAGCTCTCATAATCCCCATGTGTTGTGGGAGGGACCCAGTGGGAGATAATTGAATCACGGGGACAGTTTCCCCCATACCGTTCTTGTGGTAGAGAATAAGTCTCATGAGATCTGATGGTTTTATGAGGGGAACCCCTTTTGCTTGGCTCTCATTTTTCTCTCTTGTCTGCCACCATGTAAGATGTGCCTTTTGCCTTCCACCATGATTATGAGGCCTCTCCAGCCCCGTGGAACTGTGAGTCCATTAAACCTCTTTTTTTATAAATTAACCCAATCTTGGGTATGTCTTTATCAGCAGTATGAAAATTGACTAATACAGATGTAAAACCTCACAAATATTTCACAATACACCTCAAACTTTAAGGCAAAATTGTTAAGTGAAAAGAAATCATTAAAGGGAGAAAAGGATATTCTGAATTCTGATTTGCAATAGTATTAGTGGCTTTGATCGTTGAATTCTGATTGAGTCCATGTTATGGGGAAGATCTGGCAAAATCATTATGGTAAAAAATTCATTTTACACACAGCATTTTAGCAACACTCCTTTTCAAAATAGTTCATGAGTTTCATTTAAAGAATTTCTTTACAAGTAATATCATAAGTGTCAAGTTAAAGTGTAAAGTGAGTGGATAAATACATCTCATTTAAAAGCAAATTTATACTAAGATCACCAAAATGCAAATCTATTAAAAATAGACCTTGTCTTTAATGTTTATTTCACATTATCTAAGTACATCCAGTTATGCAAATTTACATTTTTATTTCACATCCTTGTATTCCTGATATACATATAACAGGACAAAGAACACATTTGCAATACTCAGCCTGTAAAACTCTCTTGGGGGAAACAAGATTCTCAGCTGCCTTATTCTTCTGCACATGTACAAATAAAGTTCTAAATAATTGGAGTAGAAATAAAAACTGGTAAAAGAGAAAACTGACTACATTTTTATGCCACCTGAGGATATTTGTACCTGATTTTTCAAATGGTCTTCTACTTGCCGAGTAACAATTGAATAGGTAACACATTTTCAGAGCTCCTTAAAATATGCCAAGAAGCCTCATCGTTTCTAGAGTGCTTAAAATCCACGTGAAGCTGACATCAGCTACACATCACTAGTGCCTAGATGTTGGTACTGTGGTGCTGTGCGTTTATCTAAGATATTTTAAAAGGTAGTAATCAGCATTATTATCCCTCTTTTATGAGAATATCTTGCCAGGCTAGAAAACAAGCAATTATTTCTTCAATTAGGCAAAGAAAAAAAGGACAGAACAGTACAATTCAGTACTCATTTTAAAGAAAACAATCACATCGAACTAAAAATTTTTAATTTCAGTTACAATTTTATGACATTCCAATATCTCAGAATCGCATTGAGGTACTAGATGACTGCGTGTTCATTCTGTTCAATGTTGCCCACGAGATCTTTCATATCACTAGTTCCTGGGCTTGACTGACTATTGAAATACAGAGTGTTTTCAAAGGCGCCCTCTTGAGGTAGGTGCACACGTCTTTTCTTATAAAAGAAATAGGCAGCAAGGCCAGCACCCGTTAAAATCAGGAGGATCACAATGATGACTACTCCAGCCACACTGGAAGACGGTTTGGAAGGGTCCATCTTCCTTGTGTCAGCTATAAATAAAGAAAATCATTGCGGAAAAGGTGGAGGGAAGCAGAGGGTTGAATGCTATGCAGAACTTTGCTTGTTGAAAAACTAAAAGGCATAAATATTCTTTCAAGTGACATTTGTCAAACAGAAACGAAAGACGTGAAAACAAGAGTCCCTTTGGTATAGAGGATTATTCAGAATAGTAAGATGATTATTCAGTTGCAAGAATAATCCATCTGTCTATGTAGCAGTGTGCTAGCTCATCAATATATTAAAATATATATACCTTATTTCAAAATAATTTAAGGCTGTTAAATATATGGTATAAGAAGATAAATAGATTAGTAATGATATTAAAAGAAAATGAAAAATGAAGAGAAAAAGAAAATAAGAATACTGAAAACTTGAACTCATGGATGTAATTAGTAAACAAATAGCACTCATGACGTTAATAAGGAGGTTACAGGAAAGCCATAAATCTCACTTTCAGTTTTTTTTAAGCAGTCAATAAAATGAGTGAAATGGGATCAGTTACCTAATTCAAGTAGTCTATAAAAATTAAAACAAAAAAATTCTAATAAAAGAAAAAAAACCCACAGAGATTTTTAAGAGAAATTTCTTCCATGGGTTCAAGGCAAATTCTACTGAGAGAGCAGGGGAGTTGGAAGGGATTACTATTATGCCTTTCAAAACAAACAGTCCAAATGTATTACTAATACAGAACTTGAAATTTTGCAGTGGCCTTACCTTTTGTTGTAAGTAATTCATGAGTAGGTTTAGCATCAATAACTGTGTATAAAAAAATAAATAAATATTTATAAAAACCCAGAATAATTGCAGGTAGATAGCAAATATTATTGGCTCACAAATACATGGAATCCTCCACATGTGATGTGTGCTTGACATGATATATGATATTCTGATATGATAGATATAAAAATACAGGTAGAAAAAAATCTGTATCTTTATCTATGTGTCTACCTATCAATCATCTATCTATCTCTCTGTCTGTCTAACCTATAGCAGTCTCCTATGGCTGTATGGTGAGTTTGAGTATATTAGAAGATCTGGAAATGTGATTCTCCAAGTTGCATTTGAGCCAATGATACTCATCCTTAAAATCTACCAATCTACCCATAATTAAAATATTCAAGGCTAGGGGTTTTGAAATTAGCCCGCTGAAGCCTAAGATGTTACAAAGCATTTGAATGAAAAGTAAAATAAGACTCCAGGTCTGGAGCGGTGGCTCATGCCTGTAATCCCAGCACTTTGGGAAGCCGAGGAGGGCGGATCACCTGAGGTCAGGAGTTTGAGACCAGCCTGGCCAACATAGTGAAACCCCGTCTCTATTAAAAATACAAAACTTAGCTGGGCGTGGTGGCGTGCACCTGTAATCCCAGCTACTTGGGAGGCTCAGGCAGGAGAATTGCTTGAACCCAGGAGGCGGAGGCTGCAGTGAGCAGAGATTGTGCCACTGCACTCCAGAGTGGGCAACAGGGCGAGACTCTGTCTCAAAAACAAAAACAAAAAACAAACAAACAAAAAAACAAAAACAAAAACAAAACAACTCCAACATTGCACCAGAGGGTGTGGTGTGTCTTAGAACAGTTAGAGAAGGTTAAAGACCTGCCAAATTTTAAAATGGTAAACTCTACCCCATCTCTACTAAAAATACAAAAATTAGCTGGGCATGGTAGTGTGCTCCTGTAATCCCAGCTACTCGGGAGGCTGAGGCAGGAGAATCACTTGAACCCAGGAGGCAGAGGTTGCAGTGAGCTGAGATCGCACCAAGGCCCTCCAGCCTGGCGACAGAGCAAGACTCTGTCTCAAAAAAACAAAAACAAAAACAAAAACAAAACTCTACTATCTAATCAGTAATTTATTGGGAGGGATATTATGCGACATGGCATGGCAACGAAATAATTTTAAATTCCAGATAGAGGCACCTTGTGAGCACTCAACACTATCAATTCCCCGGTCCCGTTCCTTTCACGGTCTCGCTTTCCATCTTAAAAGGAGACTGAATTAGTCTGACATGCCTCATTCCACAATCAATTCTGATCCCTCTCCAGAACCTTGGTCTCCTCTGGTTTGGGCTGGTACTGGCTTTACCACCTTTTCCCTCAAGCAGTAAGGCTTTGCAGATGAGCTCTCCTGACTGTTTTCAGCTTGGCAAATCCTTCAGATATCCCATTACAAATGCATTGATAAGCAAAAATCATTACAACAGTTAAGCAGACAGAGAGTGTCTCTCAATCACGCAGAGCTGCAAACAGTAATGAACTGCAATGGCAGAATGGATTTTTCACGGATGAAAAGAGAGAGCTTGCAATGGCCTCATAATCGCATTATGATTCCATACCTGATATCTTACCATTTGAAAGAAATGGCAGTGATTTGCACCATGCAATGAACTTCTTACTTACTTTTTGGTCTTTTACAAATATATCCTTTGTAGGAAGAACAGTGAATATTACTCCAAAACCCAGAAGACGCATGTAAAGCTACACAATCGTTCCGTTCACCGGAGGGATCTCCTGTGTTCCAGTTGACAAAGGAGACTGGACTATTATTTATCCACAGCCACATTCCTGATCATCAGATAAAACGAATAAAGACAAAAGTTAAATATAACCCGTCTTAAAATAAGTTCAGCCAATTTATGCAAATTTCTAAGCATATTCTTTTATACTAGAATCAACAGTCATTTATAACCAGACTTAACAGGCGAGACTATAATGACTAATTATTACAGGGAAGGAAACCAAAAAGAATAGGTTTACTATATAGCTTTAGTTAAAAATGTATTTCTAATTAGTACAAATATTTATACTTATCCTTTCCTTAGCATTTTTTTCCTGGCCCCATGAAAACATAGAAAATGCTTTTCAAAGCTTCTGAAACTATCTCAGCTACAAAAGACATTTTTTAATCAGCAACTTTGAGGATAGCATGATATGAAAGTCATTTTAAGTTTCAGTTCTTAAATAAAAATATGAGTTTGAATTTTCAAATTCTTCATGAATTAATCATTTTTAAGGCAACACATTTTGGAAACGAAATCTTGTTTTACATACAACATTTTACAATATTTGTGATTAAATAAGCATGCTGCAAACATTACCTTCAACATTTCTGAACAATCCTATCCAAAAATTGGTTTTACTTTTAAGTGGCTCAACCCGATATGACAGAAAACTGGATTCTGCAGCACTTTCAATGGAAACCAGAGAGGAACCTGGAAAGCATAAAAGGATAAATGCAATAGCTGCACATTTAAGTAGCTGAAAATATTTTTGTAAACAGCACTGCTATTAAGAGCAACAAAAATCAGTCTAACATCTGCACGTAAGGGGAAGAATTTCAAAGGGCAGATGTTTGTCTTCTCAGAATTTTAGTTTTCATTCTGAAATATGTTTTTAAGCATCATTAGCATCATTTGAGTACAAGCACTGAACTAGTTCCTGCAGGATATTCAAAGATTAGTAGGATGTAGAATATGTCTTACAAAAGTTATGGTTCAGTGGCCAGTAATAAGAGTACAAAGAAATATTATAGAAGGGGAATTAAGTGTCATATGCTATGGACATGTCAATATTCATTCTTGGTGAAGCAGCTAAAAGGGAGGATAGAGGAAACAGAATTTCAGTAGAGAGAAGAACAGGATTTCAAGTAAAAAGGATAGAAAATAATTCCAGGAAAAAGAGGTGATAAGAGGAAAGACAAAGAGGAAGGGAAGCATCAGGAACAGAGAGAACTTGGTTTGACTGGAGTGTGGCACCAATCTGGTCCATCGGCCCCACCCCCCCCCAAAAAAAAAAAAAAAGACATGAGTTAGGTCGCATTACAGAAGGCTGGAGGTTGGTATTAAGGGCAATGTGGTGATAAAGAACACTTAGTTTTTTTTCAGGCAGCTGAATGATGCAATAACCCATCGTCTTGCTTTGATTGGTCCTATACATAACAGTTAGATTCTCCACTTAAGAATGGTCCTATATTAGCTATTATTAGAATCCAGCTGTTGTGTACAGGACCAGTCAAAGCAAGGAGATAAAACAGGAAGACCAGTTAGATGGCTATGGAGGTGACAACCCACATTACATTGTGAACATTAAATTTTAGAGTAAAAATCTCTAGCTTTTTAATAATAACTAATATCTTTTAAGCGTTTCATGCCGAACATTTTGCTTTGGACTTTACGAGCATTAACCCATTAAATTTTTACAATCACTTCGTTAAATAGGTACCATCTTTACCCCATTTTATAGATAAGGAAACTAAAGCACAGAGGATGAGTAATCTGCCAAGATCCTAGCACTAGCAGAGGGAAGCTCATGCTATGACCCAGGCTTTCTGAACCTTGAGGGTCCACACCTAACCGTATGCCTATATCCCATATTACTGAGTTCTGAATTGTCGCCTTGTTTTCACTGCATGATTACATAATCCATTATTAAATATATTTCACAAACATTAGCCATTTCAAAATATTTGTGACTCACATTTTGAGAATGAGAATGAGAAGCATTCATTTTATTTACCAGAAAAGAGTCACCTAAAATGGAAAACAAAGTTCCTACTTTTTTTTTCAAAAAAATACTTAGCGATATGAAGAAAAACATTTTTTTAATTACAAAAGTTCAAAGATGGCATCAGGTGGCATCATGAGAAATGTTGACTTTCGAAAGAACCTGGAGGATATGAGGCTATAACCTGTGCATATCACTGTTGGATGAAGAACTCTTGAGTGAGGGCATTAAAAACATGAAGTAAAAATAATTCAGTAAAATATTTAATGGGATTTAACTGACTTTTAAATGTACCCTAAAAATAAACTTTATTTGACATTTTTTACTTCGGGGGAAAAATCATTCATCTTTGTAGTGTCTATTTGAGTTTTGTTTTATTTGTCTTCACAAAACAATAACTAAATAGAAATACTTTTCTATTAATGGTAAAACAAAATGGTTCCTGGGCACTCATAAAACTTCAGCTTATCAGTGATAAGAGGTGAGTACAACGCTTGGAATAACTGAGAATGAGAATCCTAACAATTTAGAACATGAAGTCTGAAAGGAAGAAACCATTTAGAACATGCTGTTTTCTACCTGAATTCTCTAAATTCTTTAAAATTTGAGGCTACAAACTTAGAGATCACATTTGGGAAGCATGATATTGGCCATTCTGTTATAAAATACATCATTAAAAGTATAAACAGGTATTTTTACATTCTTCGTATATTTCATGTATAGTGTCAATGGAGCCCAGAATAGATGGTTACAGCGTTTTCCTTCAGGAAATGTGGCACTCACCCATTCGAAGACATTCCAGAGAAGCTTGGCCCCAGTTTCTTGTATATGAGGACTCAATATAGTAACAGTGACCATGGAAAGGAATCCAGGCCGTGTGATCTGACTCCGGACATCTGCCAGGCAGTTGTGGGGGTTCAGTAGCAGGGATTTCTGTTAATAAAAACACATTTTAAACAAAGCAAAACCTGAAGTTCCTGTAGTATGTAGCATCATATATTAGCAGCTACAACAATTGATCATTGATCATTATTTTTTAAAAAATCTTCCAATGATTATCATTCGGATCACCATATTTATTACTGGGTTTCTTTTTATCAATTTTTCCACTTTGAATATATTTCAATAGAATGTGCTACGGTATAGTGGCAGTCAATTACACTCATCGTTAAGACAACACATCCATAGATACCTACAAAGATAAATGTTTTAAAAGTCACCACAAAGTAATTTGTAAAGTGACTTCCCTTTTTTAAGTCCCTGTTTTCCTTTTCTGGGATCCTAATCCCTATAACCCTCTCTTAGCTATTAGTAGCACCTGGGATATAACTAAATGCTATATTTAGAATTCTAGTATGGTGTCCATCATTGACTGTAATGAATCTACATGTATTCTGGTAAAATTTCTTTGATATAGATGTGTTGTCAATATCAAATGTAAGCAAAATTTCCTGGGGAAATGTTTATCTCCATTATTTTGATCTACGTATATTGGTTTATAAAGATAGTCTTTTGTTAAGTGAGGCAGTATGTTTTATATTATTCTTAGCTATCCAAGATACATTACTGTTTAATAATATCAACAGTGGTAAGTAGTAGCTTATTCAGAAAATTTCAGATCCCCTGATTGTTTTTACATATTCAATTACCATCTGATCTTTTGCAGAGAAAGTAAAAACTTTCATTGCAATATGCTGTCTTCCAGTAGCCATCGAGATCCAGATAAGCACATGCTGATTTCAATTTAGGCTCATCAGCAGCCCAGTTAGTGTACCTCACCCTCCACTTATCAGTCCAGGTGTACTGACTATCAGTCTGCAACAACAAAAACAAGCATGAACACGCAGCCTTGCTTCACTTAGAAAACACTAAAAGAACCAATCCAAGAATACAAAGTATATTTAAGACTGTGATTTGACATAGAACCTGGAACATTTGAGAATAAAAAGAACACTATAAGTCATTTCTGTCCACTCAAATTCAGTAAATGCAGCGTTTCTTAGAAACAGTTATTTCTTAGAGATCCCCAGGAATACATCCTTGGAAGTAATTTCAAAAAATACTGACAAAAAAATATATATCTCTTATTCCATGAAACTCTCTTTGTTTGCAGGTTTTCAGGGCAAAAGAAAAGTTTTATCTTCACAACGAATAAGATAGTTCTTATATGATTACTGAAATTATAATAAAAATTAAGTAATTTTCATTAAATTCATGGTCCCCTGAGAGAAATACTAATCTCTTCATATCTTCTCGTTATTCTGCTGTTGAAACAGCACCAATGGTAAATGGCTTAGCTAAGGTCATATGGGTATGGAAGAGAGAAGCCTTGGTCTCTTGATGTCTAGTGAGGCAGTCTTTCAGCTATATTCTAGTGAGATGGTCTTTCAGCTATATTCTAGTGAGGTGGTCTTTCAGCTATATGACATCATATATATATGATGTAAAAAGTCGGCCGGGCCCGGTGGCTCAAGCCTGTAATCCCAGCACTTTGGGAGGCCGAGACGGGCGGATCACGAGGTCAGGAGATCGAGACCATCCTGGCTGACACGGTGAAACCCCGTCTCTACTTTAAAAAATACAAAAAAAAAAAACTAGCCGGGCGAGGTGGCGGCGCCTGTAGTCCCAGCTACTCCGGAGGCTGAGGCAGGAGATTGGCGTGAATCCGGGAGGCGGAGCTTGCAGTGAGCTGAGATCCGGCCACTGCACTCCAGCCTGGGCGGCAGAGCGAGACTCCGTCTCAAAAAAAAAAAAAAAAAAAAAAAGTCAATCGTTTTAGTCTACTTGCACAGTCTCTTTCTTTCTGTCTGTCTTTTTCTTCCTTCCTTTCTTCTTTCTTTCTTCTCCTTTTTTAAAATTTTTTTTCAGAGAAGTCTCACTCTTGTCCCCCAGGCTTGAGTGCAATGGCTCGATCTAGGCTCACTGCAACCTCCACCTCCCGGTTTCAAATGATTCTCCTGCCTCTGCCTCCCAAGTAGCTGGGATTAAGGGGTCTGCCACTAAACCTGGCTAATTTTTGTATTTTTTAGTAGAGACGGGTTTTCACCATGTTGGCCAGGCTGGTCTCGAACTCCTGAACTCAGGGGATCCGCCTGCCTCGGCCTCCCAAAGTGCTGGGATTACAGGCGTGAGCCACTGTGCCCAGCCTGCACAGTCCATTTCTTATTAAATTTAGTGAAACAAATTTATGATCACATACAAAATATTGATAAACATCAAACATATTATTTATCAATAATATCCTTTTAATAGTCTAATAGAGATTTTACAGGTATTGTCTAAGAATAGATGATAGATAACATTAATCAGAGGTAGCTGAATTTTTCAAAGATTCAAGCAATTATCACCCTTTTGACTGCATTATTTAATTTACCAAGGCAATTGCCAAAAATCCAGTGACAAAAATTAGAAGTATGTGTTATCTCAAATTAGAATTTTGTAGTATTATACCATGTCTAATCAAATAATGCTTGTATAATCATTAACTCTATAGACATAAGGAAGGTAATACTGTTGTAGTGATAAATATTGCTATAATGAAAAACTAAGCTTTCAAAAAATAAAAGCTCACTTTAAACTCATAAGAGAATTGTGAACATGTCTGTGAGAAGAAAACAAATGACTTATCAAATGACTTAATTATAAAAACTTAGTCAACAGGGACATAAAAATGTCTTGCCTAAGTTTAATCACAGAAATCATTCTGGAACTACTTACTTTTAAATATACACTTCCCTACTTAGGAGATACTCATTGTATAAATTGCAAATTTCTCTCTCTGCATCATGGCCTTGGAAGCTCTATAACATCTGACACTCATCTACTCTCCAGTTTATCTCCTATTTTTTTTCCCCTTCTTGATATTCCTTCCTTATGTTCTACCATCCTAGACTGTATCTATAAACTTTGACTTTTTCTGACGAACCTTCTTGGTCCTCCCCACTAGCCCAACTGGTTCCTTTTCTCTCTTCTCATGACACTTTCTATATGCCTCTCTTTGATACATCTTATATCTTAATTGCTGACCGTCATATCTACTTCTACTAGGAAGCTTGCTGGTTGGCTAGCTAGAAGGATGAATAGAGGGAGGATAGATGGATGACCAGGCATCAGAGACAACTCCTTTTAGGAATAATTTGGCAACTCTGTCAGCATTCTTAGTTTTGTGCTTCATCCCTAGTTTTGTCCAAACTTTGTCTATTATGGAATACAAGGAACGGACTGCAATGAAATATTTCTCACAAATGGATGGGAGCTCCACAACCTCAGAACCTACAACAAGTCTAGAATGTCTTGCCACAAAAAATAAAAAGTGTCCCCATCACTGGCGACTATGTCCCTAACCTGCTTTCTTAATTCTCATGCCATAGTTATAGTCATAACCTTGGAAGCAATAAGTGAATAAATTAAACTGTTGAGATTTCGAATATAATTTTTATAGACTAATGCAATAGGAGAGTTAACATTCATCAGATAATTCTTACTTTGATTTCTGACACACATCACCAGCTTGCCAGATTCTTAAAGGCATCACGTCCCTGAAAGATTGGATCTTGTTGACATTAGTATCATTCACGTGGCCTAGCACAGTCTCTTACACATGACGAGTATTCAACAGAACAAACAGAAAGAGAATCATATTCAACCATAATTTACTGATCATGTCAAGTTGCACATATTTCCAGCATCTTACCAAGTTACTGTTCAGGGCAATCCACACACGTTCATTAGATGTTTCCATCTGCAGCCACGCAAATGCATTACTGTAGGGATCCAGAATGCTAGCTATAAGGGAATTGTGAAGCTTGCAGTATATCTCTGCTTCATGCCATTGAAATTTTTGTCTCATGAGTGAATAGCTGCTTTTGCCATATTTAATAAAGCCATCTGTTTGAATTGTTGCTGGAGGATTAGTCAAGGAAGGATCTAGATAAAAACATTATTTTCATTAGCATTATCAATAAACAGTAATTGAGCCCTATCAGTAATGACAAGTGGATCTCATCTATCAAAAAATAAGCAAAATAGCATAACTTCAAACATTTAGCTATTAGAATGTTTATTATTAGCTATAAATGTTATTAGCTATTTTATAAGCCATTTCACACTAGAAAACAAACATTTTTTCATCAGTATCCCCGATCAAATTAAATTAATTCCAAACTATATTTAGAATATTAAGGCAAATATATGATCAAGTTTCTAAACTAACAAACAAAACATATGACAAATTCAATCCAATCTAGTATCTTGATGAAAGAAATGCCGTAGTTTAATCCCACAAATTAAAGAACATAGATGACTGCGTCATTGTTAATCTTTATTTTTCCATGTAGGTTAAAAGTCAAGGTCAAGAAAAGTCTTTCTCTTCCTCCCTCATTTTTTCTACTTGATCCATGAGTTTGTATCTGTTTGACTTCGCTTTTGAGTAATGCACCTTCGGGTGACGGGTTTAGGTTCAGGAATGAAGCCATACACAAATCCCTGGCTTGTTTAACCTTGATCTCAGGATCAAGCTTTACTCTTGATGATTTTCTATGCCCTTCGCCTAGGGGTAAAGCCTCCCATAATCTTATCCAAACTGGCCTAGGGGTTAGAGCCCCTACAAGACAAATCGCTTCAGCTTTCTGATCTTTTGTCTTCAAGCTCCTAGCATGTGTTTCTAATCACTGCATTGTGCCCCCTGAACTCTGAGCCACTCCATGTCAAGACCCCCAAAAGAGCTTGTTTCTGCCTGTCTTAACTGATGCCTTAGAAGTCAGCAAATAACAGCCAGAGGATGAAATCTGATGTGTTGTCTGTCTTTGTATCCTATGAACTACAAAAGTTTTTAAATGGTTGGGGATAGAGGCGAATCAAAGAATAATAATATTTCATGATGTGTAAATATTACATGAAATTCAAATTTGTGTCCATAAATAAAGTCTTACTGGAACACGGCCACATTCATTCGTTTATGTATTGCCTGTGACCATCTGTGACCACAGCAGAGTTGAGTATTTGCAGTAGAGACTGTATGTCCTGCAAAACCTAAAATATTTGAATCTGGTTCTTTTCTCTGGTCTAGGGATCTAGATATTCTGGCTTACCAGTGTGTATCCTGGCCAATTCTCCAACGTGTCCCATTTTATGCCTCATGACCTGCCATCGGCCTTGTCCTGCACTACAGAAGTGCCAACTTCTATGTTTCATTTCATTTCATTTTATTTTATTTTAGAGTCAGGGTCTTGTTCTATTACCCAGGCTGATCTTGAACTCCTGTCCTCAAGCAACCCTCCTGCCTCAGCCTCTAAAAGTGCTAGAATTACAGGCATGAGCCACCACACTTGGTGATAATTTATAGTTTATAAAAGTTTATATGCTACCTTTTTTCACTTTAATACTGTGAATCTTTCCTTAAGTCATTAAAAATTTGCAAGCAATTTTTATTTGTGGCAACATATTCTGTCATGTATGTGTATAAGGAAAAGAAAGAGAAGATTTTTAAATAAGTGTGTGAATCACCATTCACTTCTGGAAGGAGTGTCCCCTCTTGGCCCAAAGAACAGAGGCAAAGATGGTATGCTTTGGTATTACTGGTGACCTAAGATTCTGGTGCTATAGAGTGTAGTATAGAGAGAAAAATGACATGCACTGGGATGGCTTTTGGATTAAGAAAAGGTTAGGATTTCTGGAGTACTTCTCAACCATCTGAAAATATCTTAGATGGTTTTCAATTATTGTCATGAGTTGACATTACTTCCCTGATTTCCCAAATAGTATAGAAAAATTCATTAGGTCTGGGAGAATAAGGACCTTCCAACTCAAACCCATCCTTTAAGAACTCTCTACTCAGGATGACAGCAGCCCTCCCCACCTTCAACCCTCTTGTCTAATCTATTTTTAAATTTCTGACCCTTTTGTGTAGCTATGAGGTAGGAGGCAGGACTCGCTCCAGACCAGATTGAAGACTGGCTGAAACCTCTCCATAAGGCACACCCACCACTGCTGTGGCAGCCCTCAGAAGTTAACATTCCTTTTCCAAAAATTGGGATGTAATTAAAAGTGGGTATAAATATGAGTGCAGAACTTAATGTCTATGGCATAAGCTCTGCTCCACAAGAAGCAGTATGTCTGCTGCTGCTGTGCACTGTTTCTTTAATAAAAGTTGTCAACACCACCAGCTCGCCCTTAAATTCCTTCCTGAGTGAAGCCAAGAACCCTTCCGGGCTAAGCCCCAGTTTTGGGGCTCACCTTCCCTGTCAACTAGGCATTTTTATTCTAGTTTCTCTAGAAACGAAAATGTATTTAAACACCATCTTAATTGACAGCAAATATCTGCATATTGTGTTATTTTCATTTAACCATATTCTGGCTTTCTAAGATGAAAAAAGAAACTCAGATCATATATCCACATGTTTAAGGCACACAAGATACAGGACAAATAATGAGGCATATAGGATGCTTTATGCCAAAAGTTCTCAAATTACCTGAATTAAATGGAAGTATTCCTATTCTGACATTTTAAAAAGGTACAGGCAAGCAAATATCCCAAATTTCTAATAGAAAGTTTTAGTGACAGGTTTAGTCTGCCCAAAACTGTCTGGTTAAAAAAAAAAAAGAAAGAAAGCAGATTCCTGAATTAAGTACAGAAAATATCACCCTTTTTGTCTGTCACAGGCTTCTATGGATTAAAGCAACAATCAAACCTGTGGCTATGGAAGGGAATGATCATATATTTTATTTGTTTGTTTTTGTTTTTATTTTATTTTTGTGAGACAGGGTCTCACTCTGTCACCCAGACTGGAGTGAGTAGCATGATCATGGTTCACTGTAGTCTCAGCCTCTCTGGCTCAAGTGATCCTCTCACCTCAGCCTCCCAAGTAGCTGGGACTACAGGCACAAGTCACCACACCTATAGTCCCAGTTAGAAAAGGAAAATAATTTTGTAAAAGTACAAAATAATTTTTGTATTTTTTGTAGAAATAGGATTTCACTGGGTTACCCAGGCTGGTCTCAAACACGGGGGCTCAAGCAATCCACCCACCTCAGTCTTCAAAAGTGCTGGGATTACAGGCATGAGTCACAGTGCCCAGCCATGATTATATATTTTAAAGTACATTTAAAAACATAGCTCTTCATTAGGACAAATAGCTAATGCATGTGGGGCTAGGTGATAGGTTGATAGGTGCGGCAAACCACCATGGCACATGTACACCTATACAACAAACCTGCATGCTCCGTACATATATCCCGGTACTTAAAATAAAATAAAATAAAATAAAATAAAATAAAATAAAATAAAATAAGTGAGGTTGGGCACAGTGGCTTACTCCTGTAACAGCACTTTGGGAGGCCGAGGCAGGCAGATCACCTGAGGTCAGGAGTTCAAGACGAGCCTGGGCAACATGGAAAACCCCATCTCTACAAAAAATACAAAAATTAGCCAGGCATGGTGGTGCATGCCTGTAATCCCAGCTACAAAGCAGAAGAATTGCTTGAACCCAGGAGGCGGAAGTTGCAGTGATCTGAGTTCATGCCACTGTACTTCAGCCTGGGCAACAGAGCGAGACTCTGTCTCAAAAAAAAAACAAAAAGAAAAAAAAAGTGAAAAAAAACCCCAGCTCCTTCAGGAAGGTGAGGTTTTGGTAGAACTTACCAGATCGTGTCTGGCATATGTAACCTCGTTTACCGTCACAGGTATCATCCATCCATTTTCCGGCTTCGTTTGATGCACCTCCAATAATAACAACACAGTCAGCCTGTATATTTATGGAGAATGAAAAAGAAAACAATCATGAATCAATGACTATTGAAATCAATTCATTAATATGCAAAAAAATCTTCCATTATCCCTGATTTCCAAATTTTAAGATTGTCCTAATTTAAAATATGCTGAATCCATCATTACTTTCTACCCAAGTGTACCTACTATGCATATCCTCCGCATTTGAACTCTCGCTATATGAATTGAAAACCCAACCGATTTGGATAAATTTTGGAGACAGGCCTTAGAAATTTTGCTATCAGACCTTTTATTAATCACTTTCAAAACTTAGAAACCAAAGAAACTAGGAGAACGCAGTATCTTCTCCATACACACTACCAGTATCCAAACGCAAAAGTAGGTAACATCTTTTTAAAGGGAAATGAGCACAATCTATATATTTCATTGCTAAATTTATAAAAGTATTATTACAGATTCATAGTATGTGACTGGTATAGCCAGAAAGTTTCACATCTTATTTATAATCTTACAGGGGAGTATGCCAGGACTGGAACAATATTGTATTTGTTTGGTTGTGAATGTGTTTGCCATTCCAAATCCTTCTTTCCTTTAAGTACTAAATATATCTCAGATTTTTGTTTTTTGGTTTTTTTTTCCCTGAAATGCCATTATTTCCATCTAATCCTCATATCTGGTCCTGTTGGAGTAGAGGTGAGCGAAACACATGCTGCCTGCCCCATTTCAATATACAATCTGAACTTTAATTTGAAATATGGTATTTTGCTCATGTAAAGTAAGAGAAGGCCAGGCGCAGTGGCTCACAACTGTAATCCCAGCACTTTGAGAGGCCAAGGCGAGAAGATCGCGTGAGCCTGGGAGTTCGAGATCAGCCTGGGCAATATAGGGAGACCTCAACTCTACAAAAAATAAACAAAATTAGCTGGGCATGGTGGTGCATGTCTGTGGTCTCAGCTACTCAGGAGACTGAGGTGGGAGGATCACTTGCGCCTGGGAGGTTGAGGCTGCAGTGAACTATGTCCATACCACTGCACTCCAGCCTTGCTGAGAGAGCAAGACCTTGGGAAGGAAGGAAGGAAGGAAGGAAGGAAGGAAGGAAGGAAGGAAGGAAGGAAGGAAGGAAGGAAGGAAGGAAGGAAGGAAGGAAAGGAGGGAGGAAGGGAGAGGGAGGGAGGGAGGGAGGGAGGGAGAGAGGGAAGGGAGGGAAGGGAGGGAGGGAAGAAGGGAGGGAAGGAAGAAGGGAGAGAGGGGCTGAGGGAAGTCAGAAATAAAGACAAGAGACCTAGTCAAATCATTTTACTTTTTTGCTGGAGCCCCCAAATTTCACTATGTTTATTTTCACAGTTACCTTCATTTTTTTTTTGTTTGTTTGTGTTTGTTTGTTTTTGAGATGGATCTCGCTTTCTCGCCAGGCTGGAGTGCAGTGGTGCAATCCTGGCTCACTGCAACCTCTGCCTCCTGGGTTCAAGCAATTTTCCTGCCTCAGCCTCCCAAGTAGCTGGGACTACAGGTGTGTGCTGCCATGCCCAGCTAATTTTTGTACTTTTAGTAGAGATGGGGTTTCACCATGTTGGCCAGGATGGTCTCGATCTCTTGACCTCATGAACTACCCATCTCGGCCTCCCAAAGTGCTGGGATTACAGGCATGAGCCACCGCACCTGGCCAGTTATCTTCTATTTATGGTGACTATATCAATTTTCCACTTTTTCCTAAAAAGAAGTTTTCTTTTAAAGTAAACTTAAGCAAAAAAAAAAAAAAAAAAAAAGGAGTACACTTAAAGAAAATGTTGAGGACTTTAAGTTTCTAGTTTGATATATAAGGAGTTTGGAAGTTGTCACTCCCATCCACAATGCAAGAAAAAGGCTAGAAAAGCTGAAAATCAACAACTTCTTTTAAATGCATTGGAAAATGGAGGTCACAAGACAAACAGCTGCCCCCCAAATTGGAGAAACAGACTGATGGATACAGGGAATCAGAACTGACCAGAGCAGAAGCCCAGGAGCAGAAAACGGGAACCAGTATTGAGGCAGGAGATACTAAATGTCATTGACACATTGCTGGAGGTTCAGTGTGGACCAGTTTGAAAATTAAAAACTATTGGCAGAGGAGTACATGGGGAGGCAGTCCTAGGGAGATTCCAGAGTTTTGTGAGTTTTCCTTCCAAGAGCCCTACCGGATTCTTACAGTGCAGAATGGAGAAAAATCTCCACTTGCTTCCAACAGGAGAGGTGGGAGAAGAGCCATTTTTAAATACGACAGAGCATTCATTCTGTTCTTAATAAGACCAGCACTCAAGAGCGACAACTTTACCCGTGCTTAACTGACTGTGGTTTCACCACATAAACTAACCTAGGAGAAAAGAAATACTCAACTCCAGCCTCTCTAGCTTTCCTGTCTCACCCAAAAGGAAAAAACAATAAAACAAAACTGAGAAGCACTTTTGAAGGTCACAGCACAGATTCCCTAAAAGTTCGAGTCCCCATCCTAGGACTACGAAATACTTCCCCTCCCCAATATCTTACAGCCATATCCTTGGGGCTCCCGTATGACAACAGGCAGATACAGCCGAAGAACTGTGCCTCTCTGACATTATTTAAGAAGTCTTTAGGAGAACCCAAAGACAACAGGAGAGACAGAAACAAGGACACCAGAGATTTTAACCTCTGACACCTAAAGCGACAGCAAACAGCAAACACAGCCTAACTCGTAGCTAAATAAACACAAAACCTCACACTAAATGTCTATTTACCTCTGTTCCCTTTATCCACTACATCAGCAGTTCCCAACCTTTTTGGCACCAGGGACCAGTTTCATGGAAGACAAACTTTCCACGGACTGGGGTGGAGGGTGGTTTCCAGATGATTCAAGCACATTATGCTTATTGTGCACTTTATTGCTATTATTATTACATTGTACCATGTAATAAAATAATTATATAACTCACCATCACGTAGAATCAGTGGGAGCCCTGAGCTTGTTTCCCTGGTCAATCTGGTCCCATCTGGGGGTGATGGGAGACAGTGACAGATCATCAGGCATTAGATTCTCATATGGAGTGCGCAACCTAGATCCCGCACATGCACAGTTCACAATAGGGTTCACGTTTCTATGAGAATCTAATGCCGCTGCTGATCTGACAGGAGGCGGAACCCAGGCAGTGATGCGAGTGACGGGGAGTGGCTGTAAATACAGATGAAGCTTTGCTCACTCGCCTGCTGCTCACTTCCCGCTGTGAGGCTCAGTTCCTAACAGGTCATGGATTGGTACCCATCTGCGGCCCGTGGGTTGCAGACCCCTGCACTATAATATATACGCAGCTTTCAACATAAAAATATAAGACGCACTAAAAGATTTTTTAAACATAACACACACAGTTTGAAGCGAAGAGCAAGCATAATAAGCAGACTCGGATGTGACAAAGATAGTGGAATTATAAAAAATTTAAACAACTATGAATAATATGCTAAGGACTCTAATGTAAAAAGTGGACAACAAGCAACACTGGGTAGCTAACATAGGCAGAGAGATGAAAATGCTAAGAAAAAATCAAAAGGAAATTCTAGAAATCAAAAACACCTTAACAGAAATGAAGACTATCTCCGATAGGCTCACTGGGTGTGGCCCAGGAAACGAGAGAAAGGAACAGAAGAAGTATTATTTGAAGCAATAATGACTTAGAATTTCCCAAAATTAATGACTGACAGCAAATCACAGATCCAGGAAGCTCAGAGAACATCAGACAGGATAAATACTAAGATACGACATCTAGACACATAATACGCAAATGGCAGAAAATCAAAGATGAAGAGAAAATCTTGAAAGACGCCTGAGGGAAAAAAACTCTTATCCATAAAGAAGCAAGGATAGTAATTACATTGGATTTCTTTTCAGAAACCATGCAAGCAAGAAGAGTGGAATGTAATATTTAAAGTGCTGAAAGAAAAAACCCACCAACCTAGAATTCTGTCTCCAGTGAAATTATCCTTAAGAAGTGAAAAGAAAACAAAGACTTTCTCAGACAAACAAACATTGAGAAAATTTGTTGCCTGTAAACTTAGCTTGAAAGAAATGTTAAAAGGAAAAAAGAAAGAAAATTATATATGTCAGAAACTCAGGTTTATATAAATAAATGAGCATTAGAGAAGGAATAAATGAAAGAAATACAGAATTTTTCATTTTCCTTATTCTGAATTCATCTAACAGATACCAGTTTGTTCAAACAACTATAGTTGTTGTTAAACAACTATGAATAATATACTAAGGACTCTAATGTAAAAAGTGGACAACAATGTATTTGGTGATAATGTATTTGGTGATAATAGCTTATAGATAAGTGAAATAAATTATAGCAATGTTACATGGGAGAGGAGGAAGAAGTAGGAGATGCTTTCTTACATGCTATTTGAAAAAGGACTCGAATTAGTTGTAAATGTATACTGTAAACTCAAGAGCAACCACTAAAGAAAGTTTGTTTTTGTTTTTGTTTCAGGCCAAGAATGGTGGCTCGTGGCTGTAATCCCAGTACTTTGGGATGCCAAGGTAGGAGGATTGCCTGAGCCCAAGAGTTCAAGACCAGCCTGGGTAACATAGAAAGACCCCATCTTTATTTATAATAAAAATAAAAAAGAAAAGAAAAAAGTTTTCTTAAAGTATAATTGGTATACTAGGAGTGGAGAACAAATAAAATCATACAAAATATTGAAGTAAAACCAGAGAAGGCAAGAAAGAGTAGAAGACAAAAAACTGAAATACAGAATAAAAACAGAAAACAATAACAAATATGATAGGTGTTAACCCAGCTATATCAACAATCATTTTAAATATTAGTGGTCTAAATACACAAATTAATAGCGACTCATATTGGTACAAGAAATTCACTTTAAATATAAAGATACACATAAGTTAAAAGTGGAGAAAAATACACTATACTAACACTAATCAAAAGGAAGCTGGACCAGCTATATTAATTTCAGACAGAGTAGACTGTAGGGCAAGGAAAGTTACCAGAGGTAAAGAGGAACATTACATAATGATCTAGCAGACAATTCCCCACGAAGACATAACAGTGTGTATTGCGTATGTGGCCAACAGTAGAGCATCAGAATACATAAAGTGAGAACTGATAGAACTGCAAAGATAAATAGATAAATCCATGATTAGGATTGGAGACCTCAATACTCTTCTATCAAAAATAGACAGATCCAGCAGGCAAAAAATCAGTAAGAACATAATTAAACTGGACAGTACCATCAATCAAACAGATCTCATTGACATCTGTAAACTACTTCGTCCAATAACAGTAGAATATATATTCTTCTCAAGATCACATGAAACATTCACCAAGATAGACCATATTCTGAGCCATAAAACATGCCTTAACAAATTTAAAAGAACAGAAAACACATAAAATATTCTCTAAGATCACAATGGAACTAAACTAGAAATCAGTAACAGTTGGAAAATTCCAAAATACCTAGAAATTAAAGAAAATGTTAAGCAATAATAATACACTAATAGTGATACAAAGACAACCAAAAAAGGTGACTGCAGTTTTTCTGAATGAAAGTACATAAGAGACGTGTCACTGTGAAGTCAACACATCTTTAACCCATCCCTTGAGCTACAGAGAATCACAGCCTACACTCCTGCCGCAGACATCTTGTCAACCTGCAGTGTCTTCATTCCATGTGATAAAACTATCAGGCAACCTGAAACTTACATTTCAAAAGTTCTTCACTCACCCCATTTCCTTTCTTAACTATTTTTATCCCCCATTATCCTGGCTCAGAGTCTCTGATCCAGAAAACCTGTTACAATCCAAGCATGTTTCCACCACAAAACACATATTAAAAGTTCTCTCCCATTCTCCTTTTCTAACTATATTCATCTTCTCCATTTTAAAGTCCTGAAACTGTTTTTAAAAAACCATTGCCGGGAGCGGTGGCTCATGCCTGTAATCCCAGCACTTTGGGAGGCCGAGGCGGGTGGATCATGAGGTCAGGAGCTGGAGACCGGTCTGGCCAATGTAGTGAAACCCCGTCTCTACTAATAGTACAAAAAAAAATTAGCCAGGTGTGGTGGTGTGCTCCTGTAATCCCAGCTACTCAGGAGAATCACGTGAACCCGGGAGGTGGAGGTTGCAGTGAGCCGAGATCGCGTCATTGCACTTCAGCCGGGTGACAGTGCGAGACTCCATCTCAAAAAAAATAAAATAAAATAAAAAGCATTATGTGTATTTTGATTCCATTTTTGTGAAATATAAACTTTATCTGTTTATATGCACTGCGAAAAAGTCTGGGAGAAAAATTCAACAAAAAATCAGCAGTGTTTTTTTTCTGAATTGGTGAGATTACAGATTTTGTTTGTTGGTTTGTTTTTATTGTTTCTGTCTTTCTTTATGTTCTAAAAACAACAAAAATGTGTATGATAATGAATGCTTTTGATTTACAAGAAATTCACCTCTCATCCATTAAATCTGTCTAAGCAAATACTGTCTCACTCCATTCTACTTTCACCTCTTCAGTAAGTCTTCAGTCCTCACCGGTGTCATGAAAATGAAAGAATTTCTCCACAGAAAATTATTTACCCATCACCAGTTATTTTTTATCTAGAGTAGTAAAAGCAAGTTTATTCAAGAAGTAAAGAAACAAAAGAATGGCTACTTCACAGACAGAGCAACCTACGGGCTGCTGTCTGGCTCCATCACCAAAATGTATTCACCTGGCAAATAGCTACCAAATTATTAATGGTCATAAAAATGCCATGTTGAGCAGGTCATTTTCCAATTTTTTGTTTGTTTGTTTTTTTATTTTTTTGCTTATTTGACAAAGTCCAAACTCCATCATAGGGCATCTACATTTCTCTAAATTCTACTTTCCACCTTTTGTAGCTTACTCCGACTTCTTTTTCTGCATAAAACTCCTGCTACATTCAAAGCCATTTACTCCATTTGCCCAAACACATCATGTATCTCTTGCTTGAAGACTGCCCACCTTGACCATCTAACATGGCCTTTTCATCCTTTTGCTAAGTTCTCCTGATTATTATGTTTTAAATTTCTTGAAACAAAACCCTGGATGGGCGTGGTGGCTCATGCCTGTATTCCCAGCACTTTGGGAGGCCAAGGCAGGTGGATCACTTGAGGTCAGGAGTTGGAGACCACCCTGGCCAATATGGTAAAGGCCCAACTCTACTAAAAATGCAAAAATTAGTCAGTCATGGTGGGGGACACCTGTAATCCCAGCTACTTGGGAGGCTGAGGCAGGAGAATCTTTGAACCTGGGAGGTGGAGATTGCAGTGAGCCGAGATCATGCCACTGCACTCCAGCCTGGGCAATGGGGTGACAGACTGAGAGAGTGAAAGAGAGATAGGGAAAAAAAGAGAGAGAGAGAGAGAAAGAGAGAGAGAAAGAGAGAGAGAGAGGGAGAGGGAGAGGGAGAGGGAGAGGGAGAGGGAGGGAGGGAGGGAGGGAGGAAGGACCCATAGCTGATTCTTTTTCATATTTCTTTCCTCCATCATGGACAAAGACAATGTCCAGCACATAGGACACCATAGATGTGTGTCGCCTGATTAAGTCACCACCTTCCACAGTGAGTTTGTTTCCTCTTAGCTGCTACAGTTTTTATAGCTGATCCTGTCATTAGACATGTTCATTTCTTTCCTATCTTCCTTCTTATATAAGACTTGTGGTCTAGTTTAAGTGTACACACTTTTAAGGTAAAAACAAAATCTTCCATTTCGTCACACATTTTACAATCCCTAACATGGTGTTGATGTTGATAAGTTGGTTGTTCAATTATATAAGAAAAAAAGTAGTAAAATAAAGTAGCAATCTGTCTCCCAGGTTGGCGTACAAAAGCATCTGGCACATAATAAGCAGTCTACAAATATTAGCTCATGATCATGATGGTGATGATGATGGATGATGATGATGTGATCTTTAGAAGCAGTAGTAGCTTCCAGGCCTACACCCCAACTACTACAGCAGCTGCAAGGGATAAGGGGAAGGTGACACAAAGAAAGTTGATAACTCTAGGTTGAAGTGTTTCTTTTGACTGCAAGTTAGGCTTAGAATGGAACTGGGTTTCCTGACCCCTCACTATCGCCACTTCCCCAAGCTAAAGATTTTTTAACTGAATATATACTCCCTCCCTCCAAGTCAGCTCAGTCTGAAATAGGTAAAATCTGCAAGCATGGACCAGACCAAGGAGTATTCTGGTAGATTCTTTCATGGAAGAGTAATCAATAAGATGATAACCCTATGCAAGCTGATGGTGTGTAGAGAGGTGACCTGAATCTGATATTTACATCTTCATAAGAAAGACTGCTTCTTCTTCCACCGGGGTAACCTTTCCCCCAGTTTGTGTAATGAACTCCTCGTCCATCCGTCCAAAGGAACGTGTGTTCTGAATTGACATCATTCAGCCCAGTCCAGGCACTGAAAGTGGAGTCCTTCATGTGATAGGTAAGAAATGCTGAAAGAAAATTTCATGAAATAATTTTAAACTTTGAGGGTTAATACTCAAAATATGGAAAATATTCAAAATATATGAATTTCAAAATACTGAGCATGTGATTTGTGTCACTGTTACTTAAAAACACTTACCATGAACACACGAACATTCTAATATCAGCATTGTGTTATCACTTGAGCTTTGGACTTTGAAAAGTTTCATACAATAGAAGTCTAGGTTTTATCTAGGCCATTGAAGACACTTGTGCAAGCTGCACCCTGCCTGAGGGCTCCATTCTGTGCACCCTTATCTGGGTTGTGGCTGCCTACAACCACAACTTTTTCTAATTCATAAAAAGTCACCATATGGATTAGTGGCTGTCCTGATTCTGTAAATAAGATAATCTGATTTATATAATAACCATGGGACAAAGGACTCTTAACCCAGACAGTTCTGAAAAAATAAAAACTGTCATAACAAGAATCATTAGACTGTTGATATGATTTGGCTGTGTTTCCCCACCCAAATCTCACCTGCAATTGTCATAATTCCCACATATTAAGAGTGGGACTAGGTGAAGGTAACTGAATCATGGGGGATGTTTCTCCCATTCTGTTCTCATGATAGTGCATGAGATGAGTTCTTACAAGAGCTGATGGTTTTATCTTTTAATGCTTTGCTTTGCACTTCTCTGTCCTGCCACCATGTGAAGAAGGACATGTTTGCTTCCCCTTCCACCATGATTGTAAATTTCCTGAGGCCTCCCCAGCTACGTGGAAGTGTGAGTCAATTTAACCTCTTTCCTTTATAAATTAGCCAGTCTTGGGCAGCTCTTTACAGTAGTGTGAGAAGAGACTAACACAGCTGTCAAATTCTCAGTATCTCAGATTGCCAAACCAAAAGTTTCCCAATCGAGATTCCTCCTGGGAGGTGGGGTAGAAATCCCTGGAGATCAGTTGTCCATCTACTCAGTGTGCTTGGATCCAGGGGACCATCCTGATGCTAAAACGCTCACATCAGGGGCTGGGGATGGTGGCTGGTGCCTGTAATCCTAGTGCTTTGAGAGGCAGAGACAGGAAGATTGCTTGAGGCCAGGAGTTCAAGAGCAGCCTGGGCAACATGGTGACACCCTGTCTCTACAAAGAAATACAAAAATTAACAAAGCATCGGTGGCATGTGCCTGTAGTCCCAGCTTCTCAAAAGGCTGAGGCAGGAGGATTGCTTGAGCCCAGGAGGTTGAGGCTGCAGACAGCCATGGTTGTGCCACTGCACTTCAGCCTGGGCAACAAAGGGAGACCCCATCTCTACACAAATCAATCAATAATAAATTGCTCACATCACTGGATGATACTATAGAATATGGCTTCTTGCTTATCAATTCTGTGACCAAGAGGATGGTGGCAAACATCCAAGAGACATAAAAGGTTGAATTGTACATGTGTCCCTCCCCTTCCCTCGGCCCACCACCAGGCCTCCCATGGCAGCTGCCATCTGGGGCCAGAACCACCACCTGAGCCATTACTTCCAAGACCGACAAGTACCTACTCTACTAAACAACAATTTGCAAACATTTACACTTAAACACGTCTCCTGAATGTAAATAGGAAATAGAATGACTAAGCACTCAGGGTTACTAATAGAAAATACAAAATAGAAATCTGCAGAGATGTAATTATCTGTGTATTCATGAACAAACAAGTTCATGGAATTTCAAGCAATTCCATTGCTATACGCTTACTCTTTCTGCAGAGTAGAAGAGGCAGCTACCATCTCACTCAGAGACTTCTATTTTTCTCAATTAACTAAAGATTTTTAAAAAAAAATTCTTCCAACTTTTTCAGAAAAGAAAAAAGAGCATAAGTACAGCTAGATATGGTGGCTCACACCTGTAATCTCAACAATTTGGGAGGCCAAGGAGGGAGGATCACTTGAGGTCAGAAGTTTAAGGCCAGCCTGGGCAACATAGAAAGACCCTCTCTCTACAAAAAAATTTAAAAATTAGCCAGGTATGATGGTGCACACCTGTAGTCCCAGCTACTTTGGAGGCTGAGACATGAGGATTACTTGAGCCCAGGAGTTGGAGGCTGCAGTGAGCTATAATCACATCAATGCTCTCCAGCCTGGGTGATCAAGCGAGACCCCGTCTCTAAGAAGAAAAGAGCATGGGTAGATAGTTGTTTTGGTTTTGTTTTGTTTTCCAAATAAGACCATAACTTTTGCCTCATCCCCAGCTTGAAATGAAACATGGAAAAGCTCTACCTGCCAAGATTCAGCACTTTTTTCTGCCAACAACCACAATAAGAACTCAACGACGTGTGCCTGTTTTGCCAGGAATAATGTTATTTTATCTGAAAATTGTTTCCTTCTGCACATCTCTATTATCCAGTTTCAGTTTCATTGTGCCAGGAATCAGCACTTTGTGGTTAACAGGGGAAATCAATTATTGTGTTTCTCTGCTGGGTAGCTAAGCCCAAAATGGGGTAGGCCAGTTGGAGAAATGTGAATGTTATGTTCTTGTACTGTGTGCTTTGGTTTGACCCTTTTCTTTCAGTGCCTGACAAATTGCTCAACTTGTCAAACGTTCTCAGTGAAAGCTTGGTTGGGATTTATTGTACAATGTGTTCTCAGAGAGCACATGGCAGCATTCACAAAGCCAAATAAGACTTTTGAGAGAGCACCCTACATGTTTCTAGTGCCTTTCTTACTTCCTATGTTTTTCTTCTATTTTCTTTCTCGCACCATTTTTGAAATAAATGATTCTAGAAGTCAAGGAATCTCAGAACCAAAAGAGAGCTTACAGAATATTCAGTCCATATGTCTCCTACCATGTCCTTATAAAGTTATATATAAACCAAACAACTGTTGAGCATCTTCTGTACTACATACCAGCTAACATACAGGATGCTCTAGCATCCATCTGAGTATCTTCCAGTGTAAGCATTTTCACAGCCCTTTAGAAACTTCACCTTCCTCACAAAGCAGTCTATCCAATCAATTCTGTAACAATGGCCCCTAACCCCTAATTTTAAGCCTAAATCTATTTCCCTGTGACCATCGCTCATTGGTTCCGGGTCTTGTATCTGAGGCGACACAGGGTGATCCTTCAAAATCCACATCCTCTCTTTTCCAAGTTGTATAACCTGAGAGTCTTTCAACACTGACTCACTTGCAGTGATTTCCAAACCCTTCATCAGTTTAGTCTGAATCTCCTGCAGTTGGTCAAAACTCTCCTTAAAGGGCAAGTCACAATTTAACCTAATACCTATTTCAGTGGATGCCTCCACAGAAAGATCAGGTACAAATGGTGGGTACCTTTCTTTTGATGACAATATCATGATTTTTCCATCTTCTCTATGAATATGGTGAATATTCTCCTTCATAGTTCTTTCTTATTTTCATGTTTTATCAAAAAATGTTTCAAAGCCAGGTGTGGTGGCTCATACCTGTAATCCTAACACTTTGGAAGGCTGAGATGGGAGTTAAGACCAGCCTGCGCAACATAGTGAGATTCTATCTCTACAAAACAACAACAACGACAACAACAACAACAACTTTAAAAAAATTAGCCGAGCATTATGACTCAGGCCTGCCCTAGCTACCCGGGAGGCTGAGGCAAGAGGATTGCTTGAGCTTAGGAGCTCGAGGCTGCAGTGAGTTATAATCCTGGGCAACAGAGTTAAGACCTTGTTTCAAAAAAAAAAAAAAAATCAAAATTTGTTCAAACTTCATATTTAAAATATCAATTGTGTTGCATTACAAGTTATACGATCAAGTGACTAGAAGAGTAATAAATGGGAAAGCAGCAATTTTTCATCTTATTACTAGAAGTACTCTTCTTTGACTCTTTGGGAGCAAACTGGTTTGGTAGAAAGCTGGACAAGCCTAGGTTTCATTCCCAGCTCGACTGCTTAACAGGCAAGCTCCTTCACTCAAAGCTGTCTATGCACCATTTCCCCACTCACAAAATGGGGTTATAATACCTGCTTCTTAGAGTTGTGATGACTTTATATAAGGACTTTATATAAAATAAACAGCTTAATATGCACTATAATTGAATAAAATAGTTTTCAATAAGCATTTGATTTTTTCCACTTTCTTAGCTTTTACACTGGAAAACCAAAAAGTCATTTACTGTCAGCAATATTTTACCATTTTGCAGTCAAAATTCGATATTTAAATGCACAACTAATTGCAAAATGGCCGCATACCTTGCTCTTTTTCATTTTGTATGGAGACCAGATTCCCTCCAAAGCCTATACAAGCTTTTCGTGCCTCTTGCCAAGTTTTTCTTTCTTCTTCAACAAATCCAAAGATTTTGAAACACTGGGATGGAAGTGGGGGCAGAAAAAAAAAAAGAAAAACCATGGGGGTTAACTAAAGATGATCAACTTTGCTCTACCAAAAGCAAAATTATTCATGAAGATTATAGCTAAATCAGAAATTTCTCACCACCAACTAGAGATTTAAAAAACTGTTAGTTTTATGACCCACTCACTTTCTTTGCAAAGTTTTATTTGCCCTCGGGAGAAAGGGTACATCAATGTGGGTAATATCTCAAGTATGCTCTCAATTTCCATAGAGAGTTTGTCATGCAAATCTTCACCTAGTCTTGCCAAAAATTTTCTAAAGTGATGAGGCTAGCAAAAGTTAACTTTGAGCTGAAAGATTTGCGTCACTCTCCATACTGATCAGTGCCAAGATTGCAACTAATTCTCCTAGTACCTTGTTGTTGTAGAAATTCCAGCCTTCCTTGCACCCTGATGGGACCGAGGGTTTCGTAGGCATAACCGTGGTAGCATTGATACTACTGTTATGTCGCTGGCAAATGAAGGCATTTGGATAGCCACAGTTAATGTCATTCCAAAACCCTAGCAAAGAGAAAAATAGTTAAATTAGATTCACATGTGTATGTTTTAAAACATTATTTAAAAAAATATATTTATATTTTACAAGAATTCTCAAAACTTATTTAGACTGTAATCAAACTTGGCTTTTACATATGACTAGAGGTATGCAATATCCTTTTGCTGTTTTACTTAAACTAATAATAGTTCCACTTTATAGAGAGCATCCTATGAAGCAAACAGGTACTTGATGTTGCAGATATATTACCTAAATGGTAATAGCTAATAATAATAACCTAACAATAGCAAACTTTGTATACACCAAGCATCTACATAGTATTTTAGATGTATGATTTCATTTCATCTTCTCAACAATTGATAGATTCTGTCATTATTCCCATTTTGCAGAATAATAAGGAGCCAGAGAGAAATAAAGGAGATAGATAAACAAATTCTGGATAATTTTTTTCAAATCAGAACATGAAAAAGTGGTTCCTAATTTGGGAAGAAGTGAGAAGATGAACTATGTCATTTACTAGTGTAAATGTTAAGCATCCATTCTCCTTATAAATTGAACTGCTATGTTGCTAAAATTAGAATTATCCTTTATTCTCTCTCCTTATCTTGCCTGACATAGCGCACAACTTGCTACTTTTAGTCTAGGCATGTGGCAAATGACACGCCATGCCACAAAGCAAATTCAACATGCATGACTTGCCTACCTGAATTTGAATACATGGTCACACAGTTTTCATCCTCATTTGCAAAATTGGGTTCACCTGTGGCCCAAGACACGTAATCCACTTTGCTTCCATCCATCCAACTGGAAAAGAAAATTCAGGCATTTTGCAATGATCCAATCATTAGAATAATTGGATACAGGTCAGGAGCAGTGGCTCACGCCTGTAATCCCAGCACTACAGGAGGCCAAGGCGGATGGATCACCTGAAGCCAGGATTTTGAGACCAGCCTGACCAACATGGCAAAACTCCATCTCTACTAAAAATTAAAATTAAAAAAAAATTAGCCAGGCATCGTTGTGGGCTCCGGTAATCCCAGCCACTCGGGAGGCTAAGGCAGGAGAATCGCTTGAACTGGGAGGCAGAGGCTGCAGCGAGCCAAGATCGCACCATTGCACTCCAGCCTGGGCAACAAGAATGAAACTTAGTCTCAAAAAAAAAAAAAAAAAAAGTTGGCTACAGCCTACTGGTGGGGCAGGACAAGTCAACCCAGAATAGGGAGACCTCCAGAGAATGGCAGGAAAACCCCCAATGCCTGAGTATTTGGTGTGTTCCATGCATCGCACTCAGCAGTGGGAACCCTCATGCCACGTCTAGGCTGTCTTCTTTTCCCTCCCAGGAAGAAACCACCTTTAGTCGCAAAGTGGAGACCCTGATTACTCTGGAAATGAGCCAGAGACAAAAATCCTCCCATAGTGCTCCCCGGGCATGATTCCCACAAAACCAAACCACCCATGGAGAGGCAGAGCGTATAGAATTTCTCATTAGGCTCACTCTCTGATTCTCGTGTTTACTCTAGTTTCTTGTAATGTAGGTGGCCTAAACTTATGTCTGCAAACTACAGAAATTCAGAGACTGTGAGAGCCAGAAGGGGACCAGTCATGAGATCATCAATTTGACTTTTTCACATTAGAAATGATAAAATGACGTTCCTTGTCCAAAGGAAGATCCAGCATTTGTACTCTTGAAAAATAATGACCCTGTGGGGTATGGTGGTGCATGTCTGTCATCCCAGCTACTTAGGAGGCTGAAATGGAAGGATTGCTTGAACCCAGGATTTCAAGGCTGCAGTGAGCTGTGATTGACCCATTGCACTCCAGCCTGGGCAACAGAGCGAGACCTGTCTCAAATAATAATAATAATAATAATAATAACAACAATAAGGACCTTGAATTTAGGTCTCTATTGCTCAAAGATGACAATAGCAGTCCCCTGGAATACATGAGGCTAAAAAAATCTGTATATGAGCCAGGAGGACATATATGCCCTTCAAACTCTAGAGGACATATGTATTAATGTACAAGAAAAAAAAACTTAAATGTATTAATTTCCTCATGTCCCTACAGCTTTTTCTGGCTCCTATATCTAATAGAAAATGGGACAATCACTCTTTTAAAGGGAAAGTATTTCCTGCAATTTGAAAGTGTGCTTCAAAATAATGCTGCTAACACGGGGAACAGGGCAATAGGAAAGGATACTGTGGTTCCCAGCAGCAAGGTTAGCAAGGTTCTCATCCCAGATGGGATTACAATGTTTTAAATAAGTTCAGTATTTGTATATGTCTAACACAACTTTTTAGTAGATGATTTCCTGACAGATGATGACATCTCAAAACAAAGAAAAGTGTAGCTTTGCAAAACTGAACCCAATTTTGAGTTGTTTGTTTGGCATTTGTAGTGCTGAAAATATTTAATAGAATTATTTTGAATTCTTTTTTTAAAGTTGCTATTTCAATTGAGAATGCTGCAGGATTTTAAAAAATGCATTCCACAAAGAAAAATCTCAAAATAACTCCTAGGTTTCGGTCAGAACACTAACCCAAGCAGAGCTGTTTCCAGCTTGATTTACTTACGCAAACTTTTTATCCAAGCTGATCAATAAACCAATGAAATACGCGGACTGTGCATCATTTCTGTTTACCTGAAACAAGGAAGTTTACGTATAATTTAATTTAGAATCACACAATCGGCAAGTTCTTGAACAAAACATACATATTAATGAGGCAGCCTAATCGAAACCTTTTCTAGAGAGGAATTTCTACAGAAATGTAGGACATTCTATATGACGTTCTTCCTAGAAATAAAAAAAAATATGCACACAATTTAATACTTTGAATTTGTAAAGCAAGAGTCTTTTCTTTGATGCGTAATCCTATAATCCTGACTGGCTACTTTGTTTTAAAGAATGTCTTCAACAATGTAACTATTGTAGGCATTTAATATTATAGAGAATGATTTAAGGCATTTGCTTTACAAATTCAAGTTATTAAATTGTGTACAAATTTTTTTATATAAAAAAGAATCATATATTAGATTTATTTTATACATATCATGTTTATAATTTATCATATGTTTATAATATATCATATGTTTATAATTATAAATGTAATAAATATAATTATATATGTAAAATAAATCTATATGTCAAATATATATACAAAATATATATATGAAAAATAGTCACCCTGTGGGAGATGGTCGTGCACACCTGTAGTCTCATCTACTTGGAAGGCTGAGGTGAGAGAATTGATATGTATAATATATATTATACATACATTACATATATTTCCTATATATATTTTACATATAGATTTATTTTAAATATATTTATTTTATATATATTATTTAAATATTTGTTTTTATACATTTTTATGTATATATTACATATATAATGTATATCTGTGTATAAGCAAGGAGGATATATCTGTTTTTCAAACTTGGGAGAATATGTGTATTCATGAGCAAGGAAAGGAACCCCAAAATGTATTAATTTCATTATAACGTACTATTTCACTATATATAGATATATTTGATTTTCATATATATATTTGTGCAATATTAGAAAACATCTTGAGAATTTCAAAGCAAGCTATATCCACAAGATGATGGTAAGCCGGACTATACTCTAGTACCTTTATAAATCAAATGCATTTTTATTATTTCAGTACTGTTCAACTTATTTTTTCCTGCTTCTCTCTGTTACCTCCTCTCTGGCAATGAGGCCATGAAGAATTTTAATCAGAAAGATACTGAACAAAGCACTCTTGGAAAAAATAAATTATAAAAATAAATTATACCTTCAGTGATAGGTATATTGATGGTATCACAATTTTGTTACAACCAAGAAAGATGATTATAATAAATAATCAAACTGCGTTATATGTTGGCCAACAATTTGGGCCAAGTAAGCCAGATTTTTAAATTAAAAACTAAGCTATATGATACACAAAGGGTCCAGGACTGACATATAACAACTAGTTAAGAATTACAATCTTTGCAAATCAAATTAGTGAACTCAAAGCCAACAAGTATGGATCCTCACAAAATCCAAGCTAAAAAACGGTTCTGGGACTGGGCACAGTGGTTCACGCCTGCAATCCCAGCAATTTGGGAGGCCAGGGCAGGCAGATCACTTAGGGTCAGGAGTTCAAGATCAGCTTGGCCAACATAGTAAAACCTTGTCTCTACTAAAAACACAAAAATTAGCCAGGCATGGTGGTATGCACCTGTAGTCCCAGCTGCTCGGAAGGCTGAAGCAGGAGAACTGCTTGAACCCAGTAGGCGGAGGTTGCAGTGAGCCAAGATCACACTACTGTACTCCAGCCAGGGCAACAGAGCGAGACATTGTCTCAAAAACAAACAAACAAACAAATTATTCTGAGTTCTGCAATTCTGCACTAAATATTTAAACAATAGGGCATAACTTGTGTTATGACCTCCTCCTCCTCCTGCATTTCCATCTTTACCTGGACCTTTGGAGGTGCAAATTCAGCACATAATTAGAAATTGTGCTAGGGGGTACCAATGGTAGACATTATGTTTATCATATGTCACTGTTCCATCCTTAAATCAATGATGCTCTATGAAAAAATGCTCAACATCACAAATTATCAGGGAAATGTAAATGAAAAATCACAATGTGACACCACCTTACTCCTGCAAGAATGGCTATAATTAAAAAATAAAAATATAATAGATGTTGGCATGGATGTGGTGAAAAGGAAACACTTTTACCTTGCTGGTGGGAATGTAAACTAGTACAGCAACTCTACAAAACAGTATGGAGACTCCTCAAAGAACTAAAAGTAGAAACACAATTTGATCCAGCGATCCCACTACTGGGTATCTACCCAGAGGAAAATAAGTCATTATATGAAAAAGACATTTGCACACACGTTTTTAATATTTGCACAATCTGCAATCACAAAAATATGGAACCAGCCTAAATGCCCATCAGCCAATGAGTGGATAAAGAAAATGTGGTATATATATACTATGGAATACTACTCAGGAATGAAATAATGACATTTGCAGCAACCTGGATGGAATTGGAGACCATTTTTCTAAGTGAAGTAACTCAGGAATGGAAAACCAAACATCGTATATTCTCACTCATAAGTGGAAGCTAAGCTATGAGGATGCAAAGGCATAAGAATGATACAATGGACTTTGGGGACTCAGGGACAGGTAAGAGGGGGGTGAGGGATAAAAGACTACACATTCAGTAGAGTGTACGCTGCTCAGGTGACAGGTGTACCAAAATCTCAGAAGTCACCACTAAAGAACTTTTCCATACAACGAAACACCACCTGTTCCCCCCAAAACTGTTAACTTTAAAAAATGTATTGATGCTCTTACATATTTCCATAGAAATTTCTTTTCACTTTCACTTTGAATAGAAACAAGATCACCAAAATTCCTCTTGCAAAACGCTCGTGCATTGTCCATGGTTTCCTTCTCTTTGCTGAAATAATACTGGTAGTCTTTGTAAATAACCCACCCATCTTCAGTGACTGGTGGATCTGAAAAGTTAACGAGAAAAGGCCATGAGTTTTACACAGACAAATTCAAGAATTTGGTGTGTGTAGCACGCAAAGGTGAAAGGGATAGAGCTGCTATATCAAGAGGCGTCTGCAACTCTGAGAGACCACAACAGCAGAATGTCTACGTCAAACACAGACATTTGAATCCTCAGCCAAAATATCCACTTTCTACCAACCCAGTAAAAAGGACCCATTTTGTATTCCCAGCTAAGTTCCATATGTCATTACCGGGTAAAAGAACTCTGGGTGTCACTCTCATCAATATGATAGCATAGCTGCAAGGATTTATATACAACGCACCCATAATGTTCTAGATCAGAGGAGTGGGAACTATGAGAAAGCAGCTTTTACCCCAGTATAAGAAGGAAAAAAGAAAAAGCAAAACTTCTAATAGATGGACTTGGGTGCCTCAGGGTAGAAGCAAGGAATTCTCTTATCAAGTGGACCCCTCAGGCTTTTTCCACCACATGGGGTTCCATAGTTCTGTGCTACAGTAGGTTGAATAAAAGCCCCCAAAGATATCTAGTTCCTAACCCCTGGAACCTATGAATGTTAGCTTATAGGGAAAATAGGACTTTATAGTCATGATTAAGTTAGGATCTTGAGAGATGGGAGGGTTCTCCTGGATCGTCTAGGTGGGCCCTAAATGTAATAACAAGTATCCTTATGCAGAGGGGCGGAGGGACATTTGACTAAAAGAGAAAGAGGCAATGTGATCACTGGAAGAAGATGCTACATTGCTGGTTTTGAAGGAGGAAGGGGCCACGAGCTGATGAGTTCACAGAATGCAGCTCTAGATGCTGGTTTATAAAGGCAAGGAAAGAGATTCTCCCTTAGAGCCCCTAACGGGAGCGTGGTCCTGCCAACATCTGGATTTTGGCCCAGTGAAATTGATTCCAGATTTCTGACTTCCAGAACTGTAAGGGAGTAACTGCGTGTTATTTTAAGCCACCAAGTTCCTGGTAACTGGTTACAGCAGCCAGTGGACACTAATATATGTGCTAAAGAAGAAGAACCCGGGACCTTGGAATTGATTCATGAACCCTTGAGAAACTGTATTAACATGCCTTATGTTTGCGCATATGAGCTTCTGTCTGGAGAGGAAGACTCAAACTTCCATGACATTCTCACTCATAGGTATTAAGGACTTCTGCCCTCTACCTTCCTAGGGCAAGTAATTTTTCATTGAGAAAAAAAAAAAAAAAAAAGAGGCAGGGAAAGGGTTATGAGTACAGAGATCAAAAAATAAGAAAACACCTACTGTCTTGAGGAGCTGGCGTTGGCTCAGGTTTTGGTGTTTGTCCTGTAAAACAAGAGCAAAGTAGAAATAAAGCGTACTTAAACTTCTGCTAATTACATTTCCTTCTATATTCACTATTTTCATGAGTCAATATTGCTAAAAACTTAGTTGTTCTCTTTTTTCCCTTCCCTTTCTTTCTCCAATTTGTACATCATGTTGTGGAGAGCAGAATGAAGGAAAAGAGAATTAGAAGTGAAGACTTAAACAAATCAGGTGCAATCAGAGCCACCAGAAATTACAGCCACCACAGTTTTCAGGCACAAGTAGCGTCACATAAAGGAAAGGAAAAAAAAAAAAAAAAAAAAAAGAACATGAGTTTTAGAATCAGAAAGCCTAGCTTCAAATCCCAAGCCTGGGTTTCAATCGTTTAGCCTTAATTCTGTCAACTAAACCAAATAGATTAGTTTGTGAAAACATGTGAGTTATTGGTATGTAATAGGTGTTTAACAGATGTTCGTTTTTCAGTCAGACATCTTATAATCTGTGAAATTATTTATGATTTCATTAGTTGAAATGATTAAATGTGAACTATTTGTTTATAAAATATTTATAAAATAGAAAATGTATTTTCTTTAAGAAAATCTGTTTTTCTGAAATGTATGATTTACTAAAAGTTAAATGAAATATTTTTCTTTCCAATTACTTAATGACATATCTGGATGTTGTTGAAAGCTGATAAAGGGACTCAGGTTACCTAGCTTTTGGGTTGCTGAATTTAACATCTGCAAGAGCAGAGCTACAATAATGCAAAAAGGTACTAGCCATTGGTAGCTAAGAGACCGTTAAAGGACAATGGACCACCACTGACTACTTGTATTCTAGAAACTCTGAAAGCAATAATAAGCAGGAGGATGGAAAATAAACAAAGCAGTAAGTCATCTCCAGCTATAGAGCTGAAATGGTTGCCAAGATTCCCCAACAGCAGAGGGCAATGTGGTTCCATTTATCCATTTACAACGGAGGTATTGAGGTATATTTTGGTTTGAGGGTAGGTTTGTTTATTTGATGGTTGGTGTGTTGGTTTCTCTTAACATTAGAACTCGGATCCTCTGGCCTGACTTGGATATGTAGAACTTTCTAAGTCCCAGATAATGACTGTCAGCATGCATATTGTTTGACCATCAATAACATGGTGGGGCTCATAGCATCAGAGGCCACTTCAAGGTGATTGTTCACTGTGTTGAACGTTTATCTGAGAAATCAATACTGAGAATATTCAGACTTAGGGAAATGTTCCCCTATTTGATGATTAACGTAGGTCAGAAAGTGAAAATTCCAAAACGGCAGTTGCATTTGCATTATTCTGCTTACGGCGTAGGACACCCACAAAATTCTACTGCTATGGAACCTGGGCCAGGATCAGAGCTGCTCTTGGGAACTATTTGGGAGGATGTGACTCTTGCCCAGAACTCCTGGGTGGCCTTTTGATCTTCTCTGTTCCTTTGGCACATTTATCTGTGCTTACCAACTTCATGCTTATCCTATGCAATCATGGCCACTGACAGTTCCCTGATTCTGTTATTTTGTTTGTTTGCTTCTGCTAATAAAGGAAAGATACTGGGGTGTCAGGAGGTTAGTCTACCAAGCTGAGATAAAGGAGAGAAGAGCTGATCATACCTTTGTGTATCTGGCAAATCCAGTTGTTAAGGTGTTCACAATTAATATCATTCCAAGACATACTAGGGTCTCCTTTCAGCTCACCACAGTATTCAACATTTTGATAATTATTAGGTTCTCCATAAGCCCAGTTTTCATATGAAACCTATATTAGAAACATCAAACTACAACCATTAACCATTTGTATCAAGCCAATGCCAATCATTCATTCAAATAGAAAACGAAAGACATATTTGCATTGTTTTATCAATTTACTTTTTTTCACAATAGTTTTGCTTTGAAAGCACAGTTCACAAACACGAGTAGAAAAGAAACAGCTTTTATCACATGGAAACTTGCGATGTTGAATTGCGTACACAATTGATTATTATAACATTTTCTTTACTCTTATTAAATACAATGGATCCAAGGGCCACAAATGGGGGTTTACATATAGGAAAAACTTGGCAACAAAGTTCCACTTCTCAGTGTTGGGAGTTCCTAAATTTTACAACCCATTGGAAAGGATAATATTTCAGTGTGTTATTTGGAATTTTTCTCTTTATTAAATGTGTAGGATAAAGAAATAAAACTAATTCTTCTTGCAAAAGAAAAAGACCCAGAAAATATTGCTAACAGAGCTACTAAACTTTGCCAAAATGAACAGCAGAAACAAATGGAGGCCCTGGGTCTAGGACCTCGATGGAGTTTTCAGTGTGGAGTCATAACCCACAGGGTTTTGGACGAAGCACGATGATGTATTTTCCAGAGATGTAAATATAAAACCCAAATGTCAATGAAGCCATCAAATAAACCACCTCATTAAAGTTCCTTGAAAAGTTGCTGGTGGAGGCAGAACTGAAATTAAGAGGTAGAACTGAAATTATACAAAATCACTTCTTGTGATGACTAGGGCTTCTAAATATTGCCAGCACGTGCCAGAAGCTCTCACTTCTTCATTCCTGGAAATGGAGAAGTCTGACGAAGCCTAATCATTATTAGTGGGAATATCAAAAATGTCTCCATTTCTATTGTTCTAGAAGAGGGTATAAAACATTCAAGTTTTAGGAAGTTTACCTGCACATCAACTTTGCATGGCAGGATAGTGGCTATCATAATGACCTGTCTTACTAAAAGTTTGGATTAAATAAAAAGATAACATCAAAATAAATACACGATAAAGTAAGAAAGTTATATAGTAAGTGAAATTACTCACAGGAGAACCATCACTCCAAGTAAAGCCTTCTGAAGGGCTTCCATATGTCAATCCCAACCAAAACAGTTCGTGGTAGCTTCCACTAGCTCTATGAAATCCAAAACATAAAGAAAGCATATGCTATTGCATGAAGCAAGTTCAGTAACTTATGAGGACTAACCACATTTGAAAGTTACCTCCAAAACATAAATTAATAGTACACAAGTAAAGAGATTCAACAGCTAAATAGAAGACGTATGCAATAGATGTGCATTTTGGTATGTCCCATAAATATCTTAAAAACAGGCCACTGCCTGAGAGTAAATAATTGTATAGTATTGAAAGACAAGTATGTATTAAGCATCTTGAACTTTTATAGAGCAAGTCATAGCAGAATTTACACTTATAAAATTAAAGGATTTGAAAGTAAAACTAGATCAAACAGAGCCCACAGATTTGGGAGATGATACAGGTGCTCCAACTAGCGTCCTGAGACAACAATTTCAGAAACAGACAAATTTTCTCAACTTCATAAGCACCAACTAGATAACAAAAAGGAGTAATCCATAAAAATACCACTTACGTTATTAATCGCCATATCGTTTGCTGTTCCTCTTTGTTATTGATGCTAGCTAAGTCTCCACCCAGAGCTCGACAAAAATCTCGAGATTCAAACCACGTTTTCTTCTCGTGTTTTCCTTTTGCATACAGCTGACAATGATATGGTTACAAAAATTATTTTACACTTTGTAGTTAAACAAATTAAGAGAAACAATTATTTACTTTTGATGAGAGTTCATTTACAGAAAAACAAAACATTGTAATGACCCAAAACAATGTAATTCTTTTGCTTTAAAATCAATTTATGAGTGAATAGTTGGGTAAACAAAACTTGGGGGATTATTTTGTTGAGAAAACCTTAGAAAATAAAATTATTTTATAGCATAAGAGAAATTAGATGAAAATCTTAGGAGCTTTAGGCATGTGGGTTATATATACAGCTCTTTGTAGAAGCCAGGATTAATTTGGTTAAGTGTAAAAAGTGGCATTGAGATGGAAAAAAATGAAAGAAGCTTTTGATACAAAGAAAGTAAACATGAATAAAAAGAATTTTAAGGAAAATAACTTTCCTAAAACTGTGCACGGTTTGTTATTGTGTTCAGCTTAAACAATGAATAACCTGGCAATGGTTCAACATTTTGTTGGTGATGTCCTTCAATACCGCCTTGTATTTTTCATTGTGGTTGTACATTTCAAGAGCTATTGAAGCACATGCAACCACAGACACCCATCTGGCAGGGAGTTATGAGCTAAATTAAATTTAAAAGATTATATGATTTAGGAATTGGGTCATAACATTCAGAGGACTGCAGAGAGAATAGTGAAATGCAGTCAACAGTGACAGTCTGGGACACACCCCCCAGTATGTAAATAGAAAGGAGGTATTTGTGGCCATTGACTTTTCTAATTCTCGTGCATTGGTCCTCATGAGTTATGACCCCCACATCACAGGCTTATGGGAAAAAAAATTTGTTTCCAAGGCACTATGGTTGCCCAAGTTGTCATTAAGCAGCCGAAGACAACCTTCACCTTGACCCTAACTTGACTCAAGCTATCTGGACAAAGGTGTTTAAGTAAGTATCTACATCAGTATATCCCAGACGCCTACGATGCCTCAACTTGCTAGACTATGATATAAGATTTTATTTTTTTAACTAAATTTACTATCAGCTGAATTTCATTAATAATTCTCACACCTTAATATTTATAAAGGTGGTCTATATATTTCCAAACAAACCCTACCCCAAGTACCTCTAAAACCATCTAATTTCTAGTCAAGCACATATTTTGATTTGTCGAACATCCATCTGAAAATTCTCTCTACTGAAGCCCCTGGTTCACTTCTCAGCTCTGGGTAAAACTGCTGATTCTCTCGAAAAACTGCAATAAATCTCCATAGCCTAACATCCTCAGGCGAAGGCTAGGAATAAGATGAATCCGACCTTTGTGTAGTAACCCAAAAGTTTCCAGAGGTAACAATAAAATACTTGATTTTCTTTGTGTTAGTCCTCAAATAATCCATTTACAAATCTCTTCTGTCTTAGCCCAATACATCGCCTTCTATTTAAATTGTGTTATTAAATCTGATGGCCAATCTGGACTGAACCCTTCCTGGATTCCTATTTCTATTAGTGGGAGTGACCAGCTCAATTAACCATACTCCTCTTGAGTTAGAAAAGACTACATAGCCTCATCCTGATGCAAATTCTTCATCAGCCTTGCCAAACTGTCTTACAGGGCATGTCATGGCCATATGCCATTCAAAGGGATTGAATAAAAGAAGTACAGAGAGCAGGACTATTAGAAAACGGTATCATTAAGCAGTAGGTAGGTAATATGGTTTGACTCTGTGTCCCCACCCAAATCTCATCTCAAACTGTAATCCCCACATGTCGAAGGAGGGACCTGTAATCCCCACATTGAGGGAGGGAAGTGGAGTATGACGGCAGTTTCCCCCATGCTGTTCTTGTGAATGACTTCTCAGATCTGATGGTTTTATAAGTGGTAGCTTCTCCTATACTCTCAAGTGGTCTTCTCTGTCCTGCCACCCTGTGAATAAGGTGCCTGCTTCCCCTTCCACCATGATGCTAAGTTTCCTGAGGCCTCTCCAGCCATGTGGAACTGGAAGTCAATTCAACCTCTTTCCTTTTTAAATTACCCAGACTCAGGCAGTATCTTTATAGCAGTGTGAGAACAGACTAATACAGTAGGTACATTTCTGTATTTGGCTAAGTCTAATTTTCTCTAGAAAGGATGTGACTTATAAAAGAGAAAGAGTAAAAGACCCAAATCCTTAATTCATTGGGGTTTTTGTTTGTTATTTTCTGGGTTTCTTTTTTTGTCTGGTTGTTGGCTTTATTGAATTTGATTGCATAAAGAGGAAAGGAATGGCCTAAACTCTGAATGTATTAAATAGTGGTAGAATATTGAATTGTCATTTAATGGGCATTGAAAAGCCATGTGCCCCAACGTATCATTTCCTTTCCTCGCCCATCATTATACTCATCAGGGTTAAATCAGAAAAAGGGATACCTTTAGAATACCTCTGTGGCATTATTGTAGAACAGTTTATCAATTTTGTTAGTTAAAACTTGGGCTCAAGAGCATGGAATAAAATGAATTGCAATATAACAGTGTGACAGGAAACTGAAATTTCTATCAAGACAAAAAGAGGCTGGGTGCAGTGGCTCATGCCTGTAATTCCAGAGCTTTTGGAGGTCTGTGTGGGAGGATCAACTGACGCCAGGAGTTTGAGACTAGCCTGGGCAACATAGTGAGACCTATCTTTACTTAAAATAAGATTTTCAAAATTAGCTAGGCATGGTGATGCATACTTGTAGCTACTTGGGAGGCTTAGGTGGGAGGAGCACTTGAGCCCAGAAGTTTGAGGCTGCAGTGAGCCATGATTGTACCACTGTATTCCAGCCTAGATGACAGAGCAAGACCCCATTGGAGAAAGAAAGAGAAGGGGGGGGGAGAGAGAGAGAGAGAGAGAGAGAGAGAGAGAAGGAGAAGGAGGAGGAGGAGGAGGAGGAGAAGGAGAAGAAGAAGGAGAAGAAGAAGGAAGAGGAGAAGGAGGAGGAGGAACGGGATGGGGAGGGGGAGGAGGGGAAGAAGGGAGGAAGGAGAAAAGAAGGAACGCAGGAAGGAAGGAACAGAGGAAGGGAGGAACAGAGGAAGGGAGGGTAAGAGGGGAAGAAAGGGAGGGAGGAAGTGGGGAAGAGGGGAGAGGAGGGAGGTAGATCTAGAAGTCCTGGGAGAAAGGAGAGAAGCAGAGAGGAGGTGATAGTGGCAAAGCAGGTGAGAAACAACTTCTGTGCGCTGTGTTTACGTTGTTGGTTACATTTGTAGGTCTAAATGCATCCACCCAAGGAGCTCTTCTAAAACACCTGATCCCCAAGTTAATCAAATCAGACTTTCTAAATACCTACGGGTGGAGTCTGGGCACAGTGTTTTGGTTTTTGTTTGTTGTTTGTTTGTTTTTTGTGTCCTTAGGTGATTCTTTAGGCTGAAGCATACTCCAGATTCTCTTATCAGCTTTATAATTGATACTCACCTTGAAACACAAACTCGTTCTACTGCTGGCGCCCCAATCCTCCGGACATTTGGGTTCAGGAGTCGTCGTGGGCTTCGGCGGGTGGGTTACTCCTTCTGCCCAGTGCTTGCACACAAATTTTGCCTTTTCATCACATTTCAAAACATCCCATAAGCCCCCTGCAATCCCGGTTCTCATGGCAACACACCCTGGCTTTCGGCCTGTATTAAATATATAAAGTAGAATTCACTTGACGAGTGCCTGCCGTGCTCGCAGAAGGCACTCAGAACCCAGTGTCAGGGATGTGGTGAAACCTGCACGTGACGAGGAGATGCAGCCGGCCGCGCCAGGGGCATTCAGCAACTGGTCTGCGCTGTTTAGAATCTGTTTGATTTTTATTTGTGTGGTCTACAACCCCAACCCAAAACGATCTCAAATGTTGGAGGGTTTTTAACACTACATTTCTAACATTTGGCAAAGTGCCCTACACACAGGCATTTAATGATAAGATATTTTATATTATCAAATTCACCATAATGGCAAAAATAGTAGTTTACTCTTTCTCTCCTTCCCTCCCGCCTTCCTTCCTCCCTTCCTTCTTCCCTTCTTTCCTCCTTTCGTTCCTTCCTCTCTCCTTTTGTTCCTTCCTCCCTCCTTCCCTCCCTTCCTCCCCTCCTTCCCTCCCTTCGTCCCCTCCTTCCTTCCTTCTTTCCTTCCTTCCTCCCTTCCTTCTTCCCTTCTTTCCTCCTTTCATTCCTTCCTCCCTCCTTTCTTCCCTTCCTCCCCTCTTTCCTTCTCTCTTTCCTTCCTTCTTCCCTTCCTCCCCTTTTTGGTTTTCTCCCTTCTTTCTTTCTTTTTTAATTCTTTAAGATTCTTTTCCTCCCACTAAGGTCCACATAGGTTTTCCAGCACCAAAGTTTTTCACAGATTTCAAAATGAGACACGCCTCAACTAGAGATTTTAGGTAAGTTACTCAAACAATCTGAACTTGCTTTCTCCTCTTCAAATGCAAATGCCAAGACCTGCCTCACAGAGCTTCAGGAATGCCAGCTTTAACAAAGAAGTCCATAAAACAAAATGAGGATGCACCGAGCTGAACAGTTTATAATTCTGTCTTACAGTCAAGGTTATTTCCAAATAGCAATTAACTAAGACAGAGCTTTGAAAGCATCAGGATTCCTCGCTGCTAGGATGAAGTCATTTTTTTTTTTATTATTAGACTTTGAAAGAACACGAAGTGCTGAGAAGTCATTCATGAAGTTCCGGGGAGGTACACCTTTTTTAGAATATTTTCTCTGAAATCGCTGATTCCCTGACACCTCAAGGGTTTTCCCTGATTCCAAAGATTGTCTCTTTCTCTTTGCAGCACCCAGTTAAAACCTGGTAACTGTGGAATAGATGACTACAGAGGCTATGGCGTCCCGTTAACCATCAGACTCAGTTCAGTTGACCTGATGCTCAGGCCCAAGCCCCAGGCTCCTTGCCCACTCCTCCTGAAGCTGTAAACTCAGCCAAAGAGGCCAACCACCGTCCTTGTATCAAAGATATACCATGACAACGGTTGCAACTGAGTTCTGTTCCAGTTCCAACCATTCTGATTCCCTAAGGACATTCCAGGGCTCGCTCCTCAGAATCCTGCTGCCGGATGATACCACAGGCAAACTTAAGCAGTTTCACTTACAGAGTAAGCCATAGTTCAGAAAGTTCAATAATTCCATAAACAAGAATCACACTATTTAGGTTACTGATCTGTTTCCCTTATTGAAAACTGAGAATGCAAATTATAGAACACTGAAGATGAGGACGTATTAGGTCAGGTAGTAAATTGATAGACTTGAGCTATTATTTTTTAGCTTTTCACCCAAGCACAATGAAATATTTGCTATAAGGGATGTTGAAATTTCTCTGTGTGTGGTCATACTAAACAATGTTGTGTGCTAGTGATACCACTGTATAAAAAGTCAAAGAGGCCGGGCGCGGTGGCTCAAGCCTGTAATCCCAGCACTTTGGGAGGCCGAGGCGGGTGGATCACGAGGTCAGGAGATCGAGACTATCCTGGCTAACATGGTGAAACCTCGTCTCTACTAAAAATACAAAAAACTAGCCGGGCGTGGTGGCGGGCGCCTGTAGTCTCAGCTACTTGGGAGGCTGAGGCGGGAGAATGGCGTGAACCCGGGAGGCGGAGCTTGCAGTGAGCCGAGATCACACCACTGCACTCCAGCCTGGGAGACACAGTGAGACTCCGTCTCAAAAAAAAAAAAAAAAAAAAAAAAAGTCAAAGAATCTTTCAGATACTATTTCAGAAACAACTTACAACATCTTACTAGAGAAGGTAAATCAAAATATAGAGAGAGGCAGGCAGGGTGGTGTGAGTGTAAGTAGTACAGATTTGGGGATGACACAGATTAGTGTAAATCCAAGCTTGGAAACTTTCTAGTCACATAAACTTCCTAAGCCTTGAGTTTCCACTTTTTTTTTTTCTTTTAATGGAGTTTTGCTCTTGTCGCCCAGGCTGGAGTACAACGGCACAATCTCAGCTCACTGCAACCTCCGCCTCCCAGATTCAAGTGATTCTCCTGCCTCAGCCTCCCGGGTAGCTGGGATTACAGGCATATACCACTGCACTCGGCTAATTTTTGTATTTTTAATAGAGATGGGGTTTCACTATGTTGGCCAGGCTAGTCTCGAACTCCTGACCTCAGGTGATCTTCCTGCCTCCGCCTCCCAAAGTGTTGGGATTACAGCCACCACGCCTGACCTCCACTTCTTTTAAATGAAGATACTGAAGCCAGGTAACTGGCAGGGTTTTTATGAGGATAAAATAAAATCCAAGGCAAATAAAAGACTAAACATGGTAGCACATGGAAGATACGGAAATAACAAGTTCTACATGAGCAATGTCCTTTGCTGCACCACCCAAGCACTCTAATATTTCAACTCCTAATTGCACTGAAAAGTTTTATGTCCATTTAATATAGTTTTAGGTTTCCAGAAATAAGTCAACCAGGACAGGCACAGTGGCTCACTCCTGTAACCCCAGCACTTTGGGAGGCCGAGGCAAATAGATCACTTGAGGCCAGGAGTTCGAGACCAGCCTGGCCAACATGGTGAAACCCCATTTCTACTAAAAATACAAAAATTAACCAGGCGTGGTGGTACATGCCTGTGGTCCCAGCTACTCGGGAGGCTGAGGCACGAGAATTTCTTGAACCTGGAAGGTTGAGGTTGCACTTAGCCAAGATGGTGCCACTGCACTCCAGCCTGAGCGACTGAGGCTCTGTCTCAAAAAAAAAAAAAAAGAAAGAAAGAAAGAAGTCAACCATTTGAAACATTTGTGACCACTGAGAATTTCACGAATGGGTTTTAAGTAGACCAGTACCACATAACCTAGCAAGATACCTAGCAAACTTTTCTTCCTTTTTTCTTTAGAACATTAAACTTATTAGGAAATTTTTGGGGAGAAAAAAGGAAGAAAAGAAAAAAACAAAAAGAGAATGAAATATAAACTGTTACTAAAAGCATGATTAATTTACCTAGTCTATTTGGAGAGGTACCCGGAGGAATAACAGACTTTATCCAACAGATTCGTAGGGTGAATGCAACCCTCAACCTAAGTGCTGCCCATACCTGGCATATCCGAATTCCAGTGGGTGAACCGAACCTCTTCCTCGATGGTCCACTGAAAAGTCCCTTTGGTTTGTATATCTGAAAGTCCTGTCCAGAAATATTTTTCAGGCCTTAAGCCAACGAAACTAGTCAGGAACGCTTGTTCATATCTTTAAAAAGAAGAGTTAACATTCAATTAAGTTTTCAAAACATTTACACCAATTTTCAAAATTGTCAATATGAAAACTATCTCAGTTCCATGTTTCAGCTATAATTGAATTGGTAATTCGAACATATTGTATTATATCTGTATGGCATCTACATTATACACATTTTCACTAAGGAAATGTGAGCTTATGATGGAAAAATACCATATAGCTGAGTTTATAAAATCCTTCAGATATACTCAAACCAACTCCCTCTAGCCCTCGCCAGCCCCTCTGCCTCTTCTAAAAATATCAGAGAATTTTGAGAATACAAAGAAGAAAACTATTGCATTTTAAAATACAGTGTTTTAAAAAATCAGTCCACTCTTCAAATAGTTCTACTGAATTATTGATTAAGCAAGTTCAAGGTTAGTAACATTATTAAGGAAAATATCCATGGAATAATCTGCATGAATTTCCCCCCTCAATTTTATTCTCTCATATCTCAGCTCCGAAACAAAAGAGAAAATTATCAAGACATATAGAGAAGGAGAGACTGAATCTCCAGAAAGAATGAGAAGCAGAATCATGAATTCCAACACTGTCTCTCCCTTTGGATTTTTGTCTGTGCATTTGGCATTAATCTGGGAACAATAAAATTCGGTTGACAAGGCACCAAAAATGTGTCTGAAATGACAAACAAAACAATGGAGGCGGCAACATAGCCAAAAATCTGTCTTTCGAGAAAAAGAAAAATGGTGTCTGAAGTTTCCAGGAACCAAGAGAGTTGGAGATGACTTCAGGGAGAGCAGGAAGAGAATACAGAGAAACCTAACAGCAATACAACATTTTATTTGACCACAGTGTAAATAATTTTATTCCCTAAACAAAACAAACCAAAAAAATTAAAAGTTCCAAACTCGATTCAGTTTCCTTAAATGTCTCTAAACCATATTTAACAACAGAGTTAGTGAACTCCTGAGGATAAATATTACAGAAGATACATAAGGAAAAATAAATGTAAAATATAGTGAAATCGTGTACATAATACTCCAATAGACCAAAAGATCAACTATAGTGCAGACCAGAGTATGATCTCATGGTACCTAAAGGTGAGCAGTTCACCTCACTCACAGAAGGTAAAAAGTACCTATGTTCTGAGTTTCAGATGTCAGCATCGTATTATGGTGCTACTACCATATATTAGACATTTCATTATACATGAAAGCAGCATGTGGATAGAAATACAGTTCTTTTATAAAGACTATGAAAGGTTATGACATCTCTCATTTTTATCCAAAGATTTTTAATATCAACAGTATCCCCTACATGTTATTCGGTCTGCCTCGAAACTCCAGTAAATATAACTTATTGTACTAAAACTCCATAATTTTGTTACTTCTTTACTGCAAGTGAAATAGATACTTCTCCATTTTTGGAAACTTTCTTCTGTGGCTAATCTAGAGCTTCGCGTAGAGTAGGTGAAGAGTAAATAAATAAATCTTTAAAATAGATGGGACCGTAGAGATAAAAAAATTACATAAATTTTTCTATGTCCGTGTGATTTTCCTAACTGATGAGTCTGTTAACCTAGCAAAGCAAAGAATGGAAGAATGGAAAGAATGAATGAATTATTCAGTAAACTTCTTTGCCTTCTTTTTTGGTGGACAGAGTGGTAAAGATATAACGTGATTTTGAGCTGGTAACTTTTAGTTACTTTCCTGTTTTAAAAACTTCAACATATAATGGATCATTAAAAAGTTAGCTCTATAAACTACATTTACTAGATTATTTGTAAACTGTTCTGAATGTTGCTTTATATTACTAAATTTAGCAAAAACGGTTTATAATGTTTGCAATGAGGAATCCAAATAAGAATATTATTTTTAATGTTTCTACCTTTACAAATCATACCTCAAGATCACACATAGTTTACTCAGAAATTTAGAGTACGTTCATACTTGGGCTTTTCTGAAACTTTTTTCTATTTGACATATTTTTTAATGAAATTAAAATAGTTACATACCTGTCTTCAATAGTTGTTAAATAAGCATTCTCATTATTACAGGTTTGGTTTGCTTCTGCAAATGTTGAAAGCATATGTCCAATCATATAGCAGTAAAAGTGATGCTTTTTCCAGCCCTATTAATGTTATCAAGCAATGAATAAATGAACAGAGTTCATGCATATATATTGTAAAATATTATTATTATTATTATTATTATTTGAGATGGAGTTTTGCTCTTGTTGCCCAGGCTGGAATGCAATGGCGCAATCTTGGCTCATTGCAACCTCCGCCTCCCAGGTTCAAGCAATTCTCCTGCCTCAGCCTCCAGAGTAGCTGGGATTACGGCACATGCCACCACACCTGGCCACTGTGCCCAGCCTTAGAAAATATTATTTTAATACTTTTTCTATCATGAAACTATTGGATAAACAATAGGAATGTCTAAAGAACACAACTCTGAAGAATCTGAAATGCAATGAAAATTATATACATAAACGAATAAAAGAAACAGTAGTACATCATTCCTCTTATGACAAATTATGCACATAATTGGGGGCAGTCGTTCTCTCCGCTTCTAATGTATCCTGCAACAAAAACTATTTGTGAAATGTTCACTGAGGAAATTGAACAGAATGTCTAAGATACCAGTTTTAGAATAGGTAACCACAGGAAAGAATTTGGGGAAGCGCAAGCCTAGCTGCCTATGGAAGACAATACTAGAAGATGGGTATAAAGCTACATTATTTGGTCATAGGAGACCACTTTTCAAACTTCAGGCAGCATGATTCAGCATTGTTCCTCCTCCCAAACTCCAAGTACACAGAAATGGCCACGCATAGTGGCTCATGCCTGTAATCCCAGCACTTCGGGAGTCCAAGGTGGCAGGATGACTTGAGCCCAGGAGTTCAAGACCAGCCTGGGCAACATAGTGAGTCTCTATCTTTACAGAAAATTTTATAAAATTAGCTAGGCATGATGGCATGTGCCTGTAGTCCCAGCTACTCGAGAGGCTGAGGCAGAAGGATAGACTGAGCCAAGGAGGTCGAGGCTACAGTGAGCCACAATCAATCACATCACTGCACTCCAGCCTGGGTGACAAAGTGAGACTCTGTCTCAGAAAAAAAGAAAGAAAGAAATGCTAAATAAAAATATAACAGTAAATGAAAAATCCATACTAGAGTTTGAGAGGAAGAAGGGGGAAATCTCCAGATACCCAAATTTAGTTGAATACTAAAAGCTGAATGGAAAATGCACAAACTAAATTGTTGTTGGCCAAGGACAGATGAGATCCTAGATTAAGGTCCTAGGGGCTGTGGTGTTAGTGTCCACACAGAATATGATATTTGGCCTTTGTCTCATTTGAGGCAGGGAGTTGGAACTGAGATCCTTGTATAAAAATCATACCACTAACCCCCATAACCCCTTGGTTAAAGGAGAACTAGAACATTCTGCCCACAGAACCAGGAAATGACAGTGTCTTGTCATCTACCTGGGGTTCTGAGTACTGGAAAAAAACAATTCCTGAGTCTGAAAATAAATACCAAGTTTGTGCCACAGATGAGTGACAGTTTCAAGTTTATGCTATCCACATTGCATGGGAATCCACAGCCAAAAAATTAAAGTCATACTTAATCTGTAAAAGGGGAATCTCTAAAGCACTCCAAGAAGTAGAATGCAAAACCACACATCAGAAATATGCCCACCAACCAGGTCAAGAGAGACCGTGACGTTTGGGGAGACGGGTGGGGATGGAGAGGTCACTAAATCACAACCAAAACAACAAACTGGCCAGGAGCAGTGGCTCACACCTGTAATCCCAGCACTTTGGAAGGACGAGGCCGGTGGATTACCTGAGGTCAGGAGTTCAAGACCACCCTGGCCAACATGGTGAGACCCCGTCTCTACTGAAAATGCAAAAATTAGCTGAGCGTGATGGCATGCGCCTATAGTCCCAGCTACTTGGGAGGCTGAGGTAGCAGAATTGTGTGAACCCATGCGGTGGAGGTTGTGGTGAGCTGAGATCGTGTCACTGCATTCCAGCCTGGACAACAGAGCAAGACTCTGTCTCAAAAACAACAACAACAACAAACAAACCATATGAGAAAGCGTCCCATTTTAAGGAAGAGTCAACAACTGAACATAATAAAACAAAAAGTTCTTATAAAAAAAACCCAGCATGTTTGAGATGACTTTGTAACAAAAGAGTAAATCCAATAACCAAAGATCAAAACAGTATGCACAAAGAACAGGAGGATGTGAACCAAAATATGGAATGTCTATAAAAGAAAAACAGCAATGAAGTTAAAAACTCAATGGTCAGATTAAATATAGTAATCAGGGTTTCATAGAAAATTAGTAAATTGGATGAAAAGATAAAAAGATAGCAAGATAGAAAAGACAGCATAGGAAGAGACAGAGATATAAAAAGAGGTTAAGGCCGGGCGCGGTGGCTCAAGCCTGTAATCCCAGCACTTTGGGAGGCCGAGGCGGGTGGATCACGAGGTCAGGAGATCGAGACTATCCTGGCTAACATGGTGAAACCCCGTCTCTACTAAAAATACAAAAAACTAGCCGGGCGTGGTGGCGGGCGCCTGTAGTCTCAGCTACTTGGGAGGCTGAGGCGGGAGAATGGCGTGAATCCGGGAGGCGGAGCTTGCAGTGAGCCAAGATCACGCCACTGCACTCCAGCCTGGGAGACACAGCGAGACTCCGTCTCAAAAAAAAAAATTTAAAAAATAAATAAATAAATAAATAAAAAAGAGGTTAAAAAAAATGTTGATAGAAAGCATAGACAATAGGATGAGAATGTTGAACAACCACCTATGACAAGTTTCAGAAGTTTCAGAAGCAGTGAATAAAACTAATGATGGGTCACTTTCAAGAACTGAAAGATGGCTGTGAAACCTCAAAGAATCACGCTGGGCCTGGCACAATGGCTCACACCTGTAATCCCAGCACTTTGGGAGGCCAAGGTGGACAGATCACGAAGTCAGGAGTTCAAGACCAGCCTGGCCAATATGGTGAAACTCCACCTCTACCAAAAATACAAAAATTAGCTGGGCATGATGGCACGTGCTGATAGTCCCACCTACTCGGGAGGCTAAAGCGGAAGAATTGCTTGAACCTGGGAGGCGGAGGTTTCAGTGAGCCGAGATCACGCCACTGCACTCCAGCCTGGGTGACAGAGTGAGACTCCATTTCAAAAAGAAAGAATCACACTGAGTAGCAAAGGCAACAAACAAAATAATTCCAAATCTAGGCACATGTAGTAGAATGCTACACTGCAGCATTCCACTAGGTACTTGGCATTCACCCAGGCACTGCAGAACACCAAAGACAAGGAGAAGATTTTAAAACCAATCAGAGAATCACCAGCATATCCACTTCAAAAGAGAAGAAGAATTAGTGTGACAGCAGGAATTCCAGTAGCAAAAATAAGGCCAGGAGAAAGTATAATAAAATAATATGTAAATTGCTGTCGGAAAACAACCATCAATCTAGAATTCTAAACTGACCTAGGTAAACTATTATTCAGGGTGAGGATGAATTTAAGACATTCTCAGACAGTTTGGTGGCTGAACAATGGTTTCATTTCTGTCTTTTTCTGTAAACATTTTAAAACACATTTTAATGTCATATCTGTAAATTTTCCCCATATGAAGATCCTGGTGGTATACCTTATAATTTGGGGTTTCAGTCTCACCTGTGGGGTTCCCACACCTTGAATAATGAGACTTCTTTATAATGAGGATTTACATTTCTACATGTCAGGCATCCTGGAATATTAGAAACTCATGGCCACTTTAGGTTGATTTCTTGGTTTAGGATTTCCCGCACTAATAGCATTGAATTGAAAATTAAATCCCAGGTCTGTGCGACAACAAGAAGACTGTGATTTTGAATTCTTAGAAAGACCCCTTGACACCACTGCATGCCCAGGCCCAGAGAAAAAAAATATCTTATTATCTTCCTTTGTTGATGAGTAGATTTTTTTCTTCCCTAGTCTTCCCAGCCCAGTAAGGAAGGCACTGCCTCAAACAGGTGTTTTTAAAGTGGTAAAGTTGTTTAAACTCTTTGTGCTTCAGTTTCCTCTTCTTTTTAATCAGGACTATAATATTCATCCTGTAAATCTATTAGAATGCAATAATTGTACTTGATAAAGGACTGCTATTATTTTATTGTTATTATCATCCTAATGATTAAACAGGATTATTATCAAGATTTTAGATGTGTAGGAAAATAGAAAAAATAAAACTTAGATTGATTAAAAGTAATAAAAATGTAAGGTTTGTTATTTTAGAAAATGACAGTAATATACAAACTATTGAGTAAGCATATGATCAGGCAAAGAATATGAACATATGCTGGAATTGAAACAAAGATCATGGTCTAGGGACAGGAGACCTGGGTTCTAGCCTTGCCTCTGTTTCTATCAGAAAGCTACATTGCTTCTCTGAGCTGAAGTTTCCAGAATTCAAAACTTAGAAGAGGAACTTTGAAATCACCCAGGTCCTTTGTGCCTCTTCCATGCTATCATTTTCCATTATCTGCTCTATTTCTTTGTGGCTTATTTTTATAGTACCAAATTATCCGCTTTCTGGTACGTATTATAAGATTATGTGACCACAACATAATACTCTCGGGAAAAAAAAAACAGCTTCTACTTCGTTTTTATTCAAAGAAAATGAGAAAGGAGAAAAGAGGAAGTAGTAATCAAACAGAAAAATGATAACCATAAACCCTGTGTTTTCGTAGCTTCTGTGTGCTTTAAAAAACTATTTCACAGGGACCACTGAGTTACTGCGGGTACCAGTTGGAGGTTGGATTTCCTACCTCCCCACTGCAATGACCTACTGAGAAGAATCCTCTCCAGGAGATGCCTCATCAGAAATATTATAAATGGGAAAAAATGACTAAGGATCGTTTGCTATCAGCAACTTGGGGGTATCTACCGGAAATGTTCTTAACAACCCATAGGATGACAGACTGTAGTAGACTATGGATGACACCTTCTCCCATGGCCTGTCCTCAACTTAGCCAGACTCCCTCTGATGTGCCATTTTTAGTTCCTGTTCTCTCTCTTCCAATTCCCGAGACATCCTGAAAGGACCTACTGGCCTTGTGTACCTCCATATCAACTCTAGAGAATTTCCAAAGAAAACTTTAAGGAGGACAGTGAGATCAAACACTAACAATAAGCCACTGAAGATTGAGACGGCGGAAACCCTTGGCTACTGCAATAACAAGGCACTTTCACACATAAAAATAAAGCCAACTGTATCAATTCATATGTGCTCAGCTTAAGTCACTGTGGGCATGGCGCACTCACTTTCTTGCAGCCTTCTTCGACTTCCACTATTTCTGGACCTTGGCTTCGTGATTTCATCTTGCAGATGTAGCCAAGAGGCCACTCACAGCCCCGATCTGCCCAGTACCCATCCTGCAGGGAGCAGAGAGAAAGAAAACAAAGGATTATCAGTTTTTGTTTTTGTTTTTGTTTTTTTTTGAGACAGAGTCTCACTCTGTCCCCCAGGCTGGAGTGCAGTGGCACGATCTTGGCTCACGGCAACCTCCGCCTCCCAGGTTCAAGTGATTCTCCTGCCTCAGCCCCCCAAGTAGGTAGGATTACAGGCACCCACCACGACGCCCTGCTAATTTTTTGTATTTTTAGTAGAGATGGGGTTTCACCATGTTGGACAGGCTCGTCTCAAACTCCTGACCTCAGGCAATCCGCCCACCTTGGCCTCCCAAAGTGCTGGGATTACAGGCGTGAGCCACTGCACCTGGCCAGTTTTGGACTTTGATGTCATTTTCTTGTAACTGTGCCTCAGAGGAGGAAAATTAAGATCCAAGGTTATTGAGAGAAAACGGCATCTACCAAAAGGAAAGGTAATTGACATGTTCACATGTAAACAGTAATTTTGACTCTGGCTACAAACATGTAAAAAGAGATTGGAATCCCAGTATGATTTTATATCTGAGATGTCCAAGCCACTGTTTAGAGGAATCCAGGGAGAAATTTAAAATGTCTGTAAGTCCTTAGATGTTGGTGCTCACAAAAGGTTTGCATGCAGCCTCTTCATCAATCTCTGCAGTCAGCTCTGTCTTCAAATTAATCAAGTTCATATAAGCCATCCAGAAAAATCTCCCACACCCAACACACCAAACTTGAAAACATCATGAAACCGCACTCATCTTTCCTCCCTTCTTCTTATTTCTACCGATGAGTTTTCTCCTGGATCTGAGGCTCAATCTTCCATTTTATTTCAGATTCTATCCCCTCCCTTTTCCTTTGAGATTTCATGTTAACAGGACCTCTCCTTTCCTTCCCTTTGCTGCTAAACATCTTGAAAAAAATGTTTTCTGGGCCAAGCACGGTGGCTCACGCCTATAATCCCAACACTTTGGGAGGCTGAGGCGGGTGGATCACCTGAGGTCAGGAGTTCAAGACTAGCCTGGCCAACATGGTGAAACCCTGTCTCTACTAATAATACAAAAAAATTAGCTGGGTGTGGTGGTGCACGCCTGTAATCTCAGCTACTCAGGAGGCTGAGGCAGGAGAATCACTTGAACTCTCGAGGCAGAGGTTGCATTGAGCCAAGATTGTGCCATTGCACTCCAGCCTGGGCAGCAAGAGCGAAACTCCATCTCAAAAAATAAACAAATAAATAAATACATAAATACATAAATAAAAATGTTTTCTGTATTGTCTGTCTTTAATGCCCCATCTCTTAGTTGGTCTCAGCCCAATACAATCTAATACGGAAGCCTTTAGCCAGAGTAATATTTATAAATTGCCACTTTGGTCTTACCCCTCTGAGACAATTCATATTTCTTGAACCTCAGTTCCTACCCACCCTTCCGGCTCTAACTTCCCGATTTCAACCACACTGACCTTTCACCTCCTCCAAGCATGCTGCTTTCTGGTTTCTTCTGTCTACTCTTTGGATAGTTAACACCTAATATGTTCTTAAACTTTCAATCCATCACGATAAAAACAACCACAATGACAAAAATAATAGCCACAGTGACAAAAATAAACAACCATAATGACAAAAATTACTGAACAATAAATATGGGCTGGGAACTGTGTACTATACATGCATTATTTAATACTCACATCCTGGGCCTGGCACAGTGGCTCATGCCTGAAATCTCAACACTTTGGGAAGCTGAGGCGGGCGGATTGCTTGAGCTTAGGAGTTCAAGACTAGCTTGGGCAACATGGCAAAATCCCATCTCTACCAAAAATACAAAAACTTAGCCAGGCGTGGTGGCATGCACCTGTAGTCACAGCTATTTGGAAGGCCTGAACCCAGGAGGTCAAGACTGCAATGAGCTGAGATTGCACCACTGCACTGAAGCCTGTGTGACAGAGCAAGACTCTGTCTTAAAAAACAAACAAACTACAACAACAACAAAACACCTCGTATCCACAGGTGAGCTGACTACAGCTCTTATTTCCACTTTGCAAATAAAGGCGTCAGTCATGCAGCAAAACCCAGCCTCTTAATCACTGTGTTTATTGTCTATTAATAAAAGATAAATTTGATGACATTTTTCAGTCACTAAGGTCATATTTTAATCATAAACACCATCATTTCATATGACATCTCCAAATAAACTGAAAAAAATGAACGTAGCTCCCCAACTACAGGTTCCAGGCCTCAACTACCATAGTTCTAAGTAGGTCTGCATCTACTCAGTGTATATGTATCTCTTACATCTATACAGGGCTATGATCTCTTTTTACATATATATACACACACATACATATATATCTCTTTTTACGTCTCTTGTAATCATATATATGGCTTATAATCACTTTTTACGTGTACATACATAATCATATATATATGGCTTAATTGGTCAAATGAGAGCTTTGGTATATATATACACCATTATAATATGGCATTATATATGTGGCCATATATATATATATATATAGTGCCATAGGAACAATATGAGTATTTGTTATAGGCCAATTTCATCCTTGAACCAAAAGTTTCTGTCTGTTGCTTCAGTGATCCTCTTGAAAATTTAACTTTGGGCCGGGTGTGGTGGCTCACGCCTGTAATTCCAGCACTTTGGGAGGCTGAGGCGGGCAGATCATGAGGTCAGGAGTTTGAGACCAGCCTAGCTGATATGGTGAAACCCCGTCTCTACTAAAAATACAAAAATTAGCCGGGTGTGGTGGCACGTGCCTGTAGTCCCAGCTACTCGGGAGGCTGAGACAGAAGAATCACTTGAACGAGGGAGGTGGAGGTCACAGTGAGCTGAGATCATGCCACTGCACTCCAGCCTGGGTGACAGAGTGAGACTCCGTCTCAAAAAAGAAAAGAAAATTTGACTTTGCTAGACAATTGAGAGGGATTCAAGAAATCAAATCTGAATTTTGGTTCACCTTTGATCCATGCCAATTTACATAGAATAAAAACAATCTAAACAAACATATGTAACTGAGTGGGACAGAAGGAAAACTCCCCTGTGACTTTCATTATAAATATCAGTAATTCAAGCGGCCTCACCTTGCCTTTCATCACCACACAATCTTCCTGTCTGTTGTTTTCATGGCTTGGTTCTCCACGAAGCCATTTGGTAAATGTTACAGGGGTCCCATCACTCCACTCAAAGTACATTTGAATCTTAATGTCATTTAAGCCAATCCACAATTCATCATTTGGCTCTAAACAGGAAGAAACACACAGTAGTATATATAAGGGCTGCTTTCCAAAGGTCGGCGGGGTAAAAGGAACGGAAGGCACTGTGCTTCATCAACAGGGCTCTACTTCCCTTGATATGATCACCATCGTGAAAGATAGTCCTCATGTGTATTCATCTGAGCTACATGCTGTCGACTTAGATGCCAACTACATTTTACCTTGTTAGTTTGAGGTTGTGTAGTGTACCCTTTACATTGTGAATATGACTGTATTCTTTAGCGGAAATATAGATTATATCTCCTGGCAGTTACAAAAACAAAATTGAGGTAGGTCTATTACTATGCTCTATCTTATGAAGCTGCTTTTATTGTTACAAATAATTTACCATGTCAACTGCACTCATATTATTGGAAATACAGTGGCCTATTTATATACATCTATTTGACTATGATTAAATTGATGAATGTTTTAAAATAACAAAAATTTTAAACTGCTTCTATTTTACTGACTGTTGTTATCAAGAACATTCTAGGTGCTTCCGTTAAAGATCAATCAGAGTACTGGGAGTGTAAAGTATCTATATAGAAAGAATTATAAACCAAGAGGTGAGACTTGCGCCTGACATTTGGTAGCTGCTTCTTAGGCTGTACACACAAATGAATCTGTAATCATTTTCACCATGAAATGCCATGAAATTCCAGCAAAACTTCAATAACAAATGAGGTTAAAACCAAAACAACCAATATAGATTTAAAATGTGACCATTTTGTTTTAAAATTCCATGGAGAGCATTATTGATTCTATAAGTAGGTGCCATGCTAAAAATTCCTAAATATCACAACAAAAATGGGACAACGTTAAAGTCAATGAAGGTTAAAGATGTCATGGCTAAAAAATAAACTTGTCTAAATAAAAAAAAAAGTTAAAGTGAACACAAATCAGTATCTATCTAATTCACACAACTGGGAGTCCCATCGTGAATGCTTCATGTATGATCATTTAGTGGTATAATAAAATTAGTTGCCAAAGTATTGTAAAGATGATGTTGTGGTAGAAAATGAGGAAAATATCACAATATATAAGAATCTCCCTAAGCGGTTTAGTCTCTTCCTCCTGAAAGTTGACATTCAACTTTGCTTTTGGAGAAGTCTCTGGCTGGCCTGGCGCCAGCCCTGGCAGATGTTTCCAGTGCCGTGGAGAAGGAATGACATTGCCAAGATGATCCTCTTCTCCTTTCACTTGATTTGCAGATCGTGATCTCTTCAGCAACAAATACAGGCTTCCAAGTGACCTCATGTACCCCTCAAAGATTTCAATTGAAGATCAAAGAAAAACTAACCTCCTAAGTCCCATAATTAGAGTATAGCATTAAGAGTTTTTTATATACATATTTCTCACTAAATTGTTCTTCCCCTATAACTCCTTCAATTTCTAAGCACAATCTTGATCCTAGAAAAATATATAAGATGTGAGTATAAAGTTGTTATGCTGATTTTCATCAATCAGTTGGGGAAGTTGTATTCATTGGTATAATCACAACTTACTTGTACAAGTCTCAAAGTATTCACTTGAAATATACTTCCATGATTAATACAAAAGGTATCATCTCAACTATCTAAAAAAAATTTCTAGGCTTTTTTTTAGGGACAATAATTTTAACTCTACAACTTTACTTGTATTAATATTATTTTATTGTTTAAAATAAAACCTTATCAATAATTTTAATGAAAGGTTTTCTAATTTATTAATTCACAAGCTGAATTTCAAAGCAACTTTGGCCATCCAATTTCCTGAAATAATTATAGCAATAAAAACATCAGGTTTCTTTCTTTTACTATAGTATGTTATAGAAAGTAGAGTTAAATGTGCACTCTAGTTCTATAGCATCCTAACTAACCTGTTTTCTGCTAAATCATTTGCAAACTTTACTGGCTATGATAAGTGCCACACTAAATTTAAGTAACTGTTATTCAGACGTATCAGTTCTGATTCCATTATTATCTTCTAGTGTGAATTTTTCAGGATAGGTAGACACAGAATACCCAAGAAATTGTTCATAGGCTGCAGCTGGGCTATTCTCATGGCCTAAGACACTCAATGGGGTCAACACAGGAGGATGGATACCATTTGACAGGTGCTAGGGGTAGGAGTGTTTCGGGGTCTTTTAAGTCTTTCTCTTGTACTACTCGGTTGTTTTCTCATCTATTTGTTAATCGCTTTTTCCTCCCCTCCCCCAGCCCCCATCAGTTTCCAAGCACTGTGTGTCAGGAAGCTGTCTCCACCATCTCCACCATCCGTTTCCTCTTGTTTTGCTGGGGGGAAATGAAGAGCAGCTGCAGCTATGCAGCAGCCTCATCAGTGGAAGATGAAAATGATCATCATTTAATCAACAAGCACTGCTGAGTGCCCATTATCATTATGCTGTTTCTCAAGTCGCTCGTCTTCGGGACAAGCATTCGCAACTCATTTTATTCATCTATTTTTTTTTTCTGGTTAGTACCTTTTCTATGTATTTTTAATTATGCACCTAAAATTGAGACATACATTTCTTTAGAAAAAAATTTTTTAGTAGAGACAAGGTCTTACTATGTTCCCTGGGCTGGCCTCAAACTCTTGGGCTTAAGCTATCCTCCCACCTTGGCCTCCCAAAGTGGTGGGATTATAGGCGTGAGCCACCGTACCTTGGCCAAGATATGTATTTCTTTAAAAGGTTTAGGTTGACATCTAACCATTTCAAAACAAAAATCCTGTATTTTTCACTGTTCAACACCCTCCCAGCATCAGCTAAATTCACAAAGAAGAAAGAAATCCAAAGTCTGAAATAGTCCATTTAGAGATCTTTTTTAGGAGATAAAATATGGACCTAAAAAAAGAAGATACATACATACACACACATAGATAATTCCAAGGAATTAATCATTGTTGACAAGCCTAAGGTAGACTGCTCTGAATCCAGATAATACATTAAAAAATAATGTTTTAAAACTATCCATAAATGGATTACACATTAAAAGAAAAAAATTGAATCATCTTTCAGCGATAAGAATTCTTTCAATTATTATACAATTTTCACATTGTGGCATTTTTAGCATTTGTGATTAAATTCACATGTTGTTCATTGAATTATTAATTTACATTGATTAAATTTGATGTTTCCAATAAAATTTTCCAGAAGTGGGTAGAGAGGGGTGCTCCCAGGATTAAAGCCAAGTATATTATCACTGTCAGGCTTCTCACCATAGCCTAGCTGGGAGATAATAAAGTCAAATTCCTCGATGGTGTGGATACTTGCTAGGTCACCGCCTTCCTTCCTGCATGCGGTCAGAGCATCTCTCTGGATTTTCTTCTCATCTTTGTGAATCTTGTAACAGTGGCCGGCATATGGCCACCACTGACTAGGACAGTGAGTAGGCACATCACTTTCTGGAAACAAAAAGTGGGGGTGGAAAAAAATTTTAAAATATTTGATTAAAACTATAACAATATTTTAATCATTTTATATAATACATGAAACAGCTTATAGTCATTAGGCAAATAAAGGTAATATTTAGTTTTAATTTTTGCGGCATACATATTCACAAAAGATAGACAAGCCATATACTATTTTGTTGGTTTTTAGACAAAAAAAAAGAACGTACTTTTTAGTCAAATGGGATATGATCTTATCAATTTTCTTTCTTTCTTTCTTTCTTTTTTTTTTTTTAAGAGACGAGGTCTCACTCTGTACCCCAGGCTGGAGTGCAGTGGTGTGATCATGTTCTCATTGCAGCCTCAACCTCCTGGGCTCAAGCAATCCTCTTGCCTCAGCCTCCTGAGTAGCTGCAACTACAGGGCATAAGCCACTGTACTTGGCTATGGGAAATTTCTTTTTAAAAAGTTGTACCTATAACAAAACTATACTAATATATATTAGATTATCTAAATCTTGTCAGCAAAGCTGAACTAAGCATATGTTATGCACTGTTTAAATGCTGGAGGCCTGACAGCTTTGGGGGACTAAACACATCCCCTAAAAGATTTGAATTTACTTTATTCTATGGACATTAGGGAGCCAATCACTCTTGAGAGGCAGATTAGTGTTGAAGTAGGCAGCTGGAATGGTTGGGGGACAAATGGTTCCCAAGGAGCCTCCGCCACCATAGCCACACAAGTCAGCCACCTATTGCCTCAGAACAGACCCACTACCATTTACTTGCTCCCCGAAACTGATACGTGCTCTTGTAACTAGGAGAGGGATTTGGAGTCAGAACTCGTAAAACCTGAATGTGCGGTGAGTTGTGTGATCTTACGCAAGTCACATCACATGAACAGAAGTATCCATACAGGTGAAAATTTTTTAATGAGATTAATACTAACACGAATATCAAACCACCCACCCTGTGTTCTTCTGAACTAGAAAAGAATAGAGACAGTGTGCTTGTAAACCACAAACACCACACAATCATTATTTAATTAAACCAGTTGTCAACATCCTCAGGATCGCTACTAATAGCATCGAATTGTATAATCTTGATTATACACTACAAAAATTTACTTTAATAGTAATGAGCTAGGGGAAAGTGACAATAAAGACATTTGAAAGCAGAAACTCACTTTATTCATCCCTATTGCCTTGAGCCTGGCACGGGGCCTGATACATATAGATGTATTGAGTATTGGAAGAGAAAAAGAATTGAATTGAAGTTATAGCTGATATATGGCTGCTTGTTATTACTATTCTAGAGATACTATTTCAAACAGTAATTTGGCAACATGTTTTGCTTAGAGGGGGACTATATTACCAAATGAAAGTGAACTTATATATTATTTAAGCTCATATTAAATGTTTTCAAATGGCTGCCTTAGTATATGTTCATTATAGGGTAACTTTCTTCACTATTCCTTTAATTCCTGAATTGGTCCTATCTTCCCTTAAAGGTGGAGAGTATCTGAAATATCATTGTTTAAGCCCAGGATTCTGTGCCCCGTAGTCATACAAGGAACTAATCAGTCATGAGGCTCAAATGGTGTACAATTGTAATAAAAATGCATATTTTAAAAAAAATTATATTCCCTCAATACAATTTAGATTCTTTGCACTTCCGGTGGTTTAAAAAAAAAAAAAAAAGAAGAAGAAGAAAAAGAAAAAGAAAGAAAAGTTAGCACAGCTTTGGAGCCCTCTGGTGGTTTATTTTAATTTTGCTACCCAGGAAATTGACAGTAGGATCAGCCAATGCTGAGTCCTTCAAAAACTGAACCAATGAACTTTAAAAATATTTGAAAGCATGAAAACAACCGACTTGAGTGACATGAAGGGGAGTTCCCTGGGGCAGCCACAGAAGATGGTTTGTTCCTCTAGCCACAGCTCATGTGCTCAGTGCCCACATGTGGTTAGTGCCTGTTAAGCCAGACCGTACAGCCCTAGAGACCTGAGGGTTATGGATGAACGGGTTAGTGTTACAAGAATTCACAGGGTTTGAGGCTGAATTCTTGCCTAAGGATGTTGCCAATCCTGTATGTTGCATAATTTGAACTCTGATACGCTTTTCCAGGTTCTGGTTTATCTGAGTTTATAGATAAAACAGAATCATTAATCCAGGGAGTATAGAGACGCTCAGAAACTCACGTCAAGCGGTTAGCAAGTGAAGGAGGCATCACAGAGAAATAAGAATGTACTGAGTGTTTGATGAAATGAACAAAATTTTATCTCAGGAAGAAGAGTCATGAATATTTCCATTTTACAGATGAGGATCCCAACACCGGCAGGTTAAGCAGTAAGGCCAAGTTACAGAATTCTCAGTGCTGTACCAGAGAAACTATAAAATAACTATTCTCCTCTTTGGCAACATGGAAATTCCAAGTCTTAGAAAGAGAATTGTATGAAGTCTTCCAAAAAGGAAAAAATACACTATTTCTCCTAGAGGAGGAATAGTGGAGGTAAAATGCAAAAATGATGGGCTTTCCCTGAAGATACCCACTGTCATTATGGAGAGCCTGTAAAGTATAACCAAACCCAACATCCATGACCCTCATCTATATCTATTTAAGATCTTGGCCAAATCTACATCAATTAAAATCGCAAATACATCTCCTCCCTAATCCAACAAGTCCACTTCCAGGCATTACCATGTGCATGAAATGATGTGCATACAATGTATACAGTTATTCACTTCAGGACTGTTTGTATTAATAAAAGATTGGAAGTAAATTAAAAATCCATTAATAGGAGACTGGTCAAAAAAATATATGTGCTGTCTCTGCAATAGCTTTTGGACAGCCATGAAAATACACATAGAAGCTATTTATATTCTATATGGAATGATGTCCAAAATTGTTATTAAGTGGAAAACTTAGGGTAGAAACTAATATAGTATGTTGTCATTTGTATGAAACAAAAATCATTATAAATGTATATGTTTATATAGTCACAGAATAACTAAGGATACACACCCAGAAACAATTATTCTCCAGGAAGGTAAACTGGGTGTTACAGGTAAGAGGTAGGGAAAACCTTATTATTTATCATGTTGTACCTTTTGAATCTCTAGCCATGTCAAGCATATTTTAAAACACATGAAATTGTTTTCAAAGCCAATGAGAAAAAAAAATCAAGAATGTCACATTGTCAGGTTCCTCCAGCAGAAAAACAGAAATAAATTAAACCATTTAAAGCATTAGTTATCCCTCCAAAAACAGGTAATAATAAAAATATGTAGTTTGTCTTTCATCAATTTGAAGAAATAATTCTTGTCTTAGTAGTTTATTCTCCTATAAAATTGTAAGGGACAGCACAACTGATTTTTTTTTTTTCTTGAAGTCTAGCCGACATTTAAAATTCAGTTACAGGCCAGACATGATGGCTCATTCCTGTAATCCCAGCACTTTGGGAGGCTGAGGCGGGTAGATCACCCGAGGTCAGGAGTTCGAGACCAGCCTGGCCAACACAGTGAAACACCGTCTCTGCCAAAAATACAAAAATTAGCTGGGCATGATGGCACACATCTGTAATCCCAACTACTTGGCAGGCGGAGGGAGGAGAATCACTTGAACCCAGGAGGCGAAGGTTGCAGTGAGCTGAGATCGCGCCATTGTACTCCAGCCCGGGTGACAGAATGAGACTCTGTCTCAATAAATAAATAAAATTCAGTTACAACTTTTTAGATATTTTATTCCAGTCTATGAAAACTTCCATATAAGATGCTACACTGAATAGCATGGAAGCCCAAAGAGAGCCGTAAGGACCTAATATAAACATCCTGCCCAAATATTGACTTTCTCGCTTGGATTCTGGTTTTGCCAGGTGTGCAAGGTTTCTGTATCCTCTGAATATCTTTTTCCTCAACAATAGCATGTGAATAATGACACCTACCTCAGAACACTGCTTGTGAAGATAACGTTTTTATTTAGGTCAGAGGGTCTCTACAATGCCCAGACACCGCCGCACACTCAGGAAATGTTAGCAACCAGCACACAGAAATATTGCAGTAATATCATTCAGTTTACTCCATTGACTATCCACAAAACCTCTGGAGGCATTCCAACAGTCACACCTAAGCTGTAATGGTACTTATCTTTCAATTCTAATAGTTTGGGCACTTCAGACCCCATAGACCACTTACCTGAGGGAATAACAAAAGAATTCAAAGTAGTGTTGCCCTTTTTGCAAATATAGCCTAGTTTCTGAACACATTCCAGATTTTCCCATTTAGCATTTTTTCCAGGATTTAGTGACACACAGCTTTTTCCAGGTTCAGCTGATGGACTTCCTTTGAGGAAAAGGAAAAGTTAAAGTGGACTATTATAGCTATTCCCAGCAGAGAGCATCCCTCCCACGTGTCCTCATGTCTTCATCCTGGAGATTCAATGGACCCCCATTCTGTCTTTTGCTACACATTCACAAAAAAAATATTTACTGACTGCAGAGCAAAAGACAAGGTGGGTGTCTATTGTTTTCTTATTGTTGGATCACTCCAATACTTAGAAGGTTGATAAAGCAAATATACTTCTTTGAAACAACCTTTTTCCCCATTATCAACTAATAAAGTTACACCTTAAAACTTGAACAGTTGTCACAATGGATTACATTATCAAAGAAAGGTACCTAATGAAAAGAATGCATGATTATGCAGCCATAAAAAAAAAAACCGAAATCATCATGTCCTTTGCAGCAACATGGATGCAATTAGAGGCCATTATCCTAAGCGAATTAACACAGAACAGAAAGCCAAATAGCCACGTTCTCACTTCTAACTAGGAGCTAAATATTGAGTTCTCATGGACACAAAGATGGCAACAACAGAAACTGGGGACTATGAGATGGGGGAGGAATGGAGGGTAACAAAGTTTGAAAAACGAACTACTGGGTACTATGTTCTCTACCTGGGTGATGGGATGGATCATTTATATCCCAAACCTCAGCAACATGCAATTTACCTAGGTATGTAACAACCGTGTACATGTATCCCTGAATCTGAAAGTAGAAATTATTAAAAAGAAAGAATACATGATGTTCCAAACCAACCATGTTAAACATTATTAGGGCCGGGCACGGTGGCTCACGCCTGTAATCCCAGCACTTTGGGAGGCCAAGGCGGGTGGATCAACTGAGGTCAGGAATTTGAGATCAGCCTGGCCAACATGGTGAAACCCCATCTCTACTAAAAATACAAAAAAATCAACCAGGGAGGTGGCAGGTACCTGTAATCCCAGCTACTTGGGAGGCTGAGGCAGGAGAGTTGCTTGAACCTGGGAGGCAGAGGTTGCAGTGAGTGGAGATCACACTACTGCACTCCAGCCTGGGTGACAGAGTGAGACTCTGTCTCAAAAATAAAAATATAAAATAAATGGTGGAGAAAAAGCTAATGAGAGAGCTAGAAGGGCAACATGCTGTGCTCCCAGAACTAAAACTCTCTCACTATCTTCAACTCAGCCTATTGAAGAATACTTTCAGCAGCTATGCCTTATCCATTTCTTAGTGGAAACTGACTAAAGAACCTGATAAAGTCAGTGTTGCTAGTGGTATGAATACAGGCATTGATATATTTCACATGTGTTTTGCTATTCTAATATATGATTTAAAAACCAGTATTCCCCAAACTAGCTTCACCGTCCACCTGAAGACAGTGTGAATGAGCCACATTCTGCTCCACAAAGTCTGGAGCAGGTAATAACCTAAATAAAGGGTTTTTTAAAAAAAAGGTTTGGTGGTAATGGTTAGTAATAAGCATAAAGTAACCATAAATAATGGTTGGTAATAAGCATAAAGTTATCTTTTTTTTTTTGAGACGGAGTCTCGCTCTGTCATTCAGGCTGGAGTGCAGTGGCACGATCTCAGCTCACTGCAACCTCCTCCTCCCAGGTTCAAGCAGTTCTCTGCCTCAGCCTCCCGAGTAGCTGGGATTACAGGCACCGGCCACCACACCTGGCTAATTTTTGTATTTTTAGTAGAGATGGGGTTTCACCATCTTGACCAGGCTGGTCTTGAATTCCTGACCTCATGATCCACCTGCCTTGGCCTCCCAAAGTGCTGGGATTACAGGTGTGAGCCACCATGCCCAGCCAAAGTTATTTTAAAGTTAGTAATAAGCATAAAGTTATCATAAAGTTAGTAATAAGCATAAAGATATCTTAAATATTTGTTGATACAGTAACTAAAATAACAGGATAACTGAACTAACATATAAGGTATCAGCACTAAAAGGAAACTTTCAAGAAAAAAATACATTTTCTAGCTATTAGTTATTAATGTGTTAATTAGAAAATCATGTTATACATTTATTTATCAATACCTCTCTCAACTTTGAGACATTAATTAGTAGTTTTAATGTTTACCATAGTTATTATATATTTGAATTCACGCTTACACATCATTTATGCAAAATATTCTCACTTCAAAAGGGAATATATTTTAATAGATTCACTACTTGGTAATTATTCAATTGAATGCTTGACCGAACAATTTATATGAAACCGATTTTTAATTTCCACAAGATCTCTAATTTTCATTGGAAGAAACTCTCATACCATTTCGCAAAGCAATTTAATCTTGCGCCTACTTCTTAGGAATTGAGGTTTAATTTAAAAAAGCATTTACTTCCCTTTCTTAATCATATTCCACTTTCATTCTTTACTTCACCCAAAGTTAACTCAGAAATGTCCTCCCTGAACTTGTAGGATCCAAGTGGTTAAATATCATAATCATCACCCCTGATTGAATAAATTAAATGACTGCCTACTGTGCATAAAAATTTAGCAACACAGAAAAGAATACATTCTAGTCCCCTAATAAATTTTATTGTCTAATAAATCAGATTCAGCACAACCAGTACTCTCTAATTGCATCTGGCTGAATGGGTAGACAGACACCTAAAATCTTCACCCACAGAAAAATAATATTTTATATGTATTCTCTTGCCGTAAGTCTTCCCATATTCCAGAAATTTTGACTTCCCGCATTCCAGAAAAAAATAGAACTGATTATTAGCTCAAGACTTGTGTGACAGCACTGTAACCATCGTTTGTTGAAGTAATGCTTTGAAACTGGAATTTCATAGTAAAATATAATTTATTTAAACCAAAATATGTTCTCTAAAAATTTTCTCTCATGTTTTAGCATCTATTTGAAATGTTGTTTTATTGCAGTTTTTCTTCTTGTAATACAATAAACCAAATACAGAAAATGGAGAGTTTGGCCAGGTGCAGTGGCTCACGCCTGTAATCCCAGCACTCTGGGAGGCTGAGGCAGGCCACATCACCTGAGTTCAGAAGTTCCAGAGTAGCCTGGCCAATGTGGGGAAATCCCATCTCTACAAAAAATTAAAAAAAAAAAAAAATAGCCAGGCATGGTGGTGCATGCTTGTAATCCCAGCTACTTGGGAGGCTGAGGCACGAGAATCATTTGAGCCAGGAAGGCTGAGGTTGCAGTGAGCCGAGACTGCGCCACTGCACTCCAGCCTGGGCAACAGAGTGAGACCTTGTCTCAAAAAAAAAAAAAAAAAAAAAAGGAGAGTTTAATTTTCTAAGTCAAATACAAAAACCACTCAATGGCTTTAGAAAAGAAGTCTGACTATCTGAAGAATGCCGTATTATAATAGTATGGCCCATAGGAGAATTGATAAATAAAGATGTGACCAATATGATACTTCCGTCCTTTCCCACATCCATGGCAGACATCACTAATCATTAATTGCACTCTTTCCTAAAAAAAAAAAAAAAAAAAAAAAAGGCACTGGGGTGGGATTGAGCGGTGGGGATTGGATTCATACCCAATAGAAGGCCTCAAGTGGCTACTAACACTAGTTGATACTGGTGAATAAGATAAAAACTTTATATCTTGTTTTTGTTTTCTCTAAACAGTTGCTCAATATGTAAACTTATTTATTTCTCTAAACAGTTGCTCAATATGTAAACTTACGTAAACTTATTCTGTTACTTTTATGTTATGACAATGTGGAAACAATTAGCTCACAGCATTTTCTATCCTCTAAAAAATGAGAAAGTTGTTGTAGGTTTTATCATCCCCAACTGTTTTTCTATAAACTACAAACTGTCAAGAAACCTCTAATGAATTTTTATGCTAATATGGAATATCATAGGCTGTGACTGAGATACTATTTTTAATCCAGTGCTACTAAATCAAAAACAGGAAAGGGGGCTGTTAATGTAGATGTTAAAATCATTGTCACAAGGACAGCAAAATTGCAAATAGCTCATGACCCAAGGTACAGTCATAAAAAATTCTCCAACCCAAAATAATTTCAATCCACTTGTTCAACTTTACAAAGAGATGTTGGCCAATCCTCTCAAGGATGGTGACAAAGTCCATGCAACAGCAAGTACATAGTAACAACGCAGCTAGCATATTTAGGAAGTCATGTTTAAGAGTAGCTACAACATCTGCTTTTGAATGTAATACCCAACAAATCAGGGATACACTGAGAATTGAAACTTTAAACAGAGACCTTTATTGATTTGTGTGAGAATCCTGGCAGACAAATCCCTATCCCAGGAAGCTGGTATATAACCTTAAGGTTTAGTATATGGAAATCTAGCTGGTAGATTTCAAAGCAAGGTGAAATGAACTGTATTTGATGAAGTCTAACAATTCTTCTCTTTGAGATCAACAGGTGAGATAATAAAGGTCTTCAAGGCATCTAGATGACTTAAATTTGGATTAATTCAGCACAGACAGGCTTAACCCTACCTGGTAACCAGTTCAAATATCGGAACGGACTGCGGTCACTCCACTGCCAACCGCTGTTGAAGCTCAGACTGTTAAGTCCAATCCAGAGTCCTGAGGTCAAGGAACTGGTTAATCCTATATTTTTAAAGAAAGCAAAACAAACAAATAAGAAACTGCCATTCAGAAAACAGTTGAAATTAAATTCAGAATTAAGTGTTTGACTCAAAATGTAATTGAGGGAAGTCACAATAATCATGCCTACCATGTCTCCTTCGATTCTCCTGACAATCTAAGGCAAGTAAAATTATTACCTTCATTGATAGGTGGGGAAACTGAGGCAGAGGGAGCATAGGTAACCTGGAAAGATTTTTAAGGTTCCAACCCAGATCCAATGAGGCTTCAAACCCTATCATCTTAACTATTATCTACTTTCTCAAGGATAGTGTCAAAGATAGTGTTGTGTGAATATGACTAAGTATTACCTCAACTGCGTATTTCAAAACTTATTTTAAGAATTTTATTTTATGATTTTTTAAAGTCAATTTCTCTTCTTCATTAAAATGATGATTAAATACAAATCACTAAGGGCTTATGCTAACACCAAGGATGCTTTGCTTAAGCAGTTAAGAAATCAAAATTACAATTACAATGTTTCAAATTCTGTACTACGACTGATGTGGAAGTCATAAAACTACAAACAACACGGACCTCATTTCTTCAACAGGAAACACTCTAACCTATTATTACCACTATCATTTTTTTTTTTTTTTTTTTTTTTGAGACAGAGTCTCACGCTGTCACCCAGGCTGGAGTTCAGTGGCATAATCTCCACTCACTGCAACCTCCGCCTCTCGGGTTCAAGTGATTCTCCTGCCTCAGCCTCCCTAGTAGCTGGGATTACAGGTGATGGCCACCATGCCTGGCTAATTTATTTTTGTATTTTTAGTAGAGATGGGATTTCACTATGTTGGTCAGGCTGGTCTCAAACTCCTGACCTCAGGTGATCCGCCCACCTCTGACTCCCAATGTGCTGGGATTAGAGGCGTGAGCCACCGTGCCCAGCCACTTCTATCTTTTTTAAACCATCAATGAGAATTCTCTGTTCTGAGTTATTTTAATTGATTAAAAGCAATTAATTAAAATAATAACTATCCTTTGGCTTTTAAAAACATTTTTAAAATTTATTTTTATTTTTTAGAGATGAAGTCTCACTATGGTGCTCAGGTTGCTCTCAAACTCCTGGGCCCAAGCGGTCCTCCTACCTCAGTCTCCTAAGTAGCTGAGACTACGGGTTGCACAACACTGTACTCAACAACCTTTAAAAGAAATTCTTTAAAATAATTTTCACAAATTATTTAAAGTTGTACTAACTTGAATAATACTTATCTCTCTACTTGCAGAGATGTATTCTACAGGACATGCTCCTAAAAGTAGCATTTTCATACTAGCTATTCCCAAAACCAATTACTCTGGGATTTTAAAAAACTTAGTTAAGAAAATAAGTGTATTTAAGTTTTAAAAATTGTAAATAATTTGCTGATTAAAGAATTGAAGTCAGTTTTGTCTGAGATCACGTAACTAAATTACTGTGTTTGGCATAAGAAATGATAATAGCTCTTTAAGAGAAATATCTTTTGACATTTTTTACCAGCTCTAAGTACTTATAAACTTGTCTTGAAAAATTGAATTAGTTAATACTTTTTAAAACAAGGCCTGACATACGGTATGTGCCCAATAAATGTTAAGTTACTACTGTTATTATTACCATTATTATTATTATCAATAGCTTCATATTGAATTAAGGTTGGCAAAAGGTGTGACTTTGAAACAAAATTCAAACCTTGGATTAAAATATATCTCTTAAAGCAGATGAGTGTTGTCCACAAATAATTTTCTCTAATATGCTTTTGTAATTTTATAAAAGAACAGACCAAAATATTTTAGTATTGCCTCACAAAGCAACAATTCCATGTGCTAAATTTTTGTTGTTTGTTTTGTTTTGTTTCCAGATACCAACTCAAACCAGAAATTTTTTTGTACAGTTAGGGTCTTGCTATAGTGCCCAGGCTGGTCTTGAACTCCTGAACTCAAACAATCCTCCCACCTCAGCCTCCCAAAGCACTGGGATTACAGACCTAAGCTACCACGTCCAGCCTCACATGCTCAAGGCGTAAGTTTTCTGCATACGTTGTCTGAACTTGTTAATTGTCTGAAATGGTTATATACCAACTTTGAACTTAGATGTGATAGAAGAGACAAAAAAGTCCAATATTACACTGTTATTTTTATTTTCGTGTTTTGTTTTTTTTTTTTCTTATTGAGGTCCAATGTGTTTTTCAGGCAGTACCAAAGGAAACTGGTAAAAACAATCGGGAAACAAGTCAAATTTCACTTCCTACATCTTATTTCAGTTCTGTAAATCCTCATCCTGCACATAAGGAGTCATAAATCTGATTCAGGACTCAGGGACTCCATAGAGTGTCCCAACATTTTTCAGGGTAGAAACAGAAGGGAAGACGATAAAACAGCTGTGGGTAGTGCACAAACGTGTTGCCAGGCAGAAACATTTCACCCGGCAGATAATATGAAATCAGATCACCACCAATCTGGAATACATTTACTGGAGCCAGGAAATGTTGACAAAATTAAAGGTTCTCATCAGTGCTTTGGGAACCAGCGGATCCCCAGGTGTTCTGTGCGTGAGACACAGGCAGAGTTAAATGAAAGATGGCTGAATTCCAGTTCAGCTATTTTCTAAACAGTAGGCATTAAGCAAGTTCCCTAACTTCTCCCTCCTAGTCTGTTATCTCATCTATACTGTGGGGCTAATAATATTCATTCATGAAGTTGCTGTAGGCTTTAGAACTAAAGCCCAGAATCTACTACATGGTAGCTCTTCAGTAATGGCAGGCAATTTAATCACAGAGTCATCAAACCAGGTTCTACATTTTTAAACAATGACCCTGACTCTGGCCGAGAATGGTGGCTCACACCTGTAATCCCAGCACTTTAGTAGGCGGAGGCTGGCGGATCAGCTGAGCTCGGGAGTTCAAAACCATCCTGGGCAACATGGTGAAACCCCGTCTTTACTAAAATACAAAACATTAGCTGGGTGTGGTGGCACGTGCCTGTAGCCCCAGCTACTCAGGAGGCTGAGGCACAAGAATTACTTAAGCCCTGGTGCCACTGCAGTCCAGCCTGGCGACAGAGTAAGACTCCGTCTCAAAAAAAAAAAAAAAAAAAAAAAAATACTGACTTTTCAAAACCCTCATATAAAAGAAAACTTATTTAAAAGTGTAAATATTTTGTAGGTTGTTTTTTCATTTTAATGGCATGTTTTCCAAAAGAGAGTGGATCGCAATCACACACTCACACCACTATTTTCGATTCTTCCCCAATATATCTCAATCAATGCTGAGTGTCATCCCTTTCTTTCAAATAAACAGTGGGGAGAGAACATCTTTCCCCTATTTTTTAAATTCCCTGTCAGATTTTTTCTTGTTCTAATGCCTGATATTTTTTACTTAAAGAAAGGCAGGAAGTACTACAAATCTCATTAGAGATGCCATTCTTATCCAGATGCCAGTGAAAATTTGCTGACTGAAATTCCGGAGGCTTGGATAAGATTCAAGTCAATATCTGAGGTGAACCCAGCCTCTGAATCTCCTGGGGCTTGTTTGCTGTCCTGATGGACACAAGAATAGCCCTTGCTGATTAGGGAAGCATTTCCTGCAGCCAGAGTCCGATAGCAGAGTCCGGAGACCAGGAAATGAGTCTGTGCCTGGGCAAAGCCGCTGTCGGCTCAGATCCTTCGTTCCTTCTGTGTAGCTGGTGGAGAGAGCACAAAGTAACCTGTGCTCTGTCCCCGGGCTTCCAAGAGATAACACACCCCATAAACAAATTCAAACACAAAACCAGAAGCACACCAACTGAAACCATTTCACCTCTGCATCTCTGATATATATATATTTTTTATTTTCTTTTTTTTTCTTTTTTCTTTTTTTATTTTTATTTATTTATTTTTTTGAGACGAGTTTCACTCTTGTTGCCCAGGCTGGAGTGCAATGGTGCGATCTTGACTCACTGCAGCCTCCACCTCCCAGGTTCAAGCCATTCTCCTGCCTCAGCCTCCCAAGTAGCTGGGATTGCAGGAGCCTGACACCACGCCTGGCTAATTTTTTGTATTTTCAGTAGAGACAACATATCACCATATTGGCCAGGCGGGTCTCAAACTCCTACCTCAGGTGATCTACCCACCTCGGCCTCCCAAAGTGCTATGAATAGAAGCGTGAGCCACTGTGCCCAGACCACCTCTGATACATTTTCTCTCGTGCCTGCAGGTCTGCCCAAATAACCCCAGGACTGCCTCGAATCATCTTTTCTTTTCCTTCATCATCTACATAAATTTACTTTTGTCTCTTCTGTACTTTCTCCTCTTCCTCCTTATTTTTGTGCATGGTTGTAAATATGAATCACTCCAATCCTTTGTGTTCCACTATTAGAACGGTCCTAAAGGCCAATGCAAAACAGGATAATTGAGTAGACAGAGGAAGAACCCTATCTCTAAGACTATGAATGCACAGTGACGTCATACTGCTTTCTATCCTCAGTCTCCTTAACAATAACTTATAGGAGAGAGGTGTTCTGGTTGGTGACGGGTGTCATCTGAAAATAGCTGGACAAAGGTAGGTGCTAAGAAACGAGGCCAGGTAGGGAGTATGCTCTTGCCCTTACATGGGTTCACACACATTAACTCCTTTAACAGACAAGGTCACCAAGGCACAGGTGCCTCAGGAAATCCCCACGAGCTCCCCCAGTTTCACAGAGCTAGGACCTAGGCAGTCTGGCTCCAGGATCTTTGTTCTTAGCCCCTCTGCTCCGCTGCCTGGTGTTGGCACCTGGATGCAGCAGGAACCCACACAGTGTTTTACCAGATAATGGTCTTTCAACCAGCTGCCTCAGAATCACCTGGGAGTTTGATGAAAGGCAGATTCTTGTGCCCTGAGTCACACCTACTGATCTAGAATCTTCCGGGTCTTGGCCCAGGCATCATCACTTTAACAGAATTCTAAGGTGATGAATAAGCCACTTCCCACAGAAGAACCACTGCATTTACTGTCTTCTTGCCATGAACTCTCTAGTTTTCCAAACAGGAGATTGATTTTCTAAGTATTTTTATTTTGCTGCACGTGTCAGTCAGCAAACGTTCAGCAAGACTCTTCCTTGGAAGGCTCTGTGTGAATCTCCTTGTGGGAAGAGGGGACATAGATATTCACAAGACATTCCCCATTTTCAGCTATTTCCCCCTCTGACACAATCTCCACATGGCCTTCAGTTTGCTTTCCATGCAGGACTTGTTGTAATTGGTACCTATTCATTTGTTTGTTTTCTTGTTTACATCTGTTTTTTCCCATTGGACTTGAAGCTGCATGTGGACAAGATAGGGTCAGCTTTGATGTCCCCAGGACCTAGCACAAAGCCTGGCACATGGGTACCAGGTATCTTGGGAATGAGCGAATGAATGAGTAAATAAATAATAACAAATTAATGTATTTATAGTGTTGTCGAGGAAGCAGGACATATGTGTAACTATTATATTAATAAAAGTGGTAATAAGCAAATAAGAGAAATGCAGATGGAAACAGAATTGCATTTCAACTGTATACAATGGTGAGAATTCCAGCCAAAAGAAATGACATGGGAAAAGATGTGAGGGTGAGAATGGATGAGGAAAATCAAGGAACCCAAGACTTCTCTTTTGTCGGGACTGCAAAATGCAAGACCGGGAACTGTACAGATGTTTGGCAGATGGCAACCTTGAATGTCAGGCAAAATGTATTTTGTTAATTATTTGATGGAAAATGAGAAGACACAGGGATTTTTTGAACACGGCAGTCATAGGAGCAGAGACAGATTAATATTAATCTAGCCGTGTCCCAAGAAACCGGAGGGAGGAGATTTTGGGGGCAAGAAATCAGGGATGCTTTTGCTCCCACACTAATTTCTGGTCCTAATCTCTCTGTTTCCCCAAGTGTATATTTTAGAACCTAAGACAGATACTCTCTTCTCAAGCAAACTTTAGCTCTTTTAGTCTTCACAATCTAATAAGAACAGATGTTTTAAAAACAAACACATTGGCTGGGTGCAGTGGCTCACGCCTGTAATCCCAGCACTTTGGTAGGCCAAAGTAGGTGGATCATCTGAGGCCAGGAGTTCATGACCAGCCTGGCCAACATGGAGAAACCCGGTCTTTACTAAAAATACAAAAATTAGCTGGGTGTGGTGGCAGGCGCCTGTAATCCCAGCTACTTGGGAGGCTGAGGCAGGAGAATCACCTGAACCCAGGAGGTGGAGGTTACAGTGAGCCGAGATCGCGCCATTGCACTCCAGCCTGGGCTACAAGAGGGAAACTCCATCTCAAAACAAAACAAAACACAACACAACAACAACCCAACCAAACACACTGTGGAAAGAGTATCAATAAAAACCGAAAACTGGTAGAGCCTGGGAGTTCAAGGGACGGGAGGCAAAAAGAACTCAGGGTTTCAGGATTTCAAAGCAGCCTTTGACTTGTCCCTGCCAGTGGTAGCGCTGTTTTAATTGATCATTTTGACCTCTATGAGGCTAATGAAAGACTTGTGGCTTCAGGTTAGACCTGGATGATGGATACTCGACCAAGAGGCTTCAGGTTAGACCTGGATGATGGATACTTGACCAAGAGGCTCAGGTTAGACCTGGATGATGGATACTTGACCAAGAGGCTCAGGTTAGACCTGGATGATGGATACTTGACCAAGAGGCTCAGGTTAGACCTGGATGATGGATACTTGACCAAGAGGCTTCAGGTTAGACCTGGATGATGGATACTTGACCAAGATTGTTCCACTGCCTTGCATCCAAGAACGACATCATTAATCGACTGTGGCATATTTTACTCTGATTCTAGATTAGCCCTCAGAATCCCTCTTAGCAATTTTTTGCTAAGAGACTCTAGCCTCTTTTGTAAGAGGCTCTAGAGACTCTTACAACCAACAGTTGAATGAGGAGATGAGAGCTATTTGCCATTCCTGGTGTCCTTTACAGAGTACAGATTTGCATAACATCTGCATAAACTGCTTAAGAACTGCTTCTGTCATATAACATCTATAAACACTTGTGCTGTTGACTTGTAAGTTAAATTATACAAAAATAAAGCACTCTTGATTTTACTTGTGACTTTTCTTTTCATGTCATTACCTGTCAGGTATGTTTGTTCATGTATCTCTGTGATGCTCAGGAGCTCAGCGTTTTGCTGTTGGCAGCTTTTCCTTGCCTGGTGCCACATTAAAGCGGATTTGGAATTTATCTGGTAGGAAATGCTGGTCAGCGGGTCTTTATTCCATAAGCTTTCACTGCCCTCAACTGTGAAAGAAATCAGATGGAATTTGATGCATTATGCATGGAAAACACTTTCAGTGAATAGCATTATTTAAACCAGCCTAGGAGTATTTTTGCCTGAAGCACTTTCTTTCTTTCCTTTTTTTCCCCCTGCTTCTACTTCTTTTTCTTTTTCTATTTTTTGAGACAGAGTCTTGCTCTGTTATCCAGGCTGGAGGGCAGTGCTGTGATTTTGGCTCACTGTACCCTCCAACTCCTGGGGTTAAACAATCCTCCCACCTCAGTTTACCGAGTAGCTGGGACTCCAGGCATGCACCACCATACCTGGCTAATTTTTTAAATTTTTGCAGAAATGAGGTCTCGCAATGTTGCCCAGGCTAGTCTAAAACTCCAGTTCTCAAGCCATTCTCCTGCCTCGGCTTCCTAATGTGCTGGGATTACAAATGTGAGCTACCATGCTCGGACTGTTTTACTTGTTTTTAAGGTGGCTTTGAGATTTTCTTTACTCCTGAAATGAAGTAGGAGGTGGGGGATGAGGTTTCAAAGGATCAACTACATCCAGTCTCTTCCCCCTTCCTAAAGAAAGAAAGGCAGGCACCATCTCCCTTTCAGGATCAGTTGAGTTGGGAAGTGAGACAAATGGAAAGACAATAGACCTTGGATACTACAAAAGGTGGGAGGGTGAGGATTGAAAAATTATCTGTTGGGTACAATATTCACAGTTCAGGTGATGGGTACACTAAAAAACCAGACTTTGCCATGATGCAATATATGCATGCAAGACATCTGCACATATACCCCCTAAATATATAAAAATAAAAATAAAACCTTTTTTTTGTTTGTCTGTTTGTTTGTTTGAGACGGAGTCTCGCTCTGTCGACTAGGCTGGAGTGCAGTGGCGTGATCTCGGCTCACTGCAAGCTCTGCCTCCCGGGTTCATGCCATTCTCCTGCCTCAGCCTCCCCAGCAGCTAGGAATACAGGCGCCCGCCGCCACGCGTGGCTAATTTTTGTATTTTTAGTAGAGACAGGTTTCACCGTGTTAGCCAGGATGGTCTCGATCTCCTGACCTTGTGATCCACCCACCTCGGCCTCCCAAAGTGAATAAAACTTGTTTTAAAAGAACAGACACCAGCCCAAATTCCTTGATCTAGCAAAGTAAGGCAGGGAAAGCAAAGAAAATAAACGTACATCTTCTCGGCAGGTAGATATTTTGCCTTTGCCTGCACATTCTAGTTTGGTCTTTCTGGAAGCATAAGGTTGTCAGCAGGGAAGGTAACAGACTCCTGCAGACAGACTGGCCTGGACCTGCACCTGAGGTCCTATAGCTCACTGGAGACTTGACTTCAGATAAATTATTAACTTTCGGAGTCTCGTTTTCTCATTGCTAGAATATATTTAATACAGGTGGAGCTCTTAGCAATAGCAAACGTTGCTTGTAACTTTTTCATTCCACAGAGTAAAAAAATCACAAGCTGATTTCTTCCTTTGCTGTGTTATGATTCCTAATAAATTCCATAAACCTGATTGTACTCTATAAGCAGCCAATAATGTATAGATAAATATTACTGATAGTCTTTCACATATATGATGTTTGTGAAGCCAGTAAACAAATGAAAGGTTTTTGCATGCTTCGTATAGTGCATATTTCTTTTTTCTTTTTAATAATATAAAATTCTGCTTACAAGCCATGTGAAGTAATAATCTTTTCATTTATTTGTAAGGAGAAAAGGAAGTATTATATAACTTCTCTGAAAATGTTCTGAGAAATACTCAATTTGCTAAGAAATTAGGCAATTTTCCATAAGCACATAGCCTACACTCTTGTAAGTCTTAACTGTATCTAATTGCCCTTTATATCTGATGAGGAAGTGATCATAGACCTTTTTGTAATATGCAAACCACACACCATGATATGAAACTTGTGGTCCCATGACATATCGAAGAGGAAGAAAACATATCAAAATTTGATTCAGGCAATAGCATAGAAATTTTTAAGATGCTTTAACTACAAAATCATCATATGTTTACATAAAAATAAATTTGAATCAGTAATACTAAATTTATAATGATCTGAGCTCTTGTTAGTTTCATGTCTATGTCAGTGAGACCATTCAAATGAGATTAATTTGGGGTATATTTGAAGATAGAGATGTTTTAAACAACTCGTTTTAGACACGTGGAGGAAGGTTTTGTTTATAATATGGTAGAAAATGCCGCGCGCCCTGGCTCATAATTGCAATCCCAGCACTTTCGGAGTCTGAGGTGGGTGGATCTCGAGGTCAGGAGTTCCAGATCAGCCTGACCAACATGGTGAAACTCCGTCTCTACTAAAAATACAAAAAAAAAAAAAAAAAAAAAAAATTAGCCAGGTGTGGTACAAAAAAAATTAGCCAGGTGTGGCGGTACACACCTGTAATTCCAGCTACTCAGGAGGCTGAGGCAGGAGAATCGCTTGAACCCGGGAGGCAGAGGTTGCAGTGAGCCGAGATCATACCACTGTACTCCAGCCTGAGTGACAGAGCAAGACTCCGTCTACAAATATATATATATACACACACACATACACACACACACATACACAGAGAAAATATATATAGAGATATAGAAAATATATATAAATATATATATATAGAAAATGTGAGATATAAAAAAGGGTTTTATTGTTGTTGTTGTTGTTGTTGTTTAACCTAGGAATGGAGGCAAGTGACATAAATTACATAAGAAGGAAACGCAATTGGCTTTTCACTTAAAGAAAGTATATTTTAAACCAAGGGATTTAAACATATTTCTCAATGAATGTATAGGTTTGCTGATTGCATACCATCTCCCCAAGGAGTTCAAATTCCCACAGTGAACCAACACAACTGATGTTGGAAGCTAAAGTTGCTACAGAGAATTGAGAGAACCAAGACTTTTCCTTTTCCTGTTCTCATGATACTTGAAAATAATGTCTCCATGGAAGGAAAGCATTACAATAAATGATGCAACAGACAATGGAGAGCATCTATTAAGTGTTACTAGGTTAATAACTAGTTCCTCATCCTCCTGTATAAAACCTGCCAGTTTTAAAGCTGATCTAAAATAAAATGCTTGGCCAGGCGCGGTGGCTCACGCCTGTAATCCCAACACTTTGGTAGGCCGAGGTGGGTAGATCATTTGATGTCAGGAGTTCGAGACCAGCCTGGGCAACATGGTGAAACCCCATCTCTACTAAAAATACAAAAACTAGCCGGGCATGATGGTGGGTGCTTATAATCCCAGCTACTCAGGAGGCTGAGGCAAGAGAATCACTTGAGCCTGGGAGGCAGAGGTTGTGGTGAGCCAAGATCATGCCAATGCACTCCAGTCTGGGTGACAGAGTGAGACCCTGTCTCAAAAATAAATAAATAAATAAAATAAAAAACTCTTTTGAAAAGAACACAAAATGAAACAGATTGTAAGACTATAAAGCCCTTTAAGAAAGATATTAAATGTACAAAATGTGCTCTAAAATTTTAATGCATATTGAAATCAAACAATTTATTTTCTATGATTATTTTACATTTAACAGGAAAAAATATGTAATTTGACAGTGAAGGCATAAATACAAGTAATAAGACTAAAAATTATTCCACTGAACAAACTCAAGATATGTCTCCAACGTACATCCAAGGATTTCCAAGGTTGTGAGTTTTCTTTGTGATTAGTAACTTAGCATTTGTCCTCCACATTTCATTCATGAAATCACACGTTCATCTAACTCTTTTGTCAATTTCACTTATGTGGAGGATGCTATAGTTGGACCTGTGAAATAGAAACCCTTAAGAAACTACATGAAACAGATTAAGAAAATATCATTCTTATTAAGTAAAGGAGAAAGGCACTTTCAATCACTTGAAAACCAAGTATTGCTTTATCTTAGGAAAAAATTGCTCAATGTGTTTCGGACAAAAATATTTCAAATACAAATATTCGACATCTATAAACCTTCAATGGACATCAAATGTCTTTCTAAAGATTGACATTAGAGAGACAAATAGAACTACCTCAGTTAAGACCGAGAGAGCAGTGTTGCTATGAACAGAAAGCCTGTGGGCTTTTGTGAGTATTCATTCGGAATGGAGAGACTGCACTCTGAAGAAAATTACAATAGTATACAGGTATCAGAAATTAAATTTACTTTTAATGGGATAATTAGGGATTATAAATCCAGAGAGACAAATAAGGACAATTCTTAGAATTCTGGCTTTCATTTGGCAAACTCAGATATTTTTGTAAGTCGTTCTGTTTTGCAATAATGCTTGAAATAGTGTGATTACGTGTGGGGTTGTGGTCTGGAAAGGTGAGTTGTGATTCTATTGTGACTCAGGCAGTGTCATAATCATTCCAGACCATATCGAATGCTCTTTGCTCTGCCCAGTCCCTTTGCAGGGCAGCAGGAGAAAGAGTTCTGGATGATACCAGGAAACAAGAGCTGCTCTGATCTGGTCTAAAGTAGCAGGTGAGAGGTTGGGGGTAAGAAGTTTGGGAAGGGTGGAGCCAGTGTCAGGAAGAGGGTGTCTGGTGATGGCGAACGTGAAGCACAGAGGAATGCTTCCTTTTCCTCTTTTCTCAGCCCCAGCTCTGCCTCGCAACATGATGCCCTTCTCCACCCCACCTAAAATTGGCTTCACTATTTGCTTACAGATTTTTCAGCGTGGAAGAACACCAAGAATTCATCTGCTCTGGTGCTTTCCCACCAAGATAATGCAATACTACTTATTTTGCATCCTTGCAATTAAACTTGAATTTTCATTTTAAGAAACCTTGAAGCATATAAATTACCCATTTCCATTGATTTCTAGCTGTGTGAAACTAAATGGCACTCTTCTTAATTTAAACGTAAGAAGAGTATCATGACTACCATTTTCACTGTGAAGAACGCTTTTGACGACATTGACACAAAATTCAGGACCTTCATGTCTTTCTCCATCAAACCACATGCTTGTGGCTTCCTTTGAATTCTGTTTTTGATCTACGGTTTCATAAAGGTAAGGCATTTCAGAGATGAGGGAATAATAGCATGCCTACCTACCTCCAGTGTTAAGTATATATTATATTGTGTACAGGATAATTTTCACTGAGTAACTGATAGTTGGCAAAAATACAGAGGTCATGGCCAGGCGCGGTGGCTCACGCCTGTAATCCCAGCACTTTGGGAGGCCGAGGCAGGCAGATCACGAGGTCAGGAGATCGAGACCATCCTGGCTAACACGGTGAAACCCTGTCTCTACTAAAAATACAAAAAATTAGCCGGGCATGGCGGTGGGCCCCTGTAGTCCCAGCTACTCGGGAGGCTGAGGCAGGAGAATGACGTGAACCCGGGAGGCAGAGCTTGCAGTGAGCTGAGATCGCACCACTGCACTCCAGCCTGGGCGACAGAGCGAGACTCCGTCTCAATAAATAAATAAATAAAGAGGTCACTTGATAGAGGGAATGTTGGGACCATGGGGGTGCAGTCTAGTCCTCATAGCATGATCTCAGGGAATGCTGAGATAGTAGGGGTGAGTCTAGTCTTGCTGGCAAAATCAAAATACACATACAAAGACTACAGTAGAAAGTCCAACATCTGTGTTCTAGTCCTCAGCCAATATAGATCATTTTCTCCATTGAAAAATGGAAATAATGACATCTGTAAAAGGCTGTAGTAGGTACAATGAGGTTGCAAACGTGAAATAACTTTGGGGGAAAATGCTCTAGATAAATTCAAGGTCTTTCACTACATTCTTAGACTAAATGTACCCAACTTTTCTTGGTGATAAACAGTACTTACATTTCAATGGACAATATCCAAATAGCTTGTCTGTGTCATAGTCAGTAGTGGTTCCACACCAGAGCCATCCGTCTGACCGCCCAGCACTCGTGCAATCTGCATACCACTTGTTTTCAAACTTGAATGGGAATGCACAGGTTGCTCCATTGGCGTTGCCCAGTAGTGTATACATGGCTGGAAAAACACATTGACTTGAACTTGGAATGTGAGTGATATTTCTGAACATTGACTTTCCAATCAGAAGCCTACTGAAGGAATTGGTCTTACTCTTCTGATCACACTTGGTGCACCCACACAGGGATGTTTGTTGTTGTTGTTCTTATTTTTTTTTCCTCCTCCTTCTACTCTAGTCTTTTGCTGGGTACATAGAGCAGTCTGTACTTAGCAAATAACTCTTAGTGCCACTTCATTTCCACTGTGTTTTGGAACATTTTCAAATGAGACTAATTTGTTAAGTTATACCTTTTGAAAATGTTCCAATGGTACAATTCAAAGTGGTACCAATAACAGTGGAAAATGAAGTGGTACTAGTTAAAGTGGTAATAATAATTCATAGTACCACTTCATTTTCTACTATCTTTTCCGTCTTCCTCTATTGACACCAGCTTTAACTTCTGAATTTCCTCTGAAACAGTTCTCTATCTTGATTAGAATCATTAAGCTTTGGAATCTCTAGATAAAAAATAACTCCTGAAATCAAGCAATCCTCTCTCCTTAGCCTCCCAAGGTGCTGGGATTACAGGGACGAGCCACCACGCCTGCCAGCTTTATTAACTAACTGTATTTAATAATTACTGAGCCATTCTATACAACCAACACTGATGAGGCCAAAAGAATCCCAACTACCTCACTGACACATCATGTAACTGCCGTCAATTTACTCTTCTTACAGTCTGAACTTCCAAACAACCATCAAATCCATCTAAGTATACAATTCTGGTTCCATTCTTCTAAAATAATTCCTATTTTCAAAAAGTTCCACCATTCCACCCCCTCCCCCATGTTCTCATCAGAGATAAAGAGACCCTACAATACATCCTCTCAACACTGTCTTCAATGTGTGTTCCCAATCTCATGGTCACACTGAGGAGCTAGAACTGAGAGACGGGATCATCTTAAGTGCTGGGAGATCTTTGGAGAGTTTGCAAAATGTAGTCAATGGACCCTATGCTGCAGAATCACCCAGGTCTTCATAGAAATCATTGAATAGATTCCTGGGCTTTTTCCCAATATACATATTAAGAATCTAGTAGAACGGGGAGCTTAGGATCTGTAGTTTTAACTAACTCTCCAATTGATTCTTAAGCATATTAAAGTTTGAGAACTATCAGCCCAAACCCTATGCATATTTGTCTCAAAACCAGTGGGGAAACAGAAACGGTAGGGGGTGAGGGAAGTATATTATATTTTAAAATAAAATAAAAATCCAATTTCTTAGCACCAATCTTCCTCAAGTTCAACTCCTCAATTAGCACAATTGACCCATCTGTGGAATTTGACTCGGTCAAGTTTAATTCACCCTTCTCCTTCCTTGTAATTTTCTATTGAGTTTTTCCTGAAAGGTTCTTTTGTGTTCACTTAGCTTGCCTCTCATATCACTTCTAAAGCTATGTTTGAAAAATGCTTCAAAATAACTTCTTTCTGAGCCCTTCTCTCACCCTACTTCAATTCCTACTCTCCCCTGTTCTGCATGTAAATAGAAAATAGAAAGCTCACAAATTATTACAAAGAACTAAATTGCTCTGCTCAGTCTTAGCTGAGATAAGCTAGGTTCAACCAATCTTAGTAGCCCAGTAACATAGCAATTTTGGAAACAGGTTATCTCTTGCCCCCAAAAGTAGGCTCTTTCTCTGACCTTGAGGTTGTTCTAGATAACATTTCAAAATAACCAAGTATCCAAACCTAAAATGTGATTATAACATCATCTGACTAAAGAGACCAGCCTTTGTAACAAGGCTGCAAGTTGTTTTGTATTTTTGTTTTATTTTCTGTGCAGCCACCAGATAATGAAATTTGGTCAATATAAGAAAGAACTAAATACTCTGATTTTATTTAACCTTCAAGAGGTCAAGAAACCAACTACATATAAGAGGATTCCTCCCACCACATTGGTGGTATCACCTTCTCTGATGGCTAACTAAATAGACTGCATATTAATTTACAAGCTAATCCTTCACATTTTATAATCGTCTAATTTTTACAGTCTCTAAATACCCATAACCTGACAAAACAAATCAGAAACATTTAGAACCCCATGTTGTCAAGGGATCTGCCAAGATTTCATCTTAGGCAATCTGAATTAGGAAAGAATGTTCTATGGATCATTTTTCCAGGGATAACTGAAATCAAAGGAAAAGAAATATTTGGCAAAAATTCATTTATCACTACAACTTTATAATGTTAACCAGGAGGCTTTGGGTCAAAGACTACAAGGAAAAAGATTTTCTGAAAAATGTAGCCCATAGTTAAAAGAATAAAACCTCAGAGAAAGTTAAAAGAATGCTTTCCCATTAATTAAAAATAGCTGAAGTATCATTCGGGACTTTTTACCACATTTATTCACCATCATGTCTTCAAAAGAGTTCTACAGAATAGTTGAAAACACAAAGATGCTGATCAATTGATATTTCTAGTACACACCAAACAAGAACATGATTATTTTCTTGAATTAGGTTCCAACTAAAAAGATGAGAAAATTTTGACACGAAGGTAAACATTCTAAGCATCTTACCTTCATAACCTCTAGAGCATAGATTGTCTGTGGTTCCATAGATCTTCCACCTGCTCCATAAACCCGATCCCTTGTAGAGCATAACATTCTTTTCCTGTCTATTGCCATAGTTAAAAAACAAGTCTTCTCCTTTAATCCCCAAAAGTGTGTCATTTTTGCACTCCCATTTCTGAAATTCACTTTTTGAGTCACAGGCATAGAGAGTGATAGCAACCCAGTCAGTTTTTGATGGCACTCCCAGGCATAATTTAAATGCAACACTCATAATCTGAGATTCGGACACCCATCGGAATTTCTGTGATTCAGCATCCTGGTTGCAAGCCGCGGTTTGGACGGCACTGGGACTTACTGCTTCCACACAGCGCTTGTGATCTTCATTATAGATTAAAAATTGCCTGGTGTCTGTTTAAAAAGAAAGAAGCAGGAAAAGAAGAAGAAAGCAAGCATGGGTAAGTGGATTCGTGTAACAAGGACAATATTTTAGGTCGAAAGTTTCCAACTCTTCCATTTCCCTAAAGTCTTAAGATTGCAGGAAAAGAGGTACTGATGATTATACCTGGGGCCAGCTCTCTTTAAGGATCCCTGAAGCTGGAGGCAGAACCTGGACTGAGGACCTGCCAAGGTGCCAGCACTCAGCTGGATGTCCTCAAAATGTCCTAGTTCACTATGAAGAGTCTCCTGAAAAGGCCCACCTTACATGCCCAAGGATTGTCCAGGAATGGAACACACAAGGGAGATAACAGAAAGGAATAATATCAATGGGGAAAAGAAAATTTAGGTAAAATGAATACAATAAACTGTAAAATTAAATGCATGTCTGTCCTAGAAAAGATGTGTGTTTGCTTGTTGTTTTTAAAGGACAAGGTCTCGCTCTGTTGCTCAGGCTGGAGTTCAGTGGTGCAATCATGGCTCACTGTAGCTTCCAACTTCTGGGCTCAAGTGATCCTCCTGCCTCAACCTCCCAAGTAGCTGGGACTACAGGCTCACACCACCATAATCAACTGATTTTTTAATTTTTGTAGAGATGGAGTCTCACTGTGTTGCCCAGGCTGGTCTCCAACTCCTGGCTTCAAGCAGTCCTCCGACTTCAGCCTCTCAAAGTGCTAGGATTACAAGTGGGATCTACCTCGTCCGGACTAGAATAGGATTTTGAAGTATTACACATCTCAACACATTTTGGTATTCTTTGTTAATAATTTAATAGTGAAGTTTGCAATAAAGGACAAATAAACGTAAATTTTATATCATTGGAGATAATATTTTTACGAGAATAACTTTAAAAATAACATTTTGTATATTCATAATTTGGAACTGGTGATTTAAGTAAATATGTAACGATGGCTTATACTTAACAGCACATAGCTGCTAACTGGCAGAACGGAACTTCCTCTTGCAAAAGAGGAAAAAAGGATCTGGTAAGCATTTTTTTTTCCTTTAATTAAATCAAAATTGAATTCATGTAAAGGTTTCTCTTTTTTCTTTATTGTTAAGGAATATAGAAATGAAAGTAACTGAGTGCTTTACTTTTGTGACATAAACATCCAGAAATTAAACACATCTTGTGACATTTTCCTAAATTCCATGTACTCACCTTGTTCTTTCAAAATGAGCTGGTAGTAGTGCAGATGTTTGAGGTTCTGACTAAATGAGCTCATTATTTTTAATTAAATAACTCCAGCAAAACTAAAAGAAGTTAGAACCACACCACTAGCAGAGTCCTTCAGTGTTTCCAGAGCATTTTTGCAAGGCGTATTCTGTTTCCTGTTCCGAACGCCGCAGGGAAGTTAGCACCCCTTACACTCTGAGATCAGTGCTAGACCCATAAACTTAACGCTTATAATAAATTCTTGCCTCAAAAGATTTTCTCCTGACACGCTTCTCTATATGCTCTTGTCCACACTAGTTCCAGACCTCCTACCTCTATCCTACCTTGAAATGATCATCTTTAAAAAAAAAAAAAAGAAACCTTTATAGCAACACCCAGTCTGGTGCTTGATCAAATATCTGGGTGCCAAGACCCAGCCGTGTTGACACATAAAATTAACTACTGCAGTGTATTTTTGGGTACAGTCGATAGACTTCACTATTGTTTTAGAATGCAAAAACAAGCTTTTAGCTTATGGATCTTGGGGGATGGTGGTGCCAAGAATGAGAGAAGTCTGGATGTTACACATTAAATGCTGTCTTACTTAGAGTGAGTAAGACCTACTCTCACTGCCTCTATGCTACCTGGGTTCCTAGTTCTCTGCAACTTCAAACCTCTGCCTGGGCTCCTCTGCTGGGTTACTCATTCATGCTGTTTTGATTTCTTGGAATCGGAACTCAATAAAGCCTGGATCCAGACACCTGCCTCTGCTGGCTTCTCTGCAGTTGACATCTGCCCACTGAACATGCAATACCTGTCCCAGTCTCCTTCCATCTAGCTGAGCTTCCTTCCACACCTGATCTCATTTTGTAACTGCTCGTGACCTAGTGGAGCAAAATGAGTAATTTTTTACCTTGGCAATAAAATGAGAATGTTGATAATATAGGGCTTTGCTCACCATGAAACACAGGAAATAGGAAAATGAAAATGGTTCTTTAAAAAACAGTGACTATGATCATTTACTTTATGCAAAGGTAAATTATCTTGTCAAATCTCAAAATGTAACAAACTCTGAAACTTTTGCCATAGATATCTGCAAACTCCACTATACTAGCCTCTAAATTTAATGTAATTTGTTTGTGTTATTCCACCTACTGTTTTGTTTTTTTTTTAACCTGGACTTATCTTCCACTTTTCAGATAGCTTTGCTTAGTAATACCTCATTGTTAATAATAGTAAATATATCTTCCACCTTATACTTTGGCCATTTTCATTGCATTTTCAAACAACAGTCTTGTTAACTGGTCAAATTCAGTCAATTAACCAGTTGGTAACCAGTCTTTGAAGAGAAGACATTCAAAAATCTTTATGCATGAATAGTGTTCCCTCTTCAGATGTTTTTACACTTATTTGACTTTTGTATGTTTAATTTTTATCTGCAGTCCATCTTAATTTCACTCTAAGACAGACAGCATTTAATGAGTAACATCCAAACTTCTCTTTCTCATTCTTGGCACCACCATCCCCTGAGATCTGTAAGCTAAAAACCTAGGAGTCTGCCTGGATTTTTAGCTTGTTTTTGCATTCTAAGACAATAGTGAAATCTACTAGCTCTACCCAAAAATACACTGCGGTGGTTAATTGTATTTGTGTCAACATGGCTGGGTCTTGGCACCCAGATATTTGATCAAGCAGCAGACTGGATGTTGCTATAAAGGTATTATTTAGAGCCGAGATGATCATTTCAATCAGCCAACTTTAAGTAAAGCAGCTCACCCTCCTCAGTGTGGGTGGACCTCATCAAATCAGGTGAGGGTCTTAAGAGAAAACAAACTGAGGAAAAAGAAGAAGGGGAAATTCCCCAAAGAACCTTGGCAAAGAACAAATTATGCCTCTAGACTGCTTTATTTCTGTTTTTGTTTGTTCATTTGTTTTTGAGACAGGATCTTGCTCTGTCACCCAAGCTAGAGTGCAGTAGTGCAATCACAGCTCACTGCAGCCTTAAATTCCTGGGCTCAAGCGATCCTCCCACTTCAGCCTCCCGAGTAGCTGGGACTACAGACCTGTGCCACCACACCTAGTTAATATTTTTTATTTTTACTGGAGACAGTGGTGTCACTTTGTTATCTAGGTTGGTCTTGAACTCCTGGGCACAAGTGATCCTCCTGACTCAACCTCCCAAAGTGCTGAGATTACAGGCCACCTCGCCCAGCTCTAGACTGCTTCAGTCTCAAACTGCAATATCAACTTTCTCCTGAGTTTCCCGCATACTCCTCCACCCCTGCAGGTTTTGGACTTGCCAGCTTCCGCAATTGTGTGAACCAATTCCTTAAATAATTCTCTCTCTCCCCCTCTCTCCACCTTCTTTTCTTCCCTTTCTGTGTGTACACACACACACACACACACACACACACACACACCTCTGACTAATACACATACCTTAATTCATTCTCTTTGCTCCAACTCCATTTCCATCACCCCAGGCCAAGCCACCATGGTCTGGCTCTAGTCTTCCTCTCTTAAAAATGGAATCATCAAAAAAGATAATACCTGATCACCCAGTTTTTTGGGAGGAGCGGGTCTGACTTGTCACCTAATGCCAAATTGCAAAACCTACCTAATATAATAGGTGGCCTTCACTGAGCTACCTAAGAGAGTGAGATTTCTTTCTGTTTTTCCCATCTCTCTCTCTCTTTTTTTTTTTTTTGAGATGGAGTCTCGCACTGTCGCCCAGGCTGGAGTGCAGTGACGCGATCTCAGCTCACTGCAAGCTCTGCCTCCCGGGTTCACGCCATTCTCCTGCCTCAGCCTCCTGAGTAGCTGGGACTACAGGCGCCCACCACCACGCCCGGGTAATTTTTTTGTATTCTTAGTAGAGATGGGGTTTCACCATGTTAGCCAGGATGGTCTCGATCTCCTGACCTCGTGATCCACCCACCTCGGCCTCCCAAATTGCTGGGATTACAGGCATGCACCTGGCTTCCCATCTCTTTTGCAGATTGCCTGTGATGCACACCACATTCTGGTTGAATGCTCACTCAATAATAAAATTCTTTTCTTTCTCATCTACCTTTATAGAGAGGTTTTCTGGGTGGGAAGGAGATTAGGTTTCTAACTACAAGTCCTCAACAACTTAAACCCTGTAAAAGGGAACCACTGTACCCAGGAAAAATACATCCAGCCCCTATATCATTGTTTATTAGAAAGGGCACAGTGACCCATCTGCCCTCACCACCAACTACACCACCTTTCAGCTCCTCAAACCCTCCAGGCTCACTTCCACACTGGTGACTTCATGTTTTGAGTTCCCTCTTCTTGGGATGCTCACTAAGACCATAGCTTAAGTGTCAACTTTTCTTTTCTTTCTTTGAGACAGACCCTTGCTCTGTCACCCACGCTGGAGTACAGTGGCGCCATCTTGGCTCACTGCAACCTCAGCCTCCTGATTTCAAACGATTCTCCTGCCTCAGCCCTCCGAGTAGCTGGGATTACAGGTGCATGTCACCACATCCAGCTAATTTCTGTATTTTTAGTAGAGGTGGGGTTTCACCATGTTGGCCAGGCTAGTCTCGAACTCCTGACCTCAAGTGATCCGCCCACCTTGGCCTTCCAAAGTGTTGGGATTACTGGCGTAAGCCACTGCGCCTGGCCAAGTGTCAACATCTTAGAAGGCTGATCATCCTAACTCATTCTATTCTTTTATTTACCATACAATATCCATAACCATCTTAAAATAAATTCTTCAATTTGTTTACTAATGTTCTGTCCGTGGCACAAATTAGATGGGTCAGAAAACGAATGCCCTGTAGGAGGAGGCCTTCATCAGAGGCCAAGGAGAACTGCTGAAGGCTCCAAATCTCTTGCACCTTGGGTGGGATGAGTCCGAGGCACCCAATCGCCCAGTCCCCTACTGGAATATAAATTTCACAACAAGGGTGACTTCAGCTTTCTGATTTAGTGCCGCAGTCTCTCTTTGGGGAGCATAAATAATCTCTCAACAAATAATTAGTTGAATGAATGAAAGAATATTTATTAAAGCGGAAGCATCTTGACTAGTAATCCAGATAAATTATTTATCTAATGATAGATTAATGATTACAGGTGTATTGAATATTCGTTTTTCCCCTGAAAGCTTATTTTTACTGAAGAGCAATTTAGAAATGTGTATACTTACGAAAAGAGTACTTGGAAATGAAAAGGTTCTATTTCAATACACACTTATCTATTCTTGTTTCCTTTATTTATCTTTTGCCATTAGGAAGCAGTGTAAGTTTGATATTGCCTTTGCCAGACAATACAAGGAAATGTAAAATTATTGCTCTATGGTGATACATTCATCGTGCATTATTCTTCTCCCCAAATAACCAGCATGTCATTTTGCTTTTATCATCATCTCTGCAACACGTCTGACTTAAAATGTCATACTTCTTCCTCTGAAGGCGTATTCAAGACGTTGGCCAAAAGGCAGCTTGTGGCATTTTTACCAATATTAACCACACTAACATTTATATACATCCTATTTTTGTCCATGCTGATTCTGTTTTTGTAATAGAAATAAGGCAAAGATGAATGGATGGGCACAATGGTTGCTGTTTTCATTTCTCTGCAATCTCATTTGTAGGATCTAATATGTGAGTTTCTTTTTTTAATACTTACATATCAGAAATTTATTTCCAGAATTGCAGTGATTCTCCCACCATCCTAACTTGATCTTACTAATCTCATATTTATTTTTCAACAAATATTTGACAAACATCGACCACATGCTACATGCTATGCTAATGACAAACAAAAGAGATAAGTTTCCTGCCACACTGAGTACACTCTCTGCTGTGGTTAACTCAAGGGCAAAAATATCAAGGGTCAAAATACATTTAGTGAAGAAGCGATAAGTTTCAACCCAATGTCTCAGGTTAAAAATGATTAAAGACTAAACATCCAGTAACATAGGTGTGGATTTCTTTTTTTTTTTTTTTTTTTTTTTTGAGACAGAGTCTTGCTCTGTTGCCCAGGCTGGAGTGCAGTGGCGTGACCTCGGCCCACTGCAACCTCCGCCTCCCAGGTTCAAGCAATTCTTATGCCTCAACCTCCTGAGTAGCTGGGACTACAGGCATGTGCCCCCACACCCGGCTAATTTTTGTATTTCTAGTAGAGGTGGGGTTTCACCATGTTAGCCAGGCTGGTCTCAAACTCCTAATCTCAAGTGATCCACCTGCCTCGGCCTCCCAAAGTGCTGGGATTACAGGCGTGAGCCACCGCGCCTGGCCTGGATTTCTTTTAAGCATTTTAAAAATTATTCCACAACATAGAGCAAGTCCTTAAATTTCCAAGCCTGCTAGCAAAGAAAATTAGCTTATTAAAGGTGATTGTTCAGGGAGATAAGTATGATATGCTACATTTTCTTATACATTTTTAGATTTTCCTATCAGTAAATAAAATGCTAACATTAAAACGCAAAAGAAAGTAACTTCTGGAAGACAGAGAAGCCAGATAAGAGGAAAAGCAGCAAGTAGCTGTAGCAGATGCCACCAGATTTATACTATTTCTCCTTGGCCTTCACTGATTAGGTGCACGCAGGCCCCACTCCCAAATGCCAGCACCATGTCTTTTGGCCTGGGGGCTTTTTCTGGTTATCAGAACCCTCTAGGCTCAAACATGGCACAAATTAGATGGGTCAGAAAATGAATGCCCTGTAGGAGGAGGCCTTCATCAGATGCCAAGGAGAACTACTGAAGGTTCTAAATCTCTTATACCTTGGACGGGATGAGTCCGAGGCACCCATTCACCCAGAGCTCCTACGCTCCATCACCCACAGCAGTCACTGGGTGTCCACACACCTTCCCTTTCTGTCTCACTTCCCCATTCCCCTGCCAGTGTTTCCTGGGCTCACTTCCCAAATAAACTAACTTGCCCTCAAACCAAAGTGCAACTGTCTGAGGACAGCTTCTTGGGGAGCCCAAACTAAGAAATATGCTCACCAGCCTCAGTTAAATAAATGTACCTATGTTTTCCCCAAAGAACCCAAATTAAGTGAAAAACAAATATTTACCCTGCACCTAGTACATTCAAGAAGCTATGCCAGGTGCTGGGGGCTGATGGGAGGGTGTTAGTCAGAGTCTTAGGCTTAGAAATGTTGAACAGGAGGCCAAGGCAGGTGGATCACCTGAGGTCAGGAGTTCGAGATCAGCCTGGAGAATGTGGCGGAACCCCGTCTCTACTAAAAATACAAAAATTAGCCGATGTGGTGGCGCATGCCTGTAATTCCAGCTATGGGAGGCTAAGGCAGGAGAATCTCTTGAACCCACAAGGCGGAGGTTGCAGTGAGCCAAGATCGTGCCACTGCATTCCAGCCTGGGCGACAGAGTGAGACACGTCTCAAAGAAAAAAAAAAAGAAAAGAAAAGAAATGTTGAACAAAAGAAAAAAAATGGAGAGTTACTTCATTTGTCACTTTGATCATTCAGACCCAAAATATTCAGGGAAACTACTGATTTAGGTCATTGCAATTGGTCTTTTGGAAAAGTACAGAATATGAACCCAGTATGGGTCTGAACACAAGGACAAAACAGAGGCCAAGAAACTCTTCCAACTTCCCTCCTACTACCTTAAAGATATGAATATCTACACCTTCCTGGGGCCATTCACTCCCACGTCAGTAGAAGAGGCTTCCTTCCTCCTGCCCACCGCTCTACCTGTGTCCTGGATCCTGAATCTCCTACCTCTCCACAGCTAGTTTCTCCTCTCACTCCTATTTCTTCAGTCTGAATGCCAGCCTCCCCAGATCCCCCTTAAGATAAATAAATAAAACCCTTTACTAGGTAAGAAGCTGACACTACACTGCTCTTTCTTCTTCCATGCATAGCACCACTGATTAATTAGTTCACCGTAGGTATGTATCAAGCTAATCTGATCATGACATAATCAGAGCTCTAGGGTTTGGCTCCCAGGTAACAGACTCCACTGCTCGCTGGCTGTGTGACCTTGGCCAAGTTCAACATTACTCTGTGCTTCCACTTCCCCATCTGTAAAATAAAGGGGGAAATAGCAGGACCTCCTCATCGTCGTGAGAATGAAATTAGATCATCTAAATAAAGGGCTTAGAAGAGTCCCTGACACAGGAATTGCTTAATACATGTTCATTATTATTATTGTTAACTTGGCAAACTCAATCGTACAGTGTGAAATGTTTCAGAATAGGATGAAATGAAAGAGCAGAGAACTGTTGCAGCAGTCTAGAAAGAGGGACCGGCCCGGCGTAGGGGTTCACGCCTGTAATCCCAGCATTTTGGGAGGGCAAGGCAGGAGGGATCAACTGAGGTCAGGAGTTTGAGATCAGCCTGGCCAGCATGTACTAAAAATACAAAAATCAGCCAGGCATGATGGCGCACGCCTGTAATCCCAGCTACTCGGGAGACTGAGGCAGAAGAATCACTTGAACCCGGGAAGCGGAGGTTGCAGTGAGCCAAGATGGCGCCACTGCACTCCAGCCTGGGTGACAGAGTGAGACTCTGTCTCAAAAAAAAAAAGAGGGACGGAACGACAGAGAACACGGAACCACGGGGTTTCCAGCCTCAGGGGGCTAGGGGCGTGGCTAGGAGGGTTATGTTCTTTGGGGCTGATAGACTTGCAATCAAATCCTGGTTCCACCATTTTTTAGCTGTGTTGCCTTAGTGCTATTAGCCGTTCTAGCCTCTACTTCCTCGTCTGTAAAATGGGGATAATAATGCTGTCTGGTAAAGCTACCGTGAACTTCTAAATGAGATCATTTATGTAAAGCATCCAGCATATCATTTGTATATAATACACACTTGATAAATATTAATTCCCTCCTTTCCCCCTCTTGAAGTGAAAAGTCTAGAAAAATTGATACAGATAAAGGGATCAAAATCCTTCTTTTAACATAGTGTTATTTGAACCACATTATATCCTTCGTGATCAACACACTCCAGGTAGTAAATATCTCCTTCTTAGCCTCAGAGTCTGAAGATCATAATGAAGAGTTAGCTCTGTTCCTTACTGACTACCTGACTTCTGCAAGCCACTGAATCTTCAGAGCTTCAGCTTTCTTACCTAGGGAAGAGTACACAGTGACATCTTCCCATCCGCTTTATGGAAGCTATGGGCCCCTGAAGTCTAAGTTTCTACCACAATTATTCACGTGCAATATTTGTAGATTAAACCAAAAGTTGCATAACTGTCAAAACCTAAGGTTGAGCACGGTGGCTCATGCCTGTAATCCCAGCACTTTGGGAGGACAAGGTGAGCAAATCACTTGAGCCTAGGAGTTTGAGACCAGCCTGGACAACATGGCAAAACCCCATCTCTACAAAAAAACGCAAAAATTAGCCAGGCACGGTGGCATGCACCTGTGGTGCCAGCTACTTAGGAGACTGAGGTGGGAGAATCACTTGAGTCCAGCAGGTCAAGGCTGCAGTGAGCCATGATCATGCCACTGTACGCCAGCCTGGGTGACAGAGTAAGAGCCTGTCTAAAAAAAAAAAAAAAAAAAAAAAAGCATATATATATGTGTGTGTGTGTGTGTGTATGTGTGTGTGTGTGTATATATATGTGTGTGTGTGTGTGTATGTGTGTGTGTATATGTATATATTCCAAAGCATAAAAGTTAGCTCAGCCTTCTAGATACAAACACTGAGAAAGATGGAGACCACATTTAAAAAGGAGAAAGGCGCTTGTATTTTTCTCCCACTTAATTCAGTTTTGTGAAAAAATACATTGGAATCAAAGTTTTCAAGAGTGATTGCGAAAAACCACTACTGTGATAATTACATAATAATTATCTTTCTTAGCATTTCATTGAGGGAAATGAAATAGAGGAGTATCAGGATTATACCATTAGTGTGATGTCAATGTCAGAACCAGTTGGATCCCTTCCAGTCAAATGCGAGCTCCACAAATGGCAACAGGAATAACCTAATTTGCCCTTACCTGATCTAACAGCGCAGCAAGAAATCTAAGGGGAGGTGGAAAAGTACAAGCTGTTGAGCAAAGTCCTGGATCTGTGTCTCCCTGCTAAACAGTCACCTTCTGGACATTTTACCTCCCTGAGCCTGGTGCTTCATCGATAAAATGATGTCAAAATGCATTACCTCCAACTTCCTTCTTGCTTTAATGCTCCATGATTCTAAGGCTTCTCTGTCCACCAAGTCTCTCATTTTCATTTTTTGAAGATGTTCTAGTCTTTTCGTGATACTGCCTGACCCACTGTTTGAGTGCCTTCCCAGAGCTTAGAAAGCCTCCATGTTGCCCAGGGACTGATGGCAGCAGCTAGTAAGAGCCTACTGTTGGCCGGGCACGGTGGCTCATGCCTGTAATCTCAGCACTTTGGAAAGCCAAGGTGGGCAGATCATGAGGTCAGGAGTGCAAGACCAGCCTGGCCAACTTGGTGAAACCCTGTCTCTACTAAAAATACAAAAAAATAGCCAGGCGTGGTGGTGGGTGCCTGTAATCCCAGCTATTCGGAAGGCTGAGGCAGCCGAGTTGCTTGAACCCAGGAGGCAGAGGTTGCAGTGAGCCAAGATCACACCATTGCACTCCAGGCTGGGTGACAGAGAGAGACTCCATCTCAAAACAAACAAACAAACAAACAAACAAAAGAGCCTATTGTTGGCATCTCTTCCCAACTCTGTCCCCACTGGCATCAAGTCAGTAGTTTGCAATCAACCATGGTGGGAATATTTACAGCATGGACATCAGTAAACAGCATAAATCAAATCAGTGCTTCCTTTCTTTTCCTTCTTGGAACCAGTAGTTACAGTAGTTAAGTTTGCCAATACACCACTACCCGTGAGCCAAACCCTCCCATTTCCAAGTTAAACTCCTTTGCTGTGTTCTCACCTCTGTGTCCCACCAGCTCTCATGGTACATCTACCGTGATTATAACCCAACTGAGCTCAAAACCTTGCTGCTGAGTGATAAAAAGATAGCATGGCAAGAACAACAGTAGGAAAGGTGAGCGTCTAGCCCTGATAACCTCTAGCCTCCTGTACCCCTCCAGATAGAACCAGCCCATCCGTTGGCAGCAGCCCACAGAGACTTATGGTGCTAATGCTGTGGGATGCTCTCCTGAAGGTGGAAGGAAGGATTGTGGATTGAAAAGAAATAAACTGATTGTAAGTAGGGAGACCTTCCCATGGGTTTTCCTGGTGGGCAGAAGTCAGGGGAGAGGTCTTGAGACTTCACATAGCTTTAACCTGCTGCTAAGTAAGCAGGTGCTCTGCCTTTACACAAATTCCTCCAATCACATGCTTCTGGGGCCAAGAAAAGATAAAATAAAAGTTACAGGCTGGGTGTAGTGGCTCACATCTATCATCCTGCACTATGGGAGGCCAAAGTGGGAGGATCGCCAGAGCCCAGAAGTTTGAGATCGGACTGAGCAAGTTAGTGAGACCCTGTCTCTACTAGAGTCCCAGCTACTGCGGAGTTGGGAGCGGGCCAAGGCGGGAGGATTGCATGAGCCCAGATGTCAAGGCTGCAGTGAGCCGTGATCGCACCACCGCACTCCAGCCTGGGAGACAGAGTGAAACCCGTCTCAAAAAACAAAACAACACAAATTACAGGCTTTCAAGTAACGGGCTCCCTTGAATCTTTTGTTTGTTTATTCTCCAAGTAAACAGATCTTCAGCATCCCCCCTCTCTCCCCAATATCTGTGCCTATGAAAAGGAAGACATTAGTCAGAAGAGGGCATCCTGCTGTCAGGAAGAGGGAAACACTCCTGAGCAAACCCAGAAACGCTATCGCTCAGAAGCATTATCGAGTCAGTTTAAAGAAAATTAGGCACTGTGTCTGTGCTGCCCAATATGATAGCCAGCCACCTCGTGTGACCACTGTACACATAAAATGACACTACTGTGAATTGAGACGTGCTATAAGTATACAATACTCACCAGATTGTGAAGAGTTAGTTTTAAGAAATGAATGGGAAAATATCCCAAATCAATTAAATGTTGAGTGGTAATATTTCTGAGTTACTGGGTGGAATAAAATACATTAATAAAATCAGGGCCGGGCGCTGTGGCTCACGCCTATAATCCCAGCCCTTTGGGAGGCCGAGGAGGGCAGATCATTTGAGGTCAGGAGTTTGAGGCCAGTCTGGCCAACATGGCGAAATGTCATCTCTACTAAAAATACAAAAATCAGCTGGGTATGGTGGTCTGCGCCTGTAATCCCAGCTACTTGAGAGGCTGAGGCATGAGAATCGCTTGAACCCGGGAGGTGGAGGTTGCAGTGAGCCAAGATCATGCCACTGCACTCCAGCCTGGGCAACAAAATGAGAGTCTATCTCAAAAATAAAAATAAAATTAATTTCATCTATCGTTTCTATTTGGTCTTTTTTTGTACTTCTTTTCTGCCACTGATTTTAATAGCTAACACTTACAAGGCGTTTACTATGGGTCACACTCTGTTCTAAACATTTAACATATTGTTACTCATTGAATCGTCACAAGAACTGATGGGAGCAGGTAAAAGTATTCTTTCCATTTTATAGACATGGAAACTAACGCACAAAGAAATAAAGTAGCCTGCCCAAGGTCGCCAAGCTAGTGAGTGAGAGAGACAGGGTGTAAACCATACCGCCTTCACTTGTGTTTTTATAATCACTGCTACTCAATACTTATTATGATTTAAACTTTGTGGTACTAAAATACTCTCTTCCTAGGAAACTTCCTACCCACCTTCACATCAGTGCATAGAGTAGATTATAGGCACAAACCATTCTCTGCAAGTGTTTGTTGATATCACAGAAATAAAGGGGGATTGGAAACCAAAAAATCAAATTTGAAATCTCTTCTATATCATCTCCAAATAGAACCAGGAATGAAAATCCCCCAAGGCCCTCCCATCCTGAAGTTTAAGCAATTGAGTCTAGAGACTGGCAAATGTATTTGAGAATTTGAAAAACTCTGGAGCTGTTCCTAATGAGTAATCTCTAATCTCCAGAAAAATAAGAAAAACAGGAATCGATGTGCTTATGCGGCAGTTTGAACAGTCTAGAATACAGATAAGGATGAACTTTCTAACAATCAAGTGTACGAATGATTCTGGCAGAAAAAAAAAATGAGCATGGAAATTGCTTAGAATCCCTTTTGGGGGGATGATCTGAGTTGATATCCTTGGACCTAAGACGCGGGGAGATATCAGGGCTGCCCCCCTTCCAGCCAGAGACACTCAGAAGGTGTTTGTTGGCAGTGAGAGAGAAATAGTGTGAACTGAAAACCAGAAAGAGTAAACCACAGAGCAGGAAATTTCTGCACGAAGAAAACAGGGAAGGAACAATGAGCGATGAGAGAAGTCAGGAGGAGACTGAAGGTCTGTAGGACTCCAGACTGGGCAGCAACCGAGACCTGAGACGCATCCTCCTCCCTCCTCCAGCTCCAGGCCTTCCATGCCTGGCCAGGTGAAGGCAGCAGGCTTAGCTGTGGACTGCGTGGTGCAGGGGAACCCCGTTTCCTCCTCACAAAGGTGTTGGAAGGAACCCGTTCACAGTAACCCACAAAACGAGGGTGTGGTTCCGGCCCCGCAAGTCAGAAAGCCCCTGCCTCAGAGCGGACTTACCCAGCAGCAGAACAGCACCCGGAATCACAGAGGCAAAAACCAGGAGCAGCGGTAGCCTCATGGCCCAGGGGTTATCCTTTCCTTCTCCTGATGGAGAGGAGGGCGGGACAAAGACGCAAACAGCGGGCCCCCCGACTGCCTCTCCACCTAATCCAAGTTCCCAGAGCTGCCCAGCTGAAAAGAACTAGAGAGGAAGCCCTCCCTTTTAAAGGGCTCCTGAATTTAGGGAAAGCCTCCACTAAGGAGACATCCTGTCACATGAGGGTGGCTGGAAAACAGGAATTCAGAGTCGCAACTTTGCTTCGTAAGCTAACTTCTGAGAAAAGCAGACGCAGAGGAAGGGGAGAAAGGGACACGTGTGGGAGAGGAGTGGCGGGGTGGGGAGGAGAGAGGGCGATGGTGATGGTGAGGAGTCAGGAAGGAGAGAAGTGAAACAGCTGGGAGCTCCCGGCCTGCTCAGATGGGGCTGGGTGGAGATGAAGCTGCAGGCCATTACCTGTGCCGGAAGACAGAGCTTCCCCTGGGAGGCAGCCGGAGTCAGGGGTCCCTCAGCAGACAAACTCCACTCTGAAGTGACAGCCCCACGGGCCCTGGAAAGGACAGTTTTACGCTGGAAACAGTTCAGAGTTGAAGCTCATCCCCCTGTCTCCACATTCAGTGCTTAGAGCTTTTCTTTTTTTCTTGGAAAGTTTCAAGAGAAAGTTCCATGGAGCTTCATTTCCTCCAGGCAGAAGAAAAGTGAAAGGGAGGCTATGCATAAAAGGGAATGTCAGTTAGGCCAGGAAGGAGAAAGTTCTAGAAACCTTTTGCTAGAAAGTTCTCTAGAAAGTCAGAAAAAACAGTGGCAAAGGATTTGCAGTAAAGCCTTGCTGCCCAGCCTCAACCATCGCGGTCCTCTTCAAGTTTAAGAGGCTCCCCTTGCTAGAAAAAGAAAAGCTGGCCCGGCACAATGGCTCATGCCTGCAATCCCAGCAGTTTGGGAGGCCGAGGCAGGCAGATCACCTCAGGTCAGGAGGTTGAGACCAGCCTGGTCAACATGGCAAAAACCTGTCTCTACGAAAAATACAAAAGTTAGCCTGGCGTGGTCGTGCACACCTGTAATCCCAGCTAGTCAGGAGGCTGAGGCAAGAGAATCGTTAGAACCTAGGAAGCGGAGGTTACAGTGAACCAAGATCGCACCACTACACTCCAGGCTGGGCAATAGGCAGGAAATTCCATCTCAAAAAAAAAAAGAAAGACAGAAAGGAAAAGGAAAAGAAAAGAAAAAGAAAATCTGGTTGTTTGGTCAAACGGTATATCTTTATTTAAAGGCAAGTGGAATTCTTAGAATAAAAAATGTTTCTACATCTTTCATTAACCCTCCAAACATCTACGTTGTCATTTTTCAAAAGTAAAACATGAATTTAGAACATTTTAAAGCAGAAACTGACGATTAGCTGGCCAAACCATTACTAGAGTGTGGAATATGTTAGTAATTCAAAAAGAAGCTACTGGAAACATTGTAATTTTTAAATTTTTTTAAATGAATAGTTTTATCTTCAAACGGAAAGCCTCCACATTCAATGTCTTTGTGATAAAGTTGAAAAGTTTCCATCCTAATAAAAATGTGATATAGTTCTCTTACTGATTGTTTTTAACATGTAAATTTGAGATTATTCTGACCAGAGGGAAAAAGATAGTGAAAATGTAGGACAGAGAACCAATGTTTCTTTGTCACTAAGCCTGTACGTGACTGAAAAAAAAAAAAAGAAAAAAAAATGGTGGTTATAGAACAAAACAGAGAAAACAAAAATGTTTCTTTCTAAGACATTGTTTCACTGACTTATTTAAAAAAATAGTTTAAATGGGTCATTTGTGGCTTTCAAATATAAATAAATCATATACAAAAAGTTACTGCCTAATTTAGATTTATATGAATTTCAGAAGGAAATACAATTTAATTGAATCATGTATATAATCACATTCAGGGTTTATTTTTTGAGACAGAGTCTCGCTCTGTCACCCAGGCTGGAGTGCAGTGGTGCAATCTGGGCTCCCTGCAACCTCCACCTCCCAGGTTCAAGCGATTCTCCTGCCTCTGCCTCCCAAGTAGCTGGGATTACAAGCATGTGCCATGATGCCTGGCTATTTTTTCCATTTTTAGTATAGACGGGGCTTCACCATGTTGGCCAGGCTGGTCTCAAATCCCTGACCTCAGCTGATCCACCCGCCTCGGCCTCTGAACGTGCTGGGATTACAGATGTGAGTCGCCATACCTGGTCCAGGGTTTGTTTTTGAATTATATAAGTGTGTATATCACATTAGTAAAATTAAAAATTAAGATCGGTACTACAATCTGTGAAGTTTAAACAAAATGCAGTCAAGCACCCCACAAAGAATTTACCCCATGACCTTGACCTCGTTGAAACAAAGATTTATCAGGCTACAAGAGGCCACCAGGGCAAAAAAGAAATCCGAATCTTGGGGAAGGGGTGTCACAGAAGATGGTGGTGTAGGAAGCTCCAGGAATTCATCCCTCCATCTAAGCAGCCATCAAACGGGCAGAAACTAAACTGAAGCAACTGAAGATGCTCCTTTACTCATGATCGAATTAGGCCCTGATAAACTCATTGGGATGTGAAATATGGTAAGTCACAAATGCACTTAATACACCTGACCTACCAAACATCACAGCTTAGCGTAGCCTACCTTAAACGTGCCGAGAACACTTACGTTAGTTTCCATTTGGACACAACTGATATGGACAGGAGACAGAGAAGTGCTAGGTAGAGAAAGGCGGGATCCCTGGCGAGGGCTCCACCCTCAGACCTGGGCCCACAGACCTAAGTGAGAACAGGCACTTCTGTTTTCATGCCCAAATGTTACATTTCCAAGACCACTCTGGCTCGCCACACCCTGCATCCTGTGCCCATAAAAACCTGAGACCTTAGCGGGCACAGACACAAGCGCTGAACATTGAGAGGAGTGAAGGAACAGAGCAGTGGAGAGCAGTGGGGTGGCACAGCAGAGAAAGAGAGAAGAAGGACATCTGGACGCCAAGGGGAGTTTGGCCAGGGATGGTTGGAGAACAGTCCGGCTGCTGGGCGGCCTGGCTCCAGGGGAAGACCACCTTCCCACTCCATTCCCCCATTTCAGCTCCCCATCCATCTCGCTGAGAGCCACCTCCACCACTCAATAAAACCTTGCACTCAACCCTCCAGCCAACATGTGATCTGATTCTCCCAGGACACTGGGCAAGAACTCAGGCTGTCACACTACCTCTCTGTCCTTGTGATAAGGCTCTCTGTCCTTGTGATAAGGGTCTATTGAGCTGACTAACACAAGCTGTCTGCAGATGGTATAGCTGAAAGAGCACACTGTAACACACGCCCACTTGGGCTTCAGGAGTCCTAGATGCTGCCATGGGGCCGGAGCCCAAAAGCACTCCCCACAGCTTCTGCACCTGCCCATCTGCATGCTGCATGCTCCCCCTAGGGGTTTGAGCAGCAGGGCACCGAAGGAGCAAGCCTCATTCCTGTCGCACGCCCTGCGAGGGTCATAAGGGAACTCTTCTATTTCAAAATCATCTAACTCAAAGCCTATTTTATAATACAGTGTTGAGTATCTCATGTCATTTATTGGATATGGTACTAAAAGTGAGAAGCAGAATGAGTGTATGGGTATTCGAAATACAATTTCTACTGAATGCATTTCTATTTTCACATCATCATAAAGTGTCTAACCATCCTAAGTCAAGGACCATCTGTATTTTGGAACTAGTCTAGTCAAAAACTTGGAGCGTCCAAGGGAGAACTTGATAAAGAGGCTGGTACATTTCAGTGAATTTCAGCCTCTCCCTGTGGTTATGGCTGTGTCAGGCAGCTGTGAGGGGAAGCAGCCCACACGCCCAGTGCAGCTTGGTGAGGCCAGGCCGGGCAACAAGAATTTAACCCTCCAAATGTCAGGGCTGTGTGTTCTGATTGGTGCTTTTATTTGCTTTTATCACTTCTCTTCAACCTAGTACTCAAAGTTCTAGTAAGAGCATGTAGGAAAGAAAAAAATAAATAAAAGCATCCAAATTAAAAAGGAAGAAGTGAAATTATCTCTGTACACAGATGGCCTGATTCTAAATATAGGAAGTCCTAAAGCTTACACACACATGCGCACGCACACCACTCACACACAAATACACACCACACACACATACACATCACACACACACACACCACACACACACCACACACACACATACACCACACACGCACATACACACCACACACACAAACACAAACTGTAGAGCTAATACATTTAACAAAGTTGTAGGACACAAAATCAAAACACAAAAATCAGTTGAATTTTGATACACTTGTAATGAACAATGTGAAAATAAAATTTTCTTAATTTACAATAGGATCAAAAAGAATAAAATACTCAGGAATAAATTTAACTACATAGCCAAAGACTTGTCCACTGAAAACTACAAATGGTTGCTGAAAGAAAAAGACCTAAATAAATGAAAAGATACCCTGTATTCATGAAATGGAACACTTAATATTGTTAAGATGTCAATATAATCTATAGATTCATGCAATCCCTATCAAAATCCCAACGATTTTTTTTGCAGAAATGAAAAACCCCATCCTAAAGTTCATATGGAATTTCATGGGAGTCTGCACAGCCAAAACAATTTTGAAAAAGAATGAAGTTGAAGGAGTCACACTTCCCGATTTCAAATCATACTACAAAAAACAGTAATCTAAACAGTGTGGTACTGGCATAAGGATAGCCATATAGGCCAATGGAATAGAATAGAGAGGCCAGAAATAAACCTATGTGGGCAGTTGATTTCCAACAAGGTGCCAAAAGCATTCAATGAGGAAAGAACAGCATTTGTGCTGGGAAAACTGGCCATCCAAAGGCAAGAGAACGAAATTGGACTGTTACCTTACACCAAATACAAAAATTAACCCAAAGTGGATCAAATGCCTAAACATAAGAGCTAAAAACTATAAAAGTCTTAGAAGAAAGCGTCAGGAAAGAAAATCTTCACAACATTGGATTTGACAATGATTTCCTGGACTGGATACCAAAAGCAAAGCAACAAAAAAGTAGATAAATAGGCCTTTATCACAATTAAAAACTGTGTCCATCAAAGAACACTATCTAGAAAGTGAAAAGACAGCACAAAATAGAAAATATCTGTAAATCACATATCTGATTAAGGAATGAATATCCAGAATATATTAACAACTACAACTCAATAACCACAACAAAACCAAATACAATATGGTCAGTAGACCTGAATAGACATTTCTCCAAAGAAGATATACAAGTGGCCAATAAGCTAAGTACATGTAAAGACGCTCAACATCGTTAGTCATTAGGGAAATGTAAATCAAAACTACGATGAGATATAATTTCACACTCAAAAGAATTATTATTTAAAAAGAAAAAAAACAGAAAATAACAAGTGATGGTCAGAATATGAGAAATTGGAACCCTCGGATTGCTGGTGGGAATGTAAACTGGTGTAGCCATTGTGGAAAACAACTTGGAAATGCCTCACAAAGTACACATATAATTATCATATGATCCATCAATTCTACTTCTAGGTATATACCCAGAAGAACTGAAATTAGGGACTCAAACAGATATTTGTACAACAATGTTCAAAGAAGTATTACTTAGGATAGCCCAAAAGTAGAAGCAACTCAGGTGTCTGTTAGCAGATAAACAAATATGGTATGCACATACCGTGGGATATTATACAGCTGTAAAAAGGAATCCTGATACCTGCTATATGTACAGCCTTTCAACATTTTGCTAAGTGAAATAAGCCAAACATAAAAGGACAAATATTATGTGATTCCACTTACGTGAGGTACATAGAATAGGTAAATTCAGAGAGATAGGAAGAAGAGAGTTTACTAAGGGGTGGGAGGTGGAGGATGGAGGAGAAGGGAGAGTTATTGTTTAATGGGCACAGAGCCCACTGGATGTTGGATGATGAAAAGTTCTGGAAATACAGAGTGGTGATAGTTAAACAACATGGTGAATATATTTAAAGCCATTGAATAGTACAGTTAAAATGACTGCAATAATAACTGTGTTACGTATCCTTTACCACATTTTTTTTAAATCCAACTCATGCCATCCTGTTTACAGCCTTCTACTAAGTTCTGGTTCTGAATTTTGGTTAGCTACCGATGATGGTGGTTATTTTTAACTAGTCCTTTCTTCAAGCTAAAATATAAAGGAAATTCTCATTTTTTTATTGGCAAGACAATCAACTGTGTCATTTCCTCCTAGACTTTCTCAAACGTCAGCCACCTCCTACCTACTCAGTTTCATGTAAAATGAACTTAGTGTCTGCTTTGCTCTGAAATAGTTCCGAGAAAAACAGCTGGGCAAATTTTTTCATAACCTGTTACATCATTTCTCACAGATAAAACTGCTAAGCCATTCAGAAATGGTGTTTTCAGTAAGGCTATCTTTTAATGAACAAATTTATTCAAATTTTATCAACATAATTCCTATTCAGCCAAAAGAAAAAAAAAGATATTTTTGAGTAAAAATTTTAAAATTTAGATATTCTTATACCTCATATTAAGAATATGGTTTTTTCGGAACTATTTTTTCCGAAATAAATTTTTTCGGAGCTGTTTCTCTCGGAACTATTTCAGAGCAAAGCAGACACTAAGTTCATTTTACACGAAACTGAGTAGGTAGGAGGTGGCTGATGTTTGAGAAAGTCTAGGAGGAAATGACACAGTTGATTGTCTTGCCAATAAAAAAATGAGAATTTCCTTTATATTTTAGCTTGAAGAAAGGACTAGTTAAAAATAACCACCATCATCGGTAGCTAACCAAAATTCAGAACCAGAACTTAGTAGAAGGCTGTAAACAGGATGGCATGAGTTGGATTTAAAAAAAAATGTGGTAAAGGATACGTAACACAGTTATTATTGCAGTCATTTTAACTGTACTATTCAATGGCTTTTCAATCCTTACCAAAATATAGCAAAACATCAACAATGCATTTACAGTTTAATAGAAAACTACTATATCATAGCAATCCCATTTCTTTGCATTCAATTACTTACATAGAATTAGGCTTCAATTGTAACTGTCTTCAGATAATATATTTAGATTTATTGTAATCTACAGTGTGTAGATTCATACTATTTGAAGGACCTTTGAGTTTTGTATTTCTATAACCAATACTTTGTTTCATTTGGTTCTGTTTGTCTTGGCACACATCGTTTTAATATACTAAATTTTACAACGTAATTTAATTGAAAGGCTATTTGACCCATTTAATTTTTAAAACAATTTTTTTTTTTTTTTTTTTTGAGATGGAGTCTCCCTCTGTCACCCAGGCTGGAGTGCAGTGGCGCAATCTTAGCTCACTGCAAGCTCCGCCTCCTGGGTTCATGCCATTCTCTGGCCTCAGCCTCCCCAGTAACTGGGACTACAGGCGCCCACCACCACGCCCGGCTAATTTTTTTTATTTTTAGTAGAGATGGGGTTTCACTGTGTTAGCCAGGATGCAGGATGGTCTCGATCTCCTGACCTCGTGATCTGCCCGCCTCGGCCTCCCAAACTGCTGGGATTACAGGAGTGAGCCACCGCGCCCGGCAGAAACAAATTTTAAGAATAAGATTAAACGTGTATTTATAATCTGAAAATGACCTATACTTTACAGATGGAAACCAAGACACAAAAATGTTGGCCTGATTCCTCAGAACAATACTAACTATGTAAGGTTATGTATAATTTTTAGCAATTTGAAATGCAAATTTTCTATTTGTTCACTCATATATTCTGAACACCTCTAAGGCATCTGAGTTAAATATTTAAAAGAAAAAAAGTTTTGTGGCAAAAGAAGGCATTCCTTAAAAATCCATTATTTCCTTTTCAAAATAAGAATAATTATGAGTTAAAATAAAAAATAATCTTATTAAAAATAGGCATATCTTGGGAAATTAATATTTGTGTGTATATAAATGCAAACTTTCACAGCAAGTGTTACTTTAGTAAATATTATCCTCAAATTCATATAAAACCATACCTAGTCTATAACGGGCACTCAAATTTGTCAAATGATAAATTAATGAAATTTCCAAAAAATAATCTTCAGAATAGATATGGTAATATTTGTAAAAGCTCTTGTAAATAATTGTTAATACAAATATCTCATGTTACTAAAGCTATTAATCACTGGTATTCAGGGATGTAGAGGTTGTGCACTGTTCAAACTGAAGGGGCGCTGTATGATTTAGAATTCATTCATTAATCTTGCCTTGTAAACAGTGGAAACACCTTTCTAATGCAGTTGGATCTGGTTCTCAGTGTCTCTATGTGGGCAGGTGTACATGGCTCTCTGTTTCTCTATTTTTTCATCTTTTGACTCTACTTTTGTGTGTTTGGATTCGATTACTACAGAGCACAGAAGGTGGATGTGAGACAGGCAACCAAGAAGCTGAAAATTGTATAAAGCCTGTGACGGTTAATATTGAGTGTCCACTTGATTGGATTGAAGGAGGCAAAGTATTGTTCCTGGGTGTGTCTGTGAGGGTGTCACCAAAGGAGATTAACATTTGAGTCAGTGGATGGGGAGAGGCAGACCCACCATCAATCTGGGTGGGCTCCATCTAATCAGCTGCCAGCATGGCTAGGATAAAAGTAGGCAGAGAAACGTGGAAGGACTAGACTTGCTGAGTCTTCTGGCCTCCATCCTTCTCCTTTGCTGGATGCTTCCTGTCCTCCAACACTGGACTCCATGTTCTTCAGCTTTTGGACTCTTGGACCTACACCAGTCGTTTGCCAGGGGCCCTTGGGCCTTTGGCCACAGACTGAAGACTGCACTGTTGGCTTCCGTATTTTTGAGGTTTTGAGACTCGGACTGGCTTCCTTTCTCCTCAGCCTGCAGATGGCCTATTGTGGGACTTCACCTTGTGATCGTGTGAGTCAATACTCCTTAATACACTCCCTTTCATATATACATCTATCCTATTAGCTCTATCCCTCTAGAGAATTGACTAATACAAATGCATCCCCTCATAATGAAGCAGACATCACAAGAGATTTGCTTAAACATAGAATTTTAATTAACATGTAAAAATAGCCCCATTGTGTAAAACAAAATGTCTTTAGCCATTTCATTTTTTTTCTTCTATTATTTACTATATGGAGTATAAGTAGCTATTTTTAAGTTCTATAGCTTCTAAGTGATATGTTGCTCTTTTTGTGAAAAGCATTTGATATATTCACTGTGTAAGGTGCTGCTCCAAGGTACGCAGCACAAGGCAATTATTCGGCAAACAGCATAGTGCACAGCATGTAGTAGGACTTCAGCAAGCAGTTTCATTTCCCTTTTCTTTCCTATGCCTCATTGCAATTGTCATTCAGTGAAATGGGGCCCTAATAAAAACAAGACGATAACATTTACACATTGTAATTTCAAACATTAACTTTTAGAAAGAAAAGACACTAAAAAGTCTATTAGAGGTATTAGAATTTTTTGTAAAATTATAAAATAAATAAAATTTTATAAAAATTATAGCATCAATAAAATTTTATAAAATTATAAAATTATTTTATAATTATAATGCAATAAATTATTAGACTATATATTAATAGCCTAATCATAGATTAATTTTTATTTTTTTATTGCTTCTATGTTTATTTTTACCCTGTTATTTTATCTAGGCATTTTATAGTTTTCTAAGTGAATAGAAAGGATGGAAAAATGAGTGAGCCTAGCAAACCCCTACTCAAATGTAACTTCAATTCTCCATCCACAATTATTAGCTCTATCAGGAATTTTTTTTCATCCCTCAAGAGTCTTTCCTCCAAAATTCAGTATCCCATTAGAGTAACATAACTCTCTCTGTTAAAGAAGATAAGAACTATTAATAATAACAATAATGTATAATACTTCATTTTAACGTTGCTCTGATTTTCTATCTTTTTTTTTTATTATTATACTTTAAGTTCTAGGGTACAGGTGCACAACATGCAGGTTTGTTACATATTTATACATGTGCCATATTGGTATGCTGCACTCATTAACTCGTCATTTACATTAGGTATATCTCCTAATGCTCTCCCTCCCTCCTCCCCCCACCCCACAACAGGCCCCAGTGTGTGATGTTCCACTTCCTGCATCCAAGTGTTCTCATCGTTCAATTCCCACCTATGAGTAAGAACATGTGGTGTTTGGTTTTCTGTTCTTGCAATAGTTTGCTGAGAGTGATGGTTTCCAGCTGCATCCATGTCCCTATAGAGGACATGAACTCAATTCTTTTTTATGGCTGCATAGTATTCCATGGTGTATATGTGCCACATTTTCTTTTTTTTTTTTTTTCAATTATACTTTATGTTCTAGGGTACATGTGCACAACGTGCAGGTTTGTTACATATGTATACATGTGCCATGTTGGTGTGCTGCACCCATTAACTCGTCATTTACATTAGGTGTGTCTCCTAATGCTATCCCTCCCCTCTCCCACTACCCCACAACAGGCCCTGGTATGTGATGTTCCCCTTCCTGTATCCAAGTGTTCTCATTGTTCAATTTCCACCTATAAGTGAGAACATGAGGTGTTTGGTTTTCTGTTCTTGTGATAGTTTACTGAGAATGATGGTTTCTAGCTGCATCCATGTCCCTACAAAGGACACGAACTCATCCTCTTTTATGGCTGCATAGTATTCCATGGTGTATATGTGCCACATTTTCTTAATCCAGTCTGTCATTGATGGACATTTGGGTTGGTTCCAAGTTTTTGCTATTGTGAATAGTGCCGCAATAAACATACATGTGCATGTGTCTTTGTAGCAGCACGATTTGTTGTTTGTTTTTTTCTTGTAAATTTGTTTGAGTTCTTTGTAGGTTCTGGATATTAGCCCTTTGTCAGATGAGTAGATTGCAAAAATTTTCTCCCATTCTGTAGGTTGCCTGTTCACTCTGATGGTAGTTTCTTTTGCTGTGCAGAAGCTCTTTAGTTTAATGAGATCCCATTTGTCAATTTTGGCTTTTGCTGCCGTTGCTTTTGGTGTTTTAGACATGAAGTCTTTGCCCATGCCTATGTCCTGAATGGTACTACCTAGGTTTTCCTCTAGGATTTTTATGGTATTAGGTCTAACATTTAAGTCTCTAATCCATCTTGAATTAATTTTCGTATAAGGAGTAAGGAAAGGATCCAGTTTCAGCTTTCTACTTACGGCTAGCCAATTTTCCCAGCACCATTTATTAAATAGGGAATCCTTTCCCCATTTCTTGTTTCTCTCAGGTTTGTCAAAGATCAGATGGCTGTAGATGTGTGGTATTATTTCTGAGGACTCTGTTCTGTTCCATTGGTCTATATCTCTGTTTTGGTACCAGTACCATGCTGTTTTGGTTACTGTAGCCTTGTAGTATAGTTTGAAGTCAGGTAGTGTGATGCCTCCAGCTTTGTTCTTTTGACTTAGGATTGTCTTGGCAACGCGGGCTCCTTGTTGGTTCCATATGAACTTTAAAGTAGTTTTTTCCAATTCTGTGAAGAAAGTCATTGGTAGCTAAATGGGGATGATATTGAATCTATAAATTACCTTGGGCAGTATGGTCATTTTCACAATATTGATTCTTCCTATCCATGAGCATGGAATGTTCTTCCATTTGTTTGTGTCCTCTTTTATTTCATTGAGCAGTGGTTTGTAGTTCTCCTTGAAGAGGTCCTTCACATCCCTTGTAAGTTGGATTCCTAGGTATTTTATTCTCTTTGAAGCAATTGTGAATGGGAGTTCATTCATGATTTTATGTGCCACATTTTCTTAATCTAGTCTATCATTGATGGACATTTGGGTTGGTTCCAAGTCTTTGCTATTGTGAATAGTGCTGGAATAAACATATGTGTGCATGTGTCTTTATAGCAGCATGATTTATAAACCTTTGGGTATATACCCAGTAATGGGATGGCTGGGTCAAATGGTATTTCTAGTTCTAGATCCTTGAGAAATCGCCACACTGTCTTCCACCATTGTTGGACTAGTTTACACTCTCAACAACAGTGTAAAAGTGTTTCTGTTTCTCCACATCCTCTCCAGCACCTGTTGTTTCCTGACTTTTTAATGATCACCATTCTAACTGCTGTGAGATGGTATCTCATTGTGGTTTTGATTTGCATTTCTCTGATGGCTAGTGATGATGAGCATTTTTTCATGTGTCTGTTGGCTGCATAAATGTCTTCTTTTAAGAAGTGTCTGTTCATATCCTTTGCCCACTTTTTGAGCATCAAATATAGCATCAACAAAATTTTGTAAAATTAGAAAATTATTTTATATGTATAATATAATAAAATTATTAGACTATATATTAATAGCCTAATCATAGATTGATTTTTAAACATACTTTCCTATAATTAACCATAGTGGACTTTTTTTTTTTTTGAGACAGAGTCTTACTCTGTCACGCAGGCTGGAGCATAGTGGCGAGATCTCAGCTCACTGCAACCTCTGCCTTCTGGGTTCAAGCAATTCTCCTGACCTAGCCTCCTGAGTAGCTGGGATTACAGGTGTGCACCACCACTTTCAATGTCAAAAACCTCAACTACTTTTGCACCAACCTAATAATTTTAATAATATATATGATATTTAATTACAGTGTAGAACTATCAATGTTTTCCCAGTGTAATCTGTTGTAATATCTATTAAATCCCATAGACCTGCACTCTGTAAACATGTATACAGTCTAAGTAAAATATTAATTTAAATTAAATTAGCTACTCAATTTTCCTCCTACACATAATCTTTTGTATATGTCTTCATTATTTGTATAAAGTGTTGTGACTTCCAAAAATATCAGGAACATTCATATTAAAATATCAGATAAAAGTGCATTCTAAATTCAAGTAATACTTTTGAGTTGATCTGAGCACTGTTGCTAAGTTCTAATATAGAGATAAATGTATGCTTACATAAAATATTTTCATATTTAGGAATATCATAAATGAATCCCTTGATTATAGACTTTTCTTAATAATAAAAAGACACCCATGGCAGAATTCAAAAGAAATTACTTGTATTATAATTTTTTTTTTTTTGAGACTCTTGTCACCCAGGCTGGCTTGCAGTGGCACAATCTCAGCTCATTGCAACCTCCGCCTCCCAGATTCAAGTGATTCTCCTGCCTCAGCCTCCCAAGTAGCTGAGACTACAGGCGTGTGCCACTACACCCAGCTAATTTTTGTATTTTTAGTACAGACCATGTTTCACCATGTTGGCCAGGCTGGTCTCAAACTCCTGGCCTCAAGTTATCCTCCTGCCTTGGCCTCCCAAACCGTTGGTGCATGAGCCACTGCACTGGGCCTTGTATTATAATTGTTTTAAGTTATACGTCTTGTAAGCTCCTGCAGGGTTGATTGATGAAGAGAGAGATGCATTGGTAAACAAGATGCCCTCAGGCTTTCCTTTAAGGAATAAAGATTAATACGCCACTCAGAAAAGTAAACACATAATGTAAATATGAATGAAGTGCTGTAATTCAGATTCTATGGGAATTCAGAGGAGAGACACTCAAATATCCGATGAATGGAGGCTTGTGTCCATTTTAATCTATATATTCAGCAGATTGATCACTTTTGAATACAATACTGCTCGATGAAAAAGCATAGTCTGAAGTAACCTTCAGATTGTATGTATTATTTTTCACAAATGCAAGGTTTAAATGATTATTCCCAGAGGGTGAGCAGGGCCACAGAAAGAATAAAACAGGAAATTTCTAAAAATGCACTGAGATACTTGTTTCTTGGAGACTTAGTACCATTCCAATACTTAGCATTTATCAGATTATTATGGTTTGCCAGATAATGTGCTCAAAGGATTCTTTACCCTTTAACCCTCCTAACCCTATTAATGTAGTACAAGTATTATGTTCATCTTTTAGATGTGGAAACGGGGACCCACAGAGGTTAAAGTACCTACCTCAAATCAGAAAGCTGGAAGGTAACCTTTTAACAACTCTGAGTAGATCTTCTTTTACAGTGTGAGAAAAATCCTAAAACAGAGGGAAAGGCAGACAGGGCGGCAGGAGGAGAGGTATTTGGTGGAGCACAGAATAACACAAGGTGAAATTCTCTTTTTTTTTTTTTTAGATGGGTGTCACTCTGTTGCCCAGTCTGGAGTGCGGTGGCATGATCATAGCTCACCGCAGCCTTGACCTCCTCGGCTCAAGCAATCTTCCTGCCTCAGCCTCCTAAGTAGCTGCGACTATAGGTGTAGATCACCATACCCAGTTAGTTTTTGTAATTTTTGTAGAAGTAGGGTCTCTCCATGTTGCCCAGGCTGGTCTCAGACTCCTGGACTCCAGAGATCCACCTGCCTCGACCTCCTAAAGTGCTGGGATTACACGTGTGAGCCACCATGCCTGGCCATATGTCAAATTCTTAAGCTATTTGTTATCACAGATCATTGAAGAAACTGGCTATATAATCATTACTCTTGCATATATAAGCCTCTCACAAACCTCTCCAGCATCTGAAAATTTCTATCAAATGAACGGCGCTGACGGGGAATATCAGAGAGTGTCCCAACAGGGTGAAAGCAAGTTGCATGACTTCGTATGTAATTATCTTATAACATCAATATATCCATGATATGGTATCACATAAGACACTGATACATTGGCTATTGTATTTGTAAGCTGAACTTTTAATTTTAAACAGGGCTCGTACTTTAATTATTTATCACAGTATCAAATTCCACAAATAAAATATTCTTTTACTTTGAAAACTCTGTCTTCACTTTATGGCTTTTTAATATGAAATTTTATATTGGTATTACTGATGTACCTTGACTTCATTTTACTAAACAACACTCATATTAGTACTTCAGTACTGGCAACACAGCTAAGCCTTAAACTGAGCCAAATATCTATTAAAGTGAATTGCTTTTTATGCTGAAATCAATTTATTGAATAAAAGTCCCTTGCCACAATGGAATAAAGAATATAATTCCATGTTTGAAGGAACAACAATTTTCAAATTTTTAAAAAATATAATCTGGCCAGGCATGGTGGCTCACTCCTGTAATCCTAGCACTTTGGGAGGCTGAGGTGGGCGGATCACCTGAGGTCAGGAGTTTGAGATCAGCCTGGCCAACATGGTGAAACCCCATCGCTACTAAAAATACAAAAATTAGCTGGACATGGTGGCGGGCGCCTGTAATCCCAGCTACTCGGGAGGCTGAGGCAGGAGAATCGCTTGAACCTGGGAGACAGAGGTTGCAGTGAGCTGAGATTGCGCCATCACACTCCAGCCTGGGGGACAAGAGCGAGACATTGTCTCAAAAAAAAAAAAAGCTTAGTCTAAAAATTATTCAATAATTTCAGGTGTGTTCTTTAAAACTAAATTTACTCAATCAATTCATATAATCCTCTCTATATAAAAGATAAAAATCTTATTCTTGGGCTAACTTGATGAAAAAGCTTCTTAGTTTTTTAAAAGGCTCTATTAAAGAGTATTCTTAGAAAAAGTGTGGTGTACATCAGTGGTCCCCAACCTTTTTGGCACCAGGGACCAGTTTCGTGGAAGACAATTTTTCCACGGTTGGGGGTGGGGGTGAGGGTGGGTTCTGGGATGAAACTGTTCCACCTCAGATCATCAGGCATTAAATTCTCATAAGGAGCACAAGCTAGATCCCTCGCATACACAGTTCACAACAGGGTTTGGGCTCGTATGAGGATCTAATGCCGCTGCTGATCTGACAGGAAGTGGAGTTCAGGCGGGAACGTTCAGTTCGAGGCTCACCACGTGCTGTGCAGGCTGCTTCCTAACAGACCAGGGACAGGTACTGGGACCATGTGCCAGGGGTTGGGGACCTCAGTATACCTAACTAACTAAAATTAACTGCTAACCCTTTCTAGAAATACCTGAAAGCCAACTTACAAGAATATTACTTTACTTAAATTTAGCACCTTTTGTATATGTAAAAAAAAAAAAAAAAAAAAAAAAAAAAAACTGACATGCTAGAGTTAGTAAAAATGGCTTATTCTCTACAATCTAGTCATTTCCTTTATAGTGCAAAAACCTACACCCCAAGAAAAAAAGAAGGATTACAAATGTGCACACAGGTATCACAAAGAGGCCTTACTAGATCCCATTTTCTTTTTAAAATGGAGACATTTCAAAAGCAGAAAAAAACCTGAGTCTGGTTAGGTAATTGAAGTAAATGTAAGAGAGAGTCACGAGGATATTTTTACACAGGCCCAGCACGGGTGTGATAGTCCCCAGGGCAATGATTAAACCAAGTCTAACAAAAACAAATGGTAAATCTTGCAGCAGGATGCTCAGGGAATTGAGAAGAGGGTTTTGGGGAGTGAATGTAATTCGAAGGAGAGAAATAAAACTGAATATGTAGACTGGGTATAGCCAGCTTGACTTGTACACTTTGGGGTGACCAGCCACACGCACCATTTCTATTGTGTCAGACCACAGGAGAAAGCTCCATAAGAATAATTCTGCCCGGACATCTCGCCGGGACATTGTTTTCAGGATTCCAGAGTCACAGGAGGGCTCCTGGAGTCCCGTGAACACAGACACCTGGCTCCATGTCATGGCTCCTGATGGCTGCGACAACTGGGTGCTGTTGGTTGCCTGGGGAGATGCAGCATTTTCTTGACTTTGCCTCACTTGCTCTGTCACCGTTTTTATGTGTTGCAAAGAGCTTGAATGGGTGTGCCCATTTTGGCTACCTGCAATGAACAGATTTATTTACATTTTAGTATTTTAAAATGTATCCATTTTAGCTCAAATGTTATTCAAATTTAAAATTCCATTTAAAGGTGGAATTCTCCATATTCTTTTGTTTTTCACTTAATTTAATTTTATTTTATTTTAAGTTCCAGGATACATGTGCAGGACATGCAGGTTTGTTACATAGGCAAACGTGTGCCATGTTGGTGTGCTGCACCTGTCAACCCATCACCTAGACATTAAGCCTCACATGCATTAGCTATTTATCCTGATGCTCTCCCTCCCCACATATTCTATTATTTGAGGCCATTTTACCCATGGAATTTCAAGATAACACTGAAGTAGCACACTGAAAAAACATAGAGGTGGAGAAGGCTCTTGGTGTCTTGGTATTTTCCTGAATTCAGATCCGAAGTCATTTTTTACCACTCCATAATAACAAACATTATTGGTTTCTAAGCTATACACTTTCACACATTATTATCTCATTTAATCCTCAGAACAAAGCTGAGAAATAGGGATTACTATCCCATTTTACAACTATAGAAACTGGGTCTTGAGAGGTTAAAGAACGCTGATATTCAAATGCAGTTAGTATTGGGCAGAGCTGGAATTCACACCTAGATTTGTTTGACTCCGATTGACAAACTCTTAACTTTATGGCTGCTATTACCTGTCTAGATACAATAGATCATGAGTTAATTATAAAACATTTGAGCGTCATAAAATCAAATGAATCTAGAAGTCCCCCAATCCAACCCTGTCATTTTGTAAGACAAACACCCTGTCATTTTCTAAGAAGGGGCTCACAGAGATGACCATACCCCAGATCTCCAGGTATGAAGTTTGGTGCTAAGAGGGAATCCATTGTTTTTTTGTGTGTTTTGTGTGTGTGTGTGTGTGATAGAGTCTTGCTCGGTCACCCAAGCTGGAGTGTAGCAGCGTGATCTCAGCTCACTGCAACCTCCAACTCCTTGGTTCAAGCGATTCTCCTGCCTCAGCGCACGAGTAGCTGGGATTACAGGTGTACACCACCATGCCTGGCTAATTTTTAGTAGAGACGGGGTTTCCATGTTGGCCAGGCTGGTTTCAAACTCGTGACCTCAAGTGATCTTCCCGCCTCGGTCTCCCAAAGTGCTGGGATTACAGGCGTGAGCCATGGTAACCGGTCTAGAGGGAATCTATTTGACCACTAGAGATTCCTAGTGAAGAGTGACATGCTGAATCCAAGGTTTTTAAGCTGTTCTTTTGCAAAGATTCTTGAAGTGATCATTAGGATTGGTTAACCTAAAGCATCTCTTCTGTGGCCATGGTCAACACACCAGTGATCTGAAAGAATAAGGCACGTGATGCAACACCATTGTGTGTGTGTGTGTGTGTGTGTGTGTGTGTTCCTCTCCGTGTATACATGGGTATTGAGGTTGGATTATGTACAAATTCTCAAATCTCAAGACCTAAAACAATGTTGATGGCATTGTTTTTATGCACAGAAGGGATAACGTGTTCTTTTTCAAACATTTATCCACTAAAACACCATTTTGGTTGCTAAGAAATTATCAGGACTTGACAAAGTTTACTCAGCAAACATGCTGAGCTGCCATATGACGTGATAAAAAAGGGAGTCATTAGACTGAATAGCTCTAAAGGTCAAAGAGACAAAGTCAATAAAAACTTGTTGAAGCGCATGGAGCTGAACATGAAAACATTTTACAATAAATAAATTAGGATTGATAACTAATAAAATGCTTGACTACTATAAGTAGGAGTTTGTTTAAAGGACACAATACATTTCTAGTTTCTTTTATACAAGTAACTAATTAGTTTTAAAGTTTAAGTGTGAATTGAGCATTTTTATAAACTAAAAAGATAATCTAAATTCTTGATGACACATTACTTCCAGTATGAATCATTGATAGGTAAATGTCAGCACCCATGACCTTAGAAACTTCTTTATCAATATTAGAATTCAGTGGCCTGAGTGGGAATCATCTTAATAAATAATACTCAAGTAAGGGAGAAAAGTATATAACAAGTTATTATTCTTAAATTCATAAAACCATCTTTTTAAACTCAGATGCTCATTTGTATCTATTGCACTTCTTATATTATTTAAAAAATTAATATAGAGCCAGGCGTGATGGCTCATGCCTGTAATCCCAGCACTTTGGAAGGCCCAGGCAGGTGGATCACCTGAGGTCAGGAGTTTGAGACCAGCCTGGCCAACATGGTGAAACCCATCTCTAGTAAAAATAAAAAAATTAGCTGCGAGTGGTTGTGGGCGCCTGGAATCCCAGTTACTCTGGTGGCTGAGGCATGAGAATTGCTTGAACCCGGTAGGAGGAAGTTGCAGTGAGCTAAGATCGCACCACTGCACTCCAGCCTGGGCGACAAGTGAGACTCCATCTCAAAAAATAAAATAAATAAAAATGAATTTAAAAATCAATATAGAAAATATTGCCTTAGAATATGTCATGTCCTAGAGAACTTTTGTTCCCCTCTCTTGATAGGTGAAACTGTCATAATGAAAATCCAAACGGCTTTGTCAACATTCAGAACACAGTGTGTAATTTGGGCTTTTGAAAGATGATTGCAAATTCAGCATTGTTTCAAAGCCAGGAAGTGGAAACCCCAAAAGTGACACATTAACATTTTTTTAAACAGTCGGTGAGAGTCTTAACATTTCAGATGCTAAGAGCAGCTGCTATGAACAATGAAGTCTTAGCTGGAGTTTGGTTTTAATGAGATACATGTGTATGAGGTGAAATTAGGTCTTTGAACTTCGTATCTTTACACAGCTCAAATTAAATCAGGGGGTACACGGATTCTGCTTCCTCTTTCCAAGTGAGAAGTACTAGAACTATTAACTGGAAAGCTTTGATGGCCTCCCAGGGGACTGGGGAGAGTTAAGGAAGCTGAGAAATCTTTTGGTCATTGGAGGGGACGAGCAAGCACATCTCGGAGCAAAGTACAGGCTCATGGATTTGATGCTATTCCCGTTAGCTCCAGGATGAGTTTGCTCTCCCCATGACTTTCTAAATGTCCACTTAGAGCTGGAATTCTTTTTCCTGTTGTTGTTAGTTGTTAGTTGTTCTGTTTGGGTAAAACGATATTCATTGGCACGAAATCCATAGAAGACATAAGCATAAAGAGAGAGCTCTCCTCACCTCCTGAGAAGCGCACATTGCCCTTTAAAAAGTAAAAATAGGCCGGGCGCGGTGGCTCAAGCCTGTAATCCCAGCACTTTGGGAGGCCGAGACGGGCGGATCACGAGGTCAGAAGATCAAGACCATCCTGGCTAAAACGGTGAAACCCCGTCTCTACTAAAAAAAATACAAAAAACTAGCCGGGCAAGGTGGCGCCTGTAGTCCCAGCTACTCGGGAGGCTGAGGCAGGAGAATGGCGTGAACCCGGGAGGCAGAGCTTGCAGTGAGCTGAGATCCGGCCACTGCACTCCAGCCTGGGCGACAGAGCGAGACTCTGTCTCAAAAAAAAAAAAAAAAAAAAAAAGTAAAAATAGCAGCCTCTTGATACAGTTTCCCACATCTGATTCTAGTTGCTGAAATGACATTTGATCATTACTCTGTAAGCTAAATGACCAAGAAAATGTCATTTTGTTAGCAGACAAGAGGCTAAGTAGGCAACTGTAACATACTTTACTTAGTTGTTTATTTATGGATTTATTTTTACCTCTAACTTTTTCCCCAAAAGTTTTGAACACCTAACGGGGGGAGGGGGGGAGGAAACAAGGCACACGGTAACAATTCAGTAGTGAGGCATTTTCTAGAGTGTGCATTCCTCTTGCGAAGAGAACAGGAAAACAGTATGTTATCCAAATAAAAACAGATGCAGGTACAGTGGCTTATGCCTGTAATCCCAGCGCTTTGGAAGGCCGAGGCTGGGGGATCACTTGAGGCCAGGACTTCCAGATCAACCTGGCTAACGTGGTGAAAACCGTCTCTACTGAAAATACAAAATACTAGCCGGGCACGTTGGTGCAGGCCTGTAATCCCAGCTACTCAGGAGGCTGAGGCAGGAGAAATACTTGAACCCAGGAGATGGAGGTTGCAGTGAGCCAGGATTGCACCACTGCACTCCAGCCTGGGCAACAGAGTGAGACTCCATCTCCAATAATTAATTAATTAATAAAAGAAGAAAAGAAAAAGGAATCACAAAGCACCTAAAAACATCCAGGAAGAAAGCTGATGCTAAAAATGCATTCATGGCCGGGCGCGGTGGCTCAAGCCTGTAATCCCAGCACTTTGGGAGGCCGAGACGGGCGGATCACGAGGTCAGGAGATCGAGACCATCCTGGCGAACACGGTGAAACCCCGTCTCTACTAAAAAATACAAAAAAACTAGCCGGGCGAGGTGGTGGGCGCCTGTAGTCCCAGCTACTCGGGAGGCTGAGGCAGGAGAATGGCGTAAACCCGGAGGGCGGAGCTTGCAGTGAGCTGAGATCCGGCCACTGCACTCCAGCCTGGGCGACAGAGCCAGACTCCATCTCAAAAAAAAAATAAAAAAAAAAAAATAATAAAAAATAAAAAAATAAAAAATAAATAAAAAAAAAATAAAAATGCATTCATTAGACTCCCAACGGCCTGCAATGAGCAAATACGAGAGTACCGTACCAAGCCTGGGCTAGACATTGGCAAATGGCATCCTAAATAGCATGGAAGTAGTTCCTAGCTTCGTGACTCTGAGTCTCCTACAGTCACACCAATAAATATGGAATAATAAATGGTGGCCGGGCTTTAAAGGAAAGTAAATTCTGTGATGAGAGATAATCAAAGGGGATTCACTGGGAAGTCAAAGGAGGCTCGTCTGAGACGTGACAGTTAAGCAGAGATAGGAAGCATGAGTAGGAATTGATTCAGTGAGGAATGGAAGAAAGAACTTGCAGGTAGTGGGAGTGGCCTGTGTAAATATCCTTCAGCTAGCATGAACTGAAAGAAAGGAGTTTGGTGAAAGGTGGGGGATGCAGAGAGGAAGTGGGAGAGGAAAAGAGCTGGTGACTATTAAGACCTTTCTACGCATCAGGCACTGTTCCAAACCCTTTATATGCTTTAACTCACTTATTAAAACCCTATGGTTTTCCCGTTTTATCTTACTTTATGTTATTTTAGAGACAGGGTCTTGCTCTGTCGCCCAGACCAGAGTACAGTGGCACAATCATAGCTCACTACAGCCTCCAACTCCCAGACTCAAGCGATCCTCCTGCCTCAGCCTCCCAAATAGCTGAGACTACAGGCTTGCACCACCACACCTGACTAATTTTTTTTTAATTTTTACTTTTAATAGAGACATGGATGACTTGCTGTGTTGCCTAGGCTGGTCTCAAACTCCTGGACCCACGTGATCCTCCTGCCTCAGCCTCCCAACACACTGAATTACTACAGGCATGAGCCACTGCATGCCGCCTATTTTCCCATTTTAATGATGAGTAAACTGAGGCACAGAAAGATTATGCACTGTTTCCAAGGTCACACAGCTAGCTAGTAGAAAAAGCAGAACTTGAGTCCCAAACCCTTAACCCTTGTACCACATTCTCTGTGGCAGAGACAGATGATAGAGCGTCCTATGGTCCAGGATAAAAGTTTCGGATTTCGTTCTAAGTTTATTAGGTTGGAGCAAAAGTAGCTACTTAGAGGCAAGTATGAGGCAGTAGAATGAAGACACAGAAGTCAGCAGAGGCAGCTGATGTGCAAAGAGATTGTTACCAGTTCACATCAGTCAAAACATAATTACTCAGAAACAAATAGGGCTAGTCTTAATTAACAATCCCCCAAATCTATTTCTCCCGAGGGGAAAATGGTTAGAGCAATCTAAAAACGAATGATGTAGGCATAACACTGAGAAAACTATCTGGAGCAGAAGAAAATTGCCAGTCCTTTTAAAATGATTTCTGAAAAAACATGCAGCACACAAAGCACCGGTAGTCATCATAATTTCAGAGGACAAGGGGAAAAAGGCAATAAATTAAAACACACCTCAAGGTAAATTAGAAACACTGTTATTTATTTATTTATTTATTTACTTATTTACTTTAGAGATATGGTCTCACTCTCTTGCCCAGGCTGGAGTGCAGGGGCACAGTCATAGCTCACTGCAGCCTCAAGCTCCTGGGCTCAAGCGATCCTCCTGCCCCAGTCTCCCAACTAGCTGGGACTGCAGGCTCACTCATTCATCCATTCATTTATTCACTGTCTCAAACACTTAGAATGTCTAAGATCCTGTACTAGGAATTGTGGAAGACACAACAATCAACAGGTAAGATTCTCACCCTTCTAGCAGCTTCCATTCAAATACAGCACTCCGGACTAAACCTTAGAAAGCAGAGCTTCAACTTCATCATTTATTTATTTATTTATTTATTATTTTTGAGACACAGTCTTGCTCTACCCAGACTGGAGTGCAGTGGCACAATCCTGGCTCATTGCAGCTTTGATGTACTGGGCAAATGTGATCCTCCCACTTCAGAATCCCAAGTAGCTGGGACTACAGGTATGCGCTATGACTCCTGGCTCATTTTTCAATTTTTTGTAGAGATGGGGATCTCACTATGCTGCCCAGGCTGGTCTTGAACACCTGACCTCAAGCAATCCTTCTGCCTCAGCCTCTCAACGCTCTGGAATTACCGGCATGAACCTCCACACCCAGCTAAACACTGTTATTTTGACATACTCTCACTGAGGTAGGGAAGACAAGTCATATTGCCAAGTAATAAACGATGACATGGGACATCTACCTCACAGGTCGGTTCTAATGAAGGAATACGTCAGTAAAGCACTTAAAAATAGTGTTTGGCGGCCGGGCGCGGTGGCTCACGCCTGTAATCCCAGCACTTTGGGAGGCCCAGACGGGCGGATCACAAGGTCAGGAGATCGAGACCATCCTGGCTAACACGGTGAAACCCTGTCTCTACTAAAAAATACAAAAAATTAGCCGGGTGTGGTAGCGGGCGCCTGTAGTCCCAGCTACTCGGGAGGCTGAGGCAGGAGAATGCCATGAACCCAGGAGGCAGAGCTTGCAGTGAGCCGAGATCGCGCCACTGCACTCCAGCCTGGGCGACAGAGCAAAGACTCCGTCCCCCCCGCCAAAAAAAAAAAAAAAAATAGGGTTTGGCATATAGAATGATCATTTATGTGTTACATAAATAAAAAGTAGCAATAGTGAAATAATTTATTGTTTTAAATTAATTGGGACAGAATAGAATATATTAGAATGCAGTAAATAGTAAGGGTGACTGTAATTTAACTTTGGCTATAGTTCCACCATAACTCATTATCTGGTATATCAGGGGAAGTCACAAGTTTGAGAAACACTGTCACACTACAAAGACTAAACAAGATCATGAGTTTAATTCTCATATTTGCCTGTTCACATCACAAAGAAAAATGCTACCCTACAGATATAACCCACACAAGTGAAGGCAGCTTACACCAGCTAAGAAGAGCCTCTTGTACATCTCTCTTCCTAATTCCATGATCAGTGTTCAGTGATATCACTGGTAGCTTGAAATTGGTCATGGTGGGAGAATTTACACCACAGACGTTGGCAAATGCTACAAATCAGGACTTCCCCACTCCTCAACCCTACTCCACAAAGGTAACTGATTAAACGCTGACCAGCATACTACTGCCTATGCTCAAAACTGTGTACAAGTTTTCACCAAATAATAATAATGAATTCAAGATGAATATTCAGCCATCATCAGTTCTGGAAAAGCCTGTGGGCATACATTCTCAGCTGTGAAATAGTTGTGGCAGCTTTCTTTACAGAAAGCATGAGATTGTTGTCTAGTAAATTCAAAAACCCTAAGATCCTATTTCAGTTCCTTGCCACTCATTGCATAAATCTGACAATAAATAAATTTCTATATTTTATACAATGTAAATGTTAAGAGAGTTATTTTGTCAGAGGACACAACTAGAAAGCTGGATGGTTTAAATTTTTTTAACTTTTTTTTTTTTTTTTTTTTTTTGTAGAGATGGGGTCTTGCTATGTTACTCAGACTGGACTTGAACTCCTGGACTCAAGCGGCTCTCCCACCTCAACCTCCCAAAGTGCTGGGATTACAGGTGTGAGCCACCATGCCCAGCCCACTGGATGGTTTAGAGATCATTTTTCCCTCTACCGCCGCTTTACAGACTTATCTAACACTGGACAAGTATTGCTAAAATCTTAATATTATCCATTTTTAAATATTCTATTTTTAAATATTGAAAAAATGTTCCCATCTAAAATTCCTAATCTTCAGTTTTTCAATCATATTGTGGTCCTCCTCCCCAAGAGATATATGGTTAGACTAGAAAATGTTATTTAATTTACAATATATTTTATACAAAGGTAATTATATTATTTGTGTGACTTATGACATATATTTCTAGATATATTTTACTCAAAATATATAATATATAAATAAATGCATGCTGAATTCTTCATGTTCTGTTATTCTTATCAACGTCCCTGAAACGTTTATTTATTTTATAATATATATAAAAATAATATACTATTGAATATGTGTAAAGAAAATATATACAGTAAGGTAGAATGTCAAGATGCATATGGTTATCTCATTGCCAAAAAGAAATAATCCTACACTTTGAAATGGTCTGAAATGCCTCTACCGTATTTCCTCCTTTATTCCAAATACTCAGGAGTTTTAAGTGCTTGGATACAGACAGGAGCTAGCAATCCCAGCAGGAGCTGGATGACAGGAACTGATGCCTAATGGATGAAACTTGAGTCATTGCATTCTGAAGAACCTCCGTCAGCCCAGTTTATGCATATTTATTAGTGTAGTTTAAGAGCCCTGGAGCGTCTAGACCAGGAGCTCCCCAAAAGGCAGCATCTGCCTGTTTCTGCTCAGCTTTGTACCCCCAGCACCGGTGGAGTGCCTGGTATTGGTATGGCACAGATCCACCATAAAGATTTGCTGAATAAAAGGTGGGAGGAAGTTCTTTTCTGAAATCTATTAGCATGAGGGAGCAATGAGCATCCTGGGGGAAAAACCTGCACTAAGGCAAGGAAGTCAAAGCATGAAAGCTCGGCCCAACCATTGACTCTGGTTCCCACAGAGTCAATGGGTAAAATGTGGAGCTCTGCACAGAGTCTACCACTCAGATGCCCTTCTGGCCCAGTCCTGGAGGGAGCCCCTTAAGCAAGGCCGTGAGGATTGATTCCACTAACACACCCTGGAAGACATCAGAAGCACCTGGCAGCACAGGCTGGGGACCTGCATAGCTCAACAGTAAGAGAGGATGTAATGCGATATTAGGCCCCACAGAGGGTGCCAGTGCAGTCTGGCATGGCACAGTCCGCAGTGCTTGGGCAGACAGCACCAACAGCAGCAGCAGTGCTTCAAAGCATGCCAGAGACCATCCAGGCACCAGTAGCATCAGGGGTCACCAGGCAGGAGGAAGAAAGGGCATGTTTTAATCCGTTTTCATGCTGCTGATAAAGACATTCCCAAGACTGCGAAGGAAAGGAGGTTTAATTGGACTTACAGTTCCACATGGCCAGGGAGGTCTCACAATCATGGTGGAGGGTGAGAGGCACTTCTTCCATGGCGGCAGCAAGAGAGAATGAAGAAGATGCAAAAGCGGAAACCCCTGATAAACCCATCTGATCTCATGAGGCTTATTCACTATCATAAGAATAGCATGGGAAAGACTGACCCCCCATGATTCAATTACCTCCCCTGGGACCCTCCCACAACACGTGAGAATTCTGAGCGATACAATTCAAGTTGAGATTTGGGTGGCGACACAGCCAAACCCTATCAGGGCAGATGTGTGATTTCAAGAAGATTGTGTTTATGATCTCGTAAGAAGTCCCTGAGAACCTCCAGCTCCCCCAACTACCCACCTACCCACCTATGCACACACATCCAGAAACAGAAGGATTTAGGGTCCCAAAATAGCAAGTGGAAGCAGAGCATGAGAAAAGTGGTGTTCTTCTAGATAGGACCTTACTATTAGTATACACACAATGTCAACAACAAATGATCAAGAACATCAGCTAAGCCAGTGGCTTATGCTTGTAATCTCAGCACTTTGGGAGGCCGAAGCAAGAGGATCACTTGAGCCCAGGAGGTTGAGGCTGCAGTGCACTGTGATCATGGCACTGCCCTCCAGCATGGACAACAGAATGAGACATTCTCTCAAAAAACAGAAGAGAAAAAGAACATCCACACATTATGCAGGTGATCAGCTCTCTTTGACCTAAGATATGAAAATGTAAATATTGAAAATCAGTGACCTATGCCTTTAATTTCAAACTGGGGCCATAAGCTTTTCTTGGTCCATAATAATATGGAACACAAGGCTTGGTATTATAAAGTAACACATGCTGAATTCTTTTATTCCCTTATTCCTATCAGTCTCCCTGAAATATTTGTTTCCAAAGTATTCTGTGACTTACAAGTGTCTCATTTAATATACTAAAATTATTCACAATTATTTTGACCACTCAGAAAGAAGAAAAAAACAATTTAATGCCAAATTGTTAAAATCATATAAAGCTGTCAAAATCAAAGGGAGCCTTCACTGAAAATTTTTATAGCACCTGACATGCTACGTCTGTTGGCACCCAACTCACTCCAATATAGCTTTTGGCCCAATCTGTGTAATCCAGACAGCTGGCACTTCATTAGAAGATATAAATCAGAAATTCTACCCTTCTCTTACCCCAGTCTAGTAGATGGCCACTTATTTCTTGAGAAGAGGAAAAAAAAATCCTAGAACTAACACACTTTCCTGAAACTTCCTTCTTCTAAATAGCAAAGGGAGGGTAGGAAAGGAAATACCCTCCTCCCCAGTTTGGCCCCGGACACAGTGTTCCTCATACTCACCCCTGAGCACATTGCAAAATAACACATTATGGAAATCCAGCTCACACTCGGGACTCATCTTGTATAATAAGCTATTTCTTAAAAAGAACTAAAGAGGAACTCAAAATGCCATTCATTTTATTCAGGAAAAAAAGCTGCATCCTTTGTTTTTTTTGTTGTTGTTGTTGTTGTTGTTGTTGTTTTTGGTTTGTTTGCTTGTTTTTGTTTTTTCCTTTTAACCTCTATGACATCTCTTACATACTATTTGGTTAAAATGCCATGAGTCACATTTCAAGAAAATTTGGAAAGCCAGTTCCCTTAAGAATTTGGATTGACCTGTGCTTGGATTGACCTCTCTGTTTTTAACTTGATATTTATGACAGCTCCTAGTACTTCCTATAGTAAGGGGTTCTCAGAGTGGGCATCAGAATCGATGGCAGAACTTTAAAAAATTACAGATGCCAGGTTCTGTCTTCCAGTCTGTTGAACGGTAGGTAGAGCTCATGCATATGGATTGCAAAGACACTTTGATGATCTCTGGTGGAAATCCATGGCTAAGAATCCCTGTATTTGTGATAACCAGTGGCCCCCAATTCAATGACAATAGCTTAGACATTCAATAAAAATTATAGTTGGCATTCATTTTCAGAAATTATATTTTGGTAAGTCAATACCAAGAAGAAATAACTCAGAGAGAAACAGTTCCTTTTCCTTCTTCCTTCCTGCTCTGCAAACTCCCAAACCTGGGTCAGTCCTAAGGCTTCTATCTTTTCAACCTGCCAGGCCCAGATTTCTGAACCTCAGTGAGAAAAAACATATAATCTGGATCAGCTGCAGAACAAATTCCTGGTTCCAGTTTGTGCTGCACACTCAACATCACTCATCCATCTGTCTCCCTGTCTCTAGCCCACTTCATCTCCATTCCCCACAGCAGTTACCCCAGAGCGTCCCCCATTCTTTTGGGTCCTCTCCCTTCCATCCATCTCCATTGTTCTCAGCAGAAAACTTGCTTCCTATTTCATGAAGAAATTGCAGCATTATCTGGCGTAAATTCCCCTTGCTTGCTTTCTCCCTATCCACTCCTATTATTTTCCCAATTGTCAATCATCTGGGAATTGCTAATTTTAAAGATTAGTAGTGCCTGGGCCTCACTCCAGAAAATTATGATTTCATTAACTGGGTGCATCCTAGACATCCAAACTTTCAAATTTCCTTAGTTGATTTTAATGTACAGC